>NC_057712.1:101093854-101118788 GCF_004010195.1 Chiloscyllium plagiosum | reverse complement strand
CCAACCCTCGAACTCAGCACCACCTTCCTAACCTGCAATCTTCTTCCTGACCTCTCCGGCCCCCACCCCCACTCTGGCCTATCACCCTCACCTTAACCTCCTTCCACCTATCGCATTTCCAACGCCCCTCCCCAAGTCCCTCCTTCCACCTATCTGAGCCTGCTTGGCACACTTTCCTCATTCCTGAAGAAGGGCTCATGCCCGAAACATCGATTCTCCTGCTCCTTGGATGCTGCCTGACCTGCTGCGCTTTTCCAGCAACACATTTTCAGCTCTAAATAAGATTAGTTTAATTAAATCATTAATAATGGGGAAATCAATGGAACTGAAGAGTGACAAATCTCCAGGACTTAATGATTTCCAGGTATGGGTATGAAAGGAGGTAGGAGAGCACATTGCCGATGCCCTAACCATAATCTTTCAGAGTTGCTTGGATTCAGGAGTTGTGCCCCTGGATTGGAAATTTGCTCATGGCACTCTGCTCATTAAGAAGTTTGAGAGAGGGAAACCAGGGAATTACAGACCAATTAGCCTCACGTCTGTGATGGAGAAATTGGAGTCTATAATCAAGGATAGGGTAACTGATCACCTCAGACTGAGAATGATAGATTAGGATATTTTTAGAAGACATAAAGTTAGGTACAATGGATGTCCAACGGGATTTGGAGGTTCAGGTGCATAGCTATTTGAAATGCCACAAACATTTGCAGAAAATAGTCAAGAAGGCTACGGAATGCTGGCCCTCACATCTAATTGGAGTACAAGGATGCAGACATTATGCTACAGTTATATAAAACCCTACTTCAACCCCACTTAGAACACTGTGAACAGTTCTGGGTATCACATCTTGAGAAGGAGGTTTTGGCCCAGGAGTGAGTTCAATGCAGGTTTACAGGAGCGATACTTGGACTTCAGTGGTTAAATCATGAGGAGAGATTAGACAAATTAGGCCTTTATTCTACAGAATTTATAAAGTGAAGGGGTGACCTAATTGAGGTCTTCAGGACATTAACAGATAAAGGCAGGGTAGATAAAGATAAACGATTACCACTGTTCAAAGATTCTAGAATCGGGGGCATAGTATAAGAATTAGGGCTAGGCCATTCAGGAGAGATATTAGAAAGTACCTCTACATGCAAAGAGTATTGATGGTTTGGAATTCTCTTCCTCAAATGGCAGTTGATGCCAATTCAATTGTTAAATTTATATCTGAGATAGTCAAACTTTTATTACATGAGGGCGTCAAGGATTATGGGCTCAAGGCAGGCATGTAGAGGTAGGCCACAGAGGTGGGGAAAGACCACCATGTAAGGTCTGCCCACCAAAGAAGAACAGGGAGCCCACTCAGTAATTGGGCTGTGCTGATGCCTCAGATAAATATCTGGATGGTCAATATACAGACTTGTATATACGAATGATTAAATCCGATCACTGTATGTAAAGAAATGGAATGTATACATATAAATGGCATCACCAATTGTATAGGTATCAAAGTACTTTTATGAATAAAGTATATTTTTGAAATAAAAAAAATTTGGACCATTTTTAGTACTCTTCTAATATTGTTGGTAGACCTACGACCCTAAATAAAACCTGTCTGGTTCTCCTTTACGATAATAGGCAATACCCTCTCTAGCCTTAATGCTAGCATTTTCGACAGAAGTTTAAAATCCACGTACAGTAACGATATGGGCCTGTACGAAATGCAATCCTCTCAGGCCTTTCCTTTCTTAAGAATAAGATGAATATTTGCTTCTCTCAAAGAGGATGGGAGGCAGCCCTGACTGTATGAATAATTGTACATATCCAAGAGTGGCCCGGCCAGCTTGTCTATAAACTCCTTATAAAGCTCACTTTGAAATCCATCTGGGCCAGTCTCTTTACCACTCTGGAGCAGCCTCACCGCTTCCTGTATTTCCTGAATTGTCAGGGGGGCATTCAGAAAGGAAGCCTGCTCTGAGGTTACACTTGGAAGGTCCAGTGTCTTAAAAAAGGATTCCATCTTCATCATTCTGTCCTCACAACCCTCCGAGCGGTACAGCTCAAAGTAAAACTTTCTAATTGCTGCATTAATCTTTTTAGCATTGCAAGGAAGAGTACTCTCTCTGATGGATGTAATGGATTGGCGGGCCTTCTCCTTTCTGTCCAAGTGCACTAGCTATCTACCCGGTTTATCACCATACACAAAAATAATCTCTGTTTCACAAAAGAAATTTCCCTCTTTGCTGTTTGGGTGAGAGGAGCATTCAAAGTAGCCCTAAGGGCTGTAATCCACTGCAATTTGGTTATAGACAGTCTGTCAAAGTATGCTAACTCAGCTGCCTTCAGGCGAGCTTGAGCAAACGCTGCTGCTCTCCCTCTGCCGCGTCCAGGTCGCCGAGTAAGAAGTAACCAAACGCTGTGTATAGGCCTTGGCAGTCTCCCACAGCACCGATGGATTACTGGCTGTACCAAAATTAATATTCCAAAAGATTTTAAACTCCCCTGAAAAATACTCTATAAACTTGCTATCTTTCAGGAGGAAAGGATCCATACGCCAGTGCCGGGAGCCTGTCCCGCTACCACCAGCATTGACCTCCATGTACACTGCCACATGATCGGAAACGGTTATGTTCCCTATTCTGCAAGACAGCACCGAGTTCAAAAAGGTCAGTGGGACAAAATACATGTCAATCCCAGTATAGCACTTATGTGGATTAGAGAAAAAGGTGAAATCCCTACCTTCGGGGTGAAGACATCTCCACACATCCACCAACCCCAGCTCCCTGTTCAGGTTCACCAACTGCCTGGATTGCAGGGACAGACCCACAAGACCCCTAGGCATCCTGTTCACCTTGGGGTCAATAATATGATTAAAGTCTCCCCCTATAATTGTATGACGTGCCCCAAGGGCCATCAATCTAGAAAACACATCTGTTAAGAACTTAAGGGGGTGTGCCGGGGGGGCAATATACATTCAAGATCCCATATTCCTCTCCAAGTATTAAAACTTTAAGAATTATGAATCACCCGCACACATTCTTAATTTGGCCTAGCATTTGAAATGGGAGGTTCTTCCAGATAAGAATAGCAACTCCTCTACTTTTCGAATTAAAGGATGAGAAAAACACCTGGTCGAATCCTCCCTGTTGCAACTTCAAATGCTCCTTATCTGTTAGATGCATTTCTTGCAACAAGGCTACATCGACCTTCTCTTTTCGAAGGTTTGATAGCGTTTTCTTTCTCTTAATTGGTGAATGACTTTCCTTAATATTCCAGGTGCACCATTTAATCGAATGGTGAGCCATGAACATCCAAAACAGTCCATGAACCCCCGGGATGAAGAACCCCATTCATAACACACCAAGTGAAAACCATAAACAGTTCGTATAAATTTAAAAATGCAACTTGTGTAACTACCAAATCAAAACTTCTAATAGCTACTTCTACAACATACCAACATATAACATAAATGAAAGGAGACTTTTCCCCTTGTCCACAGGGAGTGCTCATACCACCCATTAGCCTCACCATGACTCCTTCCAGCTGAAGCCATGCCCCTGCCCCAGATTGCACAAAGTAAGAAGAAAATACAAACATCTTAAAAAAAAAGTTAAAAGTGGGCACTCAACCCACCCCCTCCACACTGTACCCTAGGCACTCCTGGTAGAACGTTAAAAAATAAATAACCTCTCCCCACTTCCTCCCACTACCACCACATCCCAAACCAGAAAAGAAGAACGAAAGGAAATAATAAGAAAAAAAAAACAGGAAAACAATAGATGAGAGGAACGGAGGGAGAAGGAACAGGCGAGAAAAAAAGGTAAATAATTTTGATCCCAACATATATTAAAAAAAACAAGACCACCCCCAACAACCCGGTAAATCAGGCAAATTATAGAGACAAAATGAAATAAACATAATTGTCCATATTATTCAAGCCAGTCAGTCTATTTTAAAGTATCCAAGAAGTCCTTTGCTTTTTCTGGTGAATCAAAGCCAAACACACACCCTCTGTGGCTGAAACGCAGTATTGCCGGATATCGACCGGAATACTGGATATTCAAGTTCCTCAGCCGCCTTTTTACTTCATCAAAGGCCTTCCTCTTATGAATCATGACCAGAGAGAAGTTTTGGACAAGCATAATTCATGAGCCTTTATATATTAGAGCCTGAGGATCCTTCCCCAGTGCTCTCCAGGCTTCCAGCATCATTTGTTTGTCTCTATAATGCTGGAGTCGCACAAGGAGCGGGCGGGGGTGCTGGTCCGATCCGGGGCCTGCGCACTGTGATCCAGTGGGTCCCCTCGACCTGCACTCAGCCTACCTCAACTTCCAGCTTCAGAAACTGTGTGAGCCATTGCTCCAAGAAGTTGATGAGCTGGCCTTCTTCCTCCCATTCAGGAAGCCTCACCAAACGGATGTTCTTCCGACGATCTTGATTTTTGAGGGCATTGACCTGCTCCTCTAAGGCCCACACAAGCTGTTCCAGGGCCTGGGTGTGACCTGTCGAGGATTCCACCACTGTTTCAGAGGCCATGGCCCGTTGCTCTGCCTCCCTGACACACTACCCGAGGCGTTGGATCTCTTGGTCATGCCTCTGCAGCATGACCGAGGTCGATTCAAGTCTGACCCTGGTCTCCTCCATCAACGAATCAATGTCTCTCGGAGTTTCATGAACTCCGAGATCAGGCTCTGCTCCATCGGTGAGTCCCCTGGGGTGCTAACAGAGGCCGACGCTACGGCCACGGGTGTGTCCGTTGTTGCGGGGGTTAGGGGGCGTCCCTGCCTAATGCAATCCTTATGCTCCTTTCCCTTTGGTCATTTTCTTAACAATTTCAAACTAATACTAGATAGTTCTAGGGGTTAAGAAATGGTTATTTTCAGCACATTAAGTAGTAAAGGGAGGGTGAGTGCCCCACTTTGACTGGGTTCTGGTGCAGAGCTCAGCAAAGCAGACCTACCAGGTTGCCACCATCTTGAATCCCTCAAGACAAAGCCTATTTAAATTGCTGTCATCGAGTAAACTAATGAGTGATGGGTCCAATTTGGGCCTTAATAATGAAAATATCACTGTTACACTGGAGAAACTTGGTAAAAATAAAAGGATACCCAGTCATTCATTTTGTGTAAGTTCCAGATTTTTAACCATCTGAAATATTGCTCTCTTTTACAGAGTTGACACAGGAGAAATCCCTGTTTCAATCTTTTTTAACTCTCTTGTAGGATGTGGAGATTTTCGATTCATTCATGGGATAACGGTGTCACTGACTAGGCCAGCATTTATTGCCCATCCCTAATTGCCCAGAGGGCTGTGGGTCTGGAGTCACATGTAGGCGGAAGTGGTTACTGCAGATGCTGGGGATTAGAGTCAAGATTAGAGTGGTGCTGGAAATGCACAGCAGGTCAGCAGCATCAGAGGGGCAGCAAATTCGATGTTTCAGGCAAAGGCCCAAAGGAAACGTTGATTTTCCTGCTCCTCAGATGATGCCTGACCTTTTGTGCTTTTCCAGCACCATTCTAAATTGGAGTTACATGTAGCCCAGACAGTTAAGGTTGGAAGTTTCCTTCCCTATAGAGCATTTGTGAACCAGATGAGTTTTTCTGATAATCAGCAATAGTTTATGGTCAACATTAGACTCTTAATTCCAGATATTTATTGATTTCAATTCCAGCATCTACCATGGTGGGATTCAACTTTGGGTCCCCAGAACATTACCTGGGTCTCTGGATTAACAGTCCAGTGATAATACCAGTGATAATACCACTAGGCCATTCCCCTCCAGGCTGGACCAGCATTTATTGTTGCTCCCTACTTGCTCTTGAGGAGGCAATGGTGCGCTGATGTCTAGAACAGCTATAGGATTTTGACCAAGTAGCACTGAAGGAAGAGTGATATATTTCCAAGCCAGGATGTAGAGTGATGTGGAGGGGAACTTGTTGCGGTAGAAGTTTTTACTGGATATGTATGGATACAACTGTTTGAGCTCGTGACTCATTCAAGCCCATTACCGTGTCTTTATATTCTCTTAACTCAATCTTTTCAATCAACTGGTTTGCCATTTTTCATATACTTCAGCACATCCTAAACTCTGCTCCCTTTATCTTTACTGACACCCAGCTGTATTCACCTCTCACTCCTGTACTCACTGACTGATGTAGGCTTCCAGTCTAATAATAGCATAATTTAAATATTTTCAACAACAGGAAATAAAATACATCAGATGGTTTGTGTGATTCAAATACAGAAAAAAAATCTGTTTCTTAATTTCCGTGGGAACAAAATCTCTGAAGTGAGTGGATTACCTTGATGGACTCTGAAAAACTTTGATTCAGTTGATTGTTATTGTCAATTGTCTGTCTCTTTTCTCTAATCCTGATCTTATGGTTATGCTTCCACAACACTCATTATATTTTGTGTATTTAATTTTAGTCTGTAAGATCACTGAAAAATGTATGGTGAGAGTAATTCAACCTTACACTATATGGACTGTTGTGGTGAAAGAAGGCAGCTCACCTCTACCTTCTCAAAAGCAGCTCGGGATGGCCCAGGCAACAACTCCCTCATCTCATGAACTGATTTAAAAAATTTAAAACTACAGAAAACAAATTGGAGCTAACGAACCGTTCAGTGAAGATACATTGAAATAATCCAAGGAATTAATTACTGCAGTCATGAAGACCTCTAAAATTGAGTTGTTTTCGGTGGTGTAGAAAGGTTTAAAAGGAAGAGTCATAGAGTCATAGAGATGTACAGCATGGAAACAGACCTTTTGGTCCAACTCTCCATGCTGACCAGATATCCTAACCTAATCTAGTCCCACCTGCCAGCACCCGGCCCATATCCCTCCAAATCCCTCCTTTTCACATACTCATCCAGATGCCCTTTAAATGTTGCAATTATACTAGCTTCCACCACTTCCTCTGGCAACTCATTCCATACAGGTACCACCCTCTGCATGAAAAAGTTGCCCCTAATGTCTCTTTTATATCTTTCCCCTCTCACCCTAAACCTATGCCCTCTAGTTCTGGACTCCCTCACGTTAGGGAAAAGACTTTGTCTATTTACCCTATCCATGCTCCTCATGATTTTATAAATCTCTAAGGTCACCCCTCAGCTTCTGATGCTCCAGGGAAAACAGCCCCAACCTATTCAACCTCTCCCTACAGCTCAAATCCTCCAACCTTGGCAAAATCCTTGTAAATCTTTTCTGAACCCTTTCAAATTTCACAATATCCTTCTGATAGGAAGAAGACCAGAATTGCATGCAGTATTCCAAAAGTGGCCTAACCAATGTCCTATACAGCTGCAACACGAACTCGAAAGGAATATTTAAGCCAATCAAAATGTTTAGCCCATGCAATGTTTCCTACTTTCTACAGGTTCTGGTTGGATACAAACACGTCAATTGCATAGATAGATGTACATCTGGAATCTCTGCTTGATACAACAGGAAGGAGGCCGTTTCACCAATTGTGGGCTTGTGTTGCCCAATTAGTCCCACTTCCCACTTCTTTCCCTATCATCTTACAAAGTTTCTTTGTTTAACCATGTATTCAATTCCATTTTATAAGATTTGTTGAGTCTGCTTGCACTACTCTTTCAGTTGGCACATTCCAGATCAGAATGGGATCAAGTGATATGGGAAAAAGAAAGTATGCGGGGTTAAGGTTGATCTGATTGGCCCCATGATCTCATTGAATGGCAAAACAGACTTGATGGGCTGTATGTCCTTCTTCTGCTCCTACATCTATGGTCTTGTGATCCATTCTTATGCTGTATAAATGCATTATTTCTTTTAGCAATAAGATCTGTCAATATTCTTCTGCTGATCATCACTGCCTTCAAAGGAAACTTATGAGCATTTTAAGATTCCCACAGCATCACCCAACGAGCTGTAATTGCAGATATTCCAAAGAAGTATTTAATTTCCAGCTTGCATTCTCAGCCCTGTGTCATTGGCATATTCCTGTGCTATTTTTTGAAAGGATTGCGTAGGAACACTGTTTCTACTCTTACAAAAGTGGGATAAGCATCAATTAAAATGAACTTAGACCTACCCAAGACAGGAATTCAACTCATGAGGTGCTCTCACAGAACGTCCCAGATCATATTACTCAGTACAAGTGCATTTTTCTGACTAATTGCATAATAATCAGATGGTGATTATGTTTTCTATATACCTGTTATTTAAAGGCAATATTTTGTCAGCCCTTTGCCTAAATCAGCTATTAATTTCTTAAATAGATTTTCTCTTACTTCCAGCTGTACCAGCTGCAGCTGGGCTTTTCTTTTCATTTTGGCTGTTATGAATTTTCATTGAGCAATAATGGATCCTATAAAGAAATGACTCCATCAGCTGTTTGCAAAAAACCTGAATGGATCTGGGAAATCAAGATAAAATTCTGGGCATTTCATGGCAGGGTAGAATCTAATTAATCAAAAACAGGTCCGAATGCTCACTGCAATAGTAAAATTGTTTAAAGCAACCACTTCATCAGCTTTAAGCATGATTCCTGACTGAGTAAAACTTGTAGAGCCACAGGGAAATGGCAGCAGACTGGCATTCAAAGGATGAATGTAGCTTTGGACATCTCTGCAGGAGTTCCTCAGGGACGTATCCTAGGCCCAACCATCTTTATCTGCTTCATCAATAACCTTCCCGAAGGTAAGAAATGGGAATGTTCACCGCTGATTGAATAATGTTCATGATTAGATTAGATTCCCTACAGTGTGGAAACAGGCCCTTCGGTTCAACAAGTCCACACCGACCCTCCGAAGAGTAACCTACCCAGACCCATTTCCTTCTGACTAATTGACCTAACACTATGGGGCAATTTAGCATGGCCAATTCACCTGATCTGCATATCTTTGGACTGTGGGAGGAAACAGGAGCACACGGAGGAAACACACGCAGACACAGGGAGAACGTGCAAACTCCACACAGACAGTCACCCGAGGCTGGAATCGAACCTGGGACCCTGATGCTGTGAGGCAGCAATGCTAACCACTGAGCCACTCTGCTGCCCACTCACAGCTCCTCAGATACTGAAGCAGTCCATGTCCAACTACAGCAAGACCTGGGCAACATCCAGAAATGGGCTGAAAAGTAGCAAGTAAAATCATGCAACAAATGTGGTAGGCAAAGCCATCTCCAACAAGAGAGAGGCTGATCATCACCCCTTGATGTTTAATTATATGGCCGTTGTTAAATTCCTTACCATCAATGCCCTGGAAGTTACAATTGACCTCATTCTGAACTAGAATAGTCATATAAATAATGTAATAGCAACCCTGGTAATTATAGACCAGTGAGCCTTACTTCAATTGTGGGTAAAGTATTGGATAGGTTTATAAGAGGTAGGATTTATAATCATCCAGAGAGGAATAAGTTGATTAGGGATAGTCAATACAGTTTTGTGAAGGGTAAATCGTGCCTCACAAACCTTATTGAGTTCTTTGAGATAGTCATCAAACAGGTGGATGAGAGTAAAGTGGTTGATGTGGTGAATATGGATTTCAGTGAGGCATTTAATAAGGTTCCCCACAGTAGGCTATTGCACAAAATACGGAGGCATGGGATTGAGGGTAATTTAGTGGTTTGAATCAGAAATTGGCTAGCTGCAAGAAGACAGAGGGTGGTGGTTTATGGGAGATGTTCATCCTGGAATTCAGTTACTAGGGGTGTGCCATAAGGATCTGTTTTGGGGCCAATGCTGTTTGTTATTTTTATAAAAGACCTAGATGATAGTGTAGATGGATGGGTTTGTAAATTTGCGGATGACACTAAGGTTGGTGGAGTTGTGGATAGTGTTGCAGGTTACAGAGGGACATTAATAAGCTGAAAAGCTGGGCTGAGAGGTGGCAAATGGAGTTTAATGTGGAAAAGTGTGAGGTGATTCACTTTGGAAGGAGCAACAGGAATACAGAGTACTGAGCTAATGGTAAGATTCTTGGCAGTGTAGATGAGCAGAGAGATCTCGGTGCTCATGTACATAGATCCCAGAAAGTTGCCACCCAGGTCGATAGGGTTGTTAAGAAGGCATACGGTCTGTTAGCTTTTATTGGTAGAGGGATTGAGTTTTGCAGCCACGAGGTCATCCTGCAGCTGTACAAAACTTTGGTACAACCGCACTTGGAATATTGCATACAGTTCTGGTCACCGCATTATCGGAAGGATGTGGAAGCTTTGGAAAGGGTTCAGTGGAGATTTACTAGGATGTTGCCTGGTATGGAGGGAAAGTCTTATGATGGATATAGGACAGATGTCAGAGGTAGTTCCTTTACTCAGAGAGTAGTCAGGGCGTGGAACGAACTGCCTGCAACAGTGGTAGACTCACCAATTTTAAGGGCATTTAAATGGTCATTGGATAAACATATGGATCAAATGGAATACTGTGAGATAGATGGGCTTCAGGCCGATTTCACAGGTTGGTGCAACATCGAGGCCGATGTAATGTTCTATGTTCTAATGATTAGCACTGCTGCCTCACAGTACCACAGACCTGGATTCCATTCCAATTTCGAGTGACTGTCTGTGTGCAGTTTGCACGTTCTCCCTGTGTCTGCATGGGTTTCTGGTGGATGCTCTGGTTTCTTTCCACAGTCCAAAGATGTGCAGGTTAGGTAGATTAGTCATGATAAATATAGGGTTGCGGGGATAGGCTGGGGATAACTCTGTGTGGAATGCTTTTCAGAAGGTTAGTGCAAACTCAATTACCTAAATGGTCTCTTTTCACACTGTATGAATTCTATGATTCTCAGTCCACCGACATACAGTGGCAGCAGTTTGTACTATTTACAAATTATAGTGCAGTAACTCAGTAAGCTTTCTTTGTTAACATCCACTTGACACTTCACCTCAAGGGAAATAGGATTCTGTTTCTCTCCTATTTAAAGATTTTGTTTCTCCTCTGCTTATCATCCAAGACAAGAATGTCAGTATTTATCACCTGGGTGTTTGGTGGGGTGTTCAGCTGATATGGGCCCCAAGAGGTTCTATCGCACACAGGCCAAGAAATTGCAGGCGCATAAACTCTTATCACCTAGAAAGATAAGGGGACTATGTGCACAGGAACATCACCATCTGCAAGTTACCCCCGAGCCAATCACCATCCTGACTTGCCCTCCAAGGAAAGATCCGAAACAAAAAAACAAAGTTTTGTGATGATTGGTTAAGTGGGCACTAATCAACCAATTATTGTTGACCAATGCAGTTAAAGGGAACCCGGTTATGGCAAAGGCCTGCAACGTTTTGTATTTTAAAGCAATAACAATAATCTCCAGAGTACTGGAGTCATCACCAAGTACGCTGCATTTATGGCACTAATACTATTTTACTTTTGTTTCACAACTTTCCTAAGTAAGAATTAACTGTCTGATCCCAGTTGCTGTGCTGTAGTGATCCTGGTTGAAATGATTTTATTACGATGAGGGTACGAATAGATGACTTCCTTGTCACCTTCCTTCAATTTCTCCAGCTGCTTTTTATATATTTAGCTTTTCCGTTCCAAGTAGTATGATACTAATGTTGAGATAGAGTTTCGCAATTGCCTAGTGGTCGTCTAACTCCGTGAATAATTCAGTTGTACATCCTTACCAGGTCTATCTAATTTCCCCAGTTGCAAGTTTCTGAACTGGTGTACAGAAGTGAGTAAGCGGGTAATCAGGAGATAATATTGAATGAGTGAGTTGGACCACAGGAATATGATGCAGCATATTACTGCAGTGAATTCTAATTAAACTTCTTCTCATCATCATCGGCAGACACCACCAGAAAGTGTATTTTCTGCTCCTGCTTCTTGTCATCATTAACTTCCTCCTCTTTGCCATCCTCCACTCCCTATGGCTATGATTGATTTGCAGGAAAGTGTCATTTAAGCTAAAAATAATAATGCAATGCTCAAAGCTCCTCACAGTTCCTCAAAATTCCTCACAGTTAAAAAAGACTGTAGATGCTGGAAACCTGAAACAAAGACAGAAATTGCTGGAGAAACTAAGCAGATCTGGCAGCATCGGTAGGGATAAAGCAGGGTGAAGTTTCAAGTCAGGTGATCCTTGTTTGGAACTGTTCTGGTGAACTCATCATTCTCTCTCCAGATGCTGCCAGATCCGTCCAGCTTCTCCGGGAAGTTCTGTTTTTGTCTCTCATGTTTTTGCTGGTAATCTTCTCAACAACCAGTTGATGTCGCTCTTGTCTAGCAAGTGGCTCAAATTCTCTAATTAAGGAAAGGTTTTGCAATAATCAGTACTCTCCTGGCAACTACTTGTGAGTATATTCTTCACGAGATGAATTCTGTGTTAAGTCTGATCAGAGCTTGCTTGATGGCACCTGCTGGTTTGAAGAATTTTAATTTTGCAATGATGAAAGCATGCAAAAAGGATCGGACCTGCCAGACTAGCTCATATATCATTTCACTTATTAATTACACCTATTTACTAAACTGCATGCATTATTCAGTTTATAAATATTAACTACTTCTAGTTTTTAATTATTTCTGATAGATGATTTCTTAAGACAACCTCTAGAATTCGGACTCAGGGTATAACTTGTCCATGCAGCTGTGTGAACAAACATAATGTCTCTGTAGGTAAGCTTGGCCTTGATCTGAGCATCTATTTTGGGGAACTCGTTGATCAGTCATCCTATCCATCATTTGCTATGGAATCACAAACTTAATTAGATTGTCTGTTCTCTACAATTTTGTGGGAAGACGTTTGGTATGTTCCGTTGGATGGTAGGTTTGTGAAACAGTGTGATGTCAGTATTGCCAGTTCAATCCCTGTACAGCTGAGGCCATCAGAAAGGTCCGACGGCCTCAACCCCATGCCTTGCCTAAGGCCTCATGACTCTTAGGTTAAGCTCACCATCAACCCCTCAAACAAGAGAACAGTCTCTGGGATAATGGCAACTTTCATTCATTTGGAAAGTGAATGATGTGGTTCTAATATTACCCTAAGTTTAGAGCTAACACATTCTTTAACTGCATAAAATGATGTAATTTTGCATGTTAGATTGAGTAGATAGACTGCGAATTGCTTCTTCTCCTCCAAGAATTACTTATTGCACAATGTAAATTTCTGGAGAGGCATCAGATGATAGAAATTAGGTAAGATTGCCCAAATCACTTTGCTTTGATTCAACTACACATTAGGGATGAATTTTATCGGGGTTACTTTCCTTGGCACTTCAACACCTGTCACCACTACCATTTGAAAAGTCAGTCAGTGGCTTAAGTCTGGCAGTTCACCAGCAATAACACTGGAGATAGTTTTATTTACTTGATAGTGAGACTACTGTCCTTCAGCAACAGGAACTCCTGTTTTTGGAGCTTGACTGCGAATTGAATTAGTCAGCAGCTCCTATACTTCCAGCAGTGTTGCCTTTCCAAAGCCATTCACCAGTCTGGGAGCATGCCCTCCCAGCACGCAGCCCCATGAGCTGATAGATATCTGAATAGGCCGGTAGCACTGGGGGGGGGGGGGTAGATTTTAGATTAGATTAGATTAGATTACAGTGTGGAAACAGGCCCTTCGGCCCAACAAGTCCACACCGACCCGCCGAAGCGAAACCCACCCATACCCCTACATTTACCCCTTACCTAACACTACGGGCAATTTAGCATGGCCAATTCACCAATTTTGGTCAAGGTCAGAAGCCAATAACGTCAGGTTAGAGTCCAACAGGTTTATTTTCAATCACAAGCTTTTGGAGCACTGCTCCTTCATCAGGTGAAGTGGGGGGAGCTTCTTACCTGTACCTGCACAGCGTGACCCCAAATGTGGCCCCAGGGCAGGGCTGCTGTCTCTGTGGAAAATTTGGCCCCACGTCAGTGGTTATTCCAACATTGAGACATGGGGCATAACACTCAGATGCTAATATTACTCTTCTAACCACTGCACATTGTTTTCCACCATTAATACACTTTTGCATCCCTGTGACATTGAAACTTTTTAGAAATCTTTTATCAAATTTTGAGACCCTGAACATAGATTGTCATAAGATTTGCAACAGCCGACGTGGATTACTACGGTCTGAAAAAAAAGTCAAGGAAAGTGTTTTGCTGGATATTAGATTGTGGTCATTTAAGAACCAGCTGCATTATACAATGTAATGGAACACTCAAGAAGCTTAACACCATCCAGGACAAAGCAGCTTGCTTGGTCAAAACCTCCTCCACCACTAACATATCGTGGCTGCAATGTATGTCCATGTTTCACGGCAACACCGTGCCATCATTTCTTGTACAACATAGGTCAATGTTCTATTTCAAAGTAATTTTACAAAGGTTTTCAGATAATAACTAAGCAGAAGTTGCTTCAATTGGCCCAAAGCTCAGTAATCAGAGAAGATGAATTCAATATACTTGGCAAAAAGCAAAGAAGGGAGGTGAAAATTCCTTGTGCAGTCAGTTGATATGGTGTGGGACACACTGGCTGAAATGCTATTTGAAGTAAATTTGATATTAACTTACAAAAGAGAATTGGATATTTAATAGAACATACAAAAAATTTAAATAAGTTATTAATTTGATAATTGTACCAAAGAGCAGAGGGAGGTATAATATACATCACAGTCATAATGGGCTGAATGGCCACCTTCTGTACTGTATTCTTCTATGATAATGTTTTATAAAATTGCACAACACTTAAATTTCAGTCTCGTTGTTTACAACACACTCTAAATCCCATTGAGGAGATTGCTACCTTGTAATCCACATATTAATTGCTTTCTATGTATATCAGTAAGCTTGACGTCATGATTTATTATTTGTTCTCCATTCGAACATGGTACAGCAGACTATTTGCATAACAAACAGGGACTTTTGAAGAAATTACTTCTTGTAGTTTATTGACTATTTTTCATTCACTGCACTTAAGTGATAAATTATTGCAAGTCTGTGTTGTCATGCGTTACATGGAAACACTTTCAGCAAGTGAGAATTCCCAGGGGAACTTGCTGTGGAGTTTTTAGGCTTGTGTATAAACATATTCTTAATGCCAATCTCCACCTCCAACACTGAGCTTCCATATTCTTTCACATTGTGACAGCAAGTTACCTCCCTGCAGCTGTTAAGACAATGCACTTGAAATAGTGGCACACAAGTTGGTGTTTGATTGTTACTGGAACAAGATTTATACAAGGTGAAAGTCAATGAAAAATGTTTTATTTTTCTCAATATTTACATCATTTGTTAGACGTACCTAAGGAAAATAATCTGGTACAGTACTGAGATTTATTCAGTGTGGACAGTTTTCCATAAATAATGATTAAATTTTGGAAGTAAATTGTGTGACATCTATCAAATGTAGAATTGTAAAGACCCGTTGCAGGATATATTTTCATAAAGAACTTTGCACCAGCACTGAATGAAAATATGTGTAAGCCACCCAATATCAAATAGCAACAAAATATTTTAGAATTAACCAGATAGATTTTCATAAAACTTTGATCAGGGTCACTATTATTGTGATGAGCTTTTAATTCCAGATTTATTTAATTGAATTAATTTAAATTCTCCAGCTACTTCCGTGGGGTTTTAGCTCATTCACTCGAGAATGTTAAGTAAGATGAGACAAGTGTTGATCGCCAGCAGGAAGGCAGTATGACCACTGCATTATCACTTCTGGGAAGACCAAATGCATCTCTGTCAGTCAGGCGCTTGCCGAGCCAGCAGCAGGCCTTCCCACAAGATTACCTCCTGGGGCTGGATCCTCGCTTGCCAAGAGCTGCCAGGCACCTGACATCCCAATGCCAGACTCCTCAATCAAGGTACTGTGCCTCTGGATCCTTTGAGTGAGATCCACCACAATGCCAGAATCCAGTAAACAAACAGGATAATACTTGCTTAATTGCCATCCTTCTCATGTGGCAAGCATGCTTAAGTGGACAGTAATTGTGGGCATGTGCAAGAGAGAAATCTTACCCAATGTACTTCTCAAAACTAGAAATTTTGGCACATTTATAACTCTGAATCTCTTCAGTTTCACAACAAGTGGAACAATGTTTACCACTTTCCAAACATATCCTATTAATTATGTTCCCAATCCCGATGGAATCACTCATGTCTGATTTTCTTCCCATCTTGCCACACGCCAATCCTGGTTCAATTCTTCAAACACTGGATATCTGTCAAAACACCAAAATCCCTGGCACCAATGCCATATTTAAAATAAAACCAAAGCAGAGAGAAACTCAGTAGGTCTAGCATCATTTGTAGAGAGAAAACTGAGTTACTGTTTCAAGTCTAGAGACCCTTTCTCTGAATGTCAGGGCACTTTGTTAGAAAGGGTGACAATGCACAATATATGAAGTCCCATACTTCCATAAATTAGCTCTGGAAGCTCTGATGAAGAGTCATCTAGACTCGAAACGTTAGCTTGCTCGCTCTCCATGGATGTTGCCTGACCCACTGTGATCGCCAGCATTTTTTTGTTTTCCAGCATCTGCAGTAATTTTCTCCTACAAAAGTCTTCACTGGTTGGAATCAAACTTGGCACATAGGAAGATGGTTGTAGTTGTTGGAGGAAAGTCACCTCAGCTCCAGGACATCTCTGCAGGTATTCCTCAGGGTAGTGTTTTGGGTCCAAACTTGTTCAGCTGCTTCATCCGTGACTTTCCCCTCCATTATAAGGTCAGAAGTGGGGATGTTTGCCAATGATTTCACAATGTCCAACACCATTCGTGACTCCTCAATTATTGAAGCTGTCCACGTTGAAATACGATAAGATCTGGGCAATATTCAGGCTAAGGTTGAAAAGTGGCAAGTAATATTTGCAGCACGTAAATACCAGGCATTGACCATTGTTATGGAACTAAGCCAGACCACTCAAAACATTCTTAAGCAGGCACCCCAGATTATAGTTTTGCAATTTGTTTCGGTAAGTATACAGTGAACATTACCCGAAGTAAGTTAGCGAAGTTGACTACCAGGTTTTAAAACAGACAAAAATTTATTCACAAAATTACACAATGAAACACAAAGAACAGAATAAAAGACCACTACAGAACTCAGTCTATCCAAACTAGACTTAATTATGCTGTTCCGAATATACATAACAGTCCCAATAAGCAAACCTCCTTAAAAACAACAGTAAAAATGGAACAAATGGTTACAAGTTGAAGTTAGAAGGGCAGAAGGAGAGAGAGCTTTTGCAGCTTTTCACACAGACCACTGATGAACTTCTAACTAGTTCTGGACTGAACTGCTCAGCGAGAGAGCTGACCATTTCCCTTTCATTATACAGGTCACTTTTAAAACATGACCACTTTGGCCTGAAGTCTCAGGCCAAGTTTACATATTTAATCTCTACGCCAGACTAGTCACCTTAGAGCAGGGAGCTGTTTATGACCCCTCTGAAAAAAAAACCAAGGACACAGTATCCTTGATAAAAGGAACAGCTTTTAGCAAATAAAGGGGCCAGCTTTGTGACACCATCGCAATAAGGATAATCTAACTACCATCCCTTGATATTCAATGACATTATCATCACTGAATTCCTCATTAACAATATCCTGGGAATTACCATCGACCAGAAGCTCAACTGGCTTCCTCATATAAATACAATGGTTGCAAGAGCAGGTCAGACATGAGGAATATTGTAGATTGCTCAAAGCCTGTCCGCCATCTGCAAGGGACAAAATGGGAGTGTGATGGAATATTCCTGCTTGCTTGGATGAATGCAGCTCCAACAACACCCATAAAGTTGACATCATCCAGGACAAAACAGCCTGCTTGATTGGCACTCCATCCACAAGCATCCGCTCCCTCCACCACTGACGGTTAGCAGCAGCAGGTAGATCTACAAGGTACACTGCAGAAATTCACCAAAGATCCTTAGATAGCATGTTCCAAATCCATGACCACTACCATCGAGAAGGACAAGGCAGTAGATACATGAGACCGCCACCACTTACAAGTTCCCCTCTAAACCACTAACCATCCTGGCTTTGAAATACATTCCCTTGCTTTCAGTGTTGCAGGCTCAAAATTCTGGAATTCCCTCCCTAAGGTCATTACTCGTCTACCGACAGGAATGCAGCAGTCCAAGAAGGCAGCTCACCACTACCTGCTCAAGGGCAACTAAGGACAGGCAATAAATGCTGGTCCAGTCACCCACATCCCATAATTATAAAATCATTTTAACACGAGTGTTCAGGATGTACAATGTATTGTCTGAGAGGGTGGTGGTCGAGGCCGGTTCAATTGAGGCTTTCTGAAATGAATTGAGTCATTATCTGAAAAAGAAGTATTTTAGGGCTATGGACAAAAGGAAGGGGGAGCCTTAGATCAGTTGTTCCTTGGGCTGACCAATACCGATATAAGTGGTCAAATCCCGCTTTCTGTTCTGTAACCATTCTATATTTCTGTGATTTTATGATAACATCATTAGTAAAGAAGAGTGATATGATTTAAAAGATAATAAGTATTAAAAATGTCATAAAATGTTGGTACTTCCTTTGTTTAGGGTAATTCTGTGAAACTGTTGCACTTATTAATGGACACATCAAAAATGAAACTTGTTTACATCTTTACTTGTAGTTCATTTTTATTTGTAAATGCAAGTTTGCATGTTAAAAATGTGCTTGCATATATTTTTCCTCTATTTGCTCTTCCGATGGGTGGTAGTTTTAGAGACATGCAGTCTTTAATTGAATATAGAAAGCAATGAGTTGTCTATTTTATTTATGTCCAGATTTATATAAGTCTTAACCATATGCTTATTTCTTTCCAAACTGCTGGCTTGTGCTATCTACAAGAAGGACAGGCAAGCACATGTTAACTTCAACTGCTGTAGGATAAATAAGGGTAATTATCTGTGGAGCCAGAGTAAATGGGTGAGATACCAATGAGTACTTTACATTGGTATTCACCAAAGAGAGGGACATGAGAGATGTTGAGGTTAGAGTAAGGTGTGTGAATAGTCTTGCGCATGTCAACATAATTAAAGAGGAAGTATTGGATGTATTGAAATATATTAAGATAGACAAGTCCCTAGGGTCAGACGTGATCTATCCCAGGATACTGTTGGAGGCAAGGGAGAAAATAGCTGGGGCTAACAGATATCTTTAGCCTCAGATGAGGTTCCAGAGAACTGGAGAATGGCCAATGTTGTTCCTTTGTGTAGGAAGATTACAGATAGTCCAGGGAATTATAGCCCAGTGAGCCTGACATCAATGGAAGGGAAGTGTTGGAGAAGATACTAAGAAACAGGAATTATTCACATCTGGAAGCAAATGGACTTGTCAGTGATAGGCAGCATGGATTTGTACAGGGAAGGTCATACCTCACCAACTTGATTGAGTTTTTTGAGGAAATGACAAGAATGATTGTTGAAGGAAGGGCAGTGGGCGTTGTCTACATGGACTTTAGTAAGGCATTTGATACAGAAGATAGAATCTCATGGGATGAGCTGGCTAGATGGATGCAAAACTGGCTTGGTCGTAGAAGACAGAGACTAACTTTTTGAAATGGATGTCAGTAACTAGTGGTGTTCTGCGAGGATCTGTTCTGGGACCTTTGTTGTATGTAATGTATATAAATGATCTAGAGGGAAATGTAGATGGTCTGATTAGTAAGTTTGTGAATGACACCAACATTTTCGGAGTTGCAGATAGTGAGGAGGATTGTAAAAGTATACAGCACAATATAGGTAGATTGCAGATTTGGGCAGAGAATTGGCAGATGGTCTTTAATCTAGACAAATGCGAGGTGATGCATTTTGGAAGATCAAATTCAGGTACGAATTATACAGTATACTATGTTATCCGACATTTGATTAACCTAACGAAATACTCCCGCCTGTGCCCTTTGGATAATCGAGGTTCCTCCATAAATGGCAGAACCCTTAGGAGCATTGACATACAGAGAAATCTGGGCATACAAATCCAAAGATCTCTGAAAGTGGTGACACAGATGCATTAGAATTAGAATTAAGTACAGAGAAAAATGTAGTCACCGCATTACAGCACCATCTCAGGTACAAAGGAACCTAGGGACATATTCTGAAAATCAAATGTTTTGGAAATAAAAAAGAAATTAGAAAAGTTAAAAAAAATCCAGTATTATAGGTCATTGAATAAATTGGAAAAATAAAGTAGTATGACGTTCGAAACATCAGTCTTTCTGATCCAGTCCATGCTGACACCCAGCCCCAAGGGAGATCTTCCCGCTTCACCTGCAGATATCGCCTTGCTGGCGCTGTCATCTTGAAGAATCTGCTTCCATGAGCACTTTCATCTCAATCGTTGAAGGAGCTTTGCCACTGCTGCGTCCAGCCCTGGACTCCAGTAGAAGGCCTCGCTGTCAATGGCCCTGAATGGCTGGAGAATCACTTTGCTGCTGCTGCCACCAGCCCCAGATGGATAAGGTGATCCAGATGACATACAGCACACATGCCTTCATCCATGGGGCATTGAATATGAAAATTGGCATGTTTCAGCTGCATAAAATTGCAGTTAGGCCACTTTTCGAATATTGCCTGCAGTACTGGTCACCACACTACTGGACTTGGATGCTTCAGAGAGGGTACAGGGAAGGTTTACCAGGATGTTGCATGGGCTGAACGGTTTTAGGTATGAGGAGAGCTTGGATAAACTCCAATTGTTTTCACTGGAGAGATGGAAGCTGAGGACCAACCTGATAGAGGTCTAGAAAATTATGAGAGGCAGAGTTAGGGTGGACAGTCAAAGGTTTTTTTCCCAGGGTGAAAAGGTCAAATACAAGTGAGCACAGGTTCAAGTAGAGAGGGGGAAAGTTTAGGGGAGAAGTGCAGGGGAGCTTTTTCACACAGAGGGTGGTGGGTGCCTGGAACGCTCTGCCAGTGGAGGTGGTGGAAGCAGGCATATTAGCAACATTTAAGGCATATCTTGAGAGATGTATGAATAGGAGGTGCACAGAGGGAATGAAATAATCATGGCTAGTAAGTAGGGGGTCTAAGTAAGGACTAGGAATTGGTGCAGATTTGGTGGGCCAGAGAACCAGTTCCTGTGCTGTATTTTATTATATTGTATGATAATACCTGGAAGTTCCTCTTCAAACACAGTCTCCAGAGTTGGAACCAAGCCACCAATCTTTCAACTTCCCTGAGGCAATATCCCGGAGCTCCACACCAGCAGCTCTGCGGGTGTCCCGACTTCACATGGATTTCAATGATTCAAGACGATGGTTCACCATCATCTTCTGAAGGGAAGTGAAGGAATGAGCAATAATTTCTGGCCTTGTTATCCAATGATTGAATTTTATGAATGAATCAAAATAATTTTTTTAAAAGTGTATGATGAGAGACTTACCTGACAAGTATTGATTTCTTCAATTCATGAACCACAATTATTCATAAACCATAAATGAACTTAGAAATCACATATACACAATCATTCCCCTGTCATATTGATGTTTTCTTTTGCTATGCACCCAGGTGGCAAGTTATCCATGGAAATATTGGGGATAAGAATTGCATGAAAGAAGTAAAAGTAATGATTCGGTTAACAACAGTAATAAAAAATAAGTTCACCACTTCCACAAAACAATAATGCATGGTTTAAAATCTGTAGCACCACAGTGCAGAGATACAGTGTTTTCTCAAAAATTATTAAGTCCTTTATTTGTGTCCTACTGTGTTGCGTAATGTGTGAGATTCAAAATGGAAGGCATGAGTTCTCCTGCTGATTGGGAAAAAGACCATTGGTTTGCATGTTCTGGGCAGGATGGTTGTGGAGCAGTCCTGACAGAGACCCCTCCCACTTAGAAACACATAAGCAGCAAATACATGAGAATGCCACCATGTGTAAGCGTCCTTCCAAACCATGCATCATTCTAACTTGGAACAATATTGCCATTCCTTCAATAACTCTGGATCAAAATACTGGAATGCCCTTCCTTATAGCATTATCCCTATAGCAACATCCCAAAGGTTGCAGAATTTCACAAAAAGGTGGCAGCTCACCACCAGCTCCTCCAGGGCAATTATTAATTGAAAATAAATGCAGGTCCAGCATTTTTTTTAAAAAGTCCCAAATCTATAGTGAAGCATGTTTGAAGAATTGGGTTTGCTGCAAATCTTTAACATTAATGTAACTGAATAACTTAATGTTAATTGGCTGGAGTGAAGGGTTTCACTCAGATTGATGACTGCCTCCTCCTACTCCTACATCCAGTTTCTAAGTTCCAGACTCCAGGATCTAGTACGTGCATGTTGGGGGGAATGGTCTCATGGCTACCCAGGGAGGTGAGGCTCATGGGTATAACGAGGCGGGTATGGGGGTTGTGGTGGAGACCCAGATAGGGAGGGAGCACCAGCAAAGGGAGCTTGTCACCTTGGAAGTTGGTTTTGACCCATTTGTAAAGCGACCCATTTGCAGATGTCTCTTCCCACTTCAGGATCAAATAGGGTCACCAACCTGGACCCTTAAGGGCCTCAATTATTAAAGGCGAGCAGCGTACCCTAAGCTTCACTCACACCCTCTGAAATTGTAGACACTCTGGGGAGAGGTGGGAGTGTGGCTGCAAGGACAATCTTCTCACTTTCAGACCTGGGTACAGAGATCCCACAAAATTCTGATCTCAATACTTTGACTGGTCATGTGGTTATAAATAAATACATTTTAATTTGAATGTTGCCCTTGAATTACACATGTATTCCATAACGTCCACTTGGTAATTCATTTTTGGGAGCTGCAAGGCAACGTTTATTGTCCATCCTCATTGTCATCATCATGAATCATCATGAGTTACAAATGTAGGGCAGAATTTCATGCCCTCTTCATGAAATGTTTGTGGCAGAAGGCATTTAATCAGGCAGAAAGGTGATGAGTACTAATGAGTGGCATTTGAGAGCCTTCGCCCTTTGCCATTGGTGCTCGTCCTGGTCAGTTCCAGCAGTGTGAGGAAAGGTTGTGAAATGATAAAATGTAAGTTCAGCACTGAATGCTGGGATGGTAACAATATTAAAGGACACTAGCTTATGACAGCACAGAGTGTTTCATCAGATAGTGGACAAAACCATTGTCTGGTGAAGGCAATTTTAAAATAATACCAAAATACGATTTATTAATTTTGCACATCCTTTGTTATTTTTCTTCAGACATTGACTGTGGTATATTGTTAAGCAGACATTTTTCTGAAACAAATTAGTTAGTACTGTTCCATAGATTTCCAAAGACAGGGCAAAGACTGCATTGGGTAATCAATAACCAATTGATTTACATGAATGTTTTAATATTTTGACATGAGCGATTCCCTAATCCTTCAGGACTCATTCTTTGTATGCTGTGGAAGAAGTTAGGTCAACTTGGAGAGTGGAAGAGAAAAGCACAGATGATTGTTTCAATGGCTGAGCTGTTAGGCAGAAAGAAGCAATTTTACACAGAAGAAAGAACATAGAACTGTACAGCACAGGAACGGGCCCTTTGGCCCACCATGTTGTGATGAACATGACATCAAATTAAACTAAAATTTTCTGCCTGCCATTCGTCCATATCCCTCCGTTCCTTGCATATCCATGTGCTTATCTAAAAGTCTCTTAAACCCCCCTATTGTCTCTGGCTCCACCATTACTCCTGGCAGCACCTTCCTGACTCCTATCACTTTATGTAAAAAAACTTGCCCATTATATCTCTTTTGAACTTTACCCCTCTCACCTTAAATGCATGCCCCCTGGTTTTAGACATTTTAAGTCTGGAAGAAAGATTCTGATCATCAACCCTATCTATGCATCTAATAATTTTAAAAACTTCTATCAAGTGTCCCGTCAGCCTCTGCCAGTCTGGAGAAAACAACCCGAGTTTTTCTAGCCTCTCCTTATAGTTCATGCACTCTAATCCAGGCAGCATCCTGGCAAAGTCTCCTGCACCCCCTTTAAAGCTTCTAAGCCTTCCTGTAATGAAGCAACCAGAATTGAATGCAATACTCTAAGTGTGGCCTAACCAAAATTTTGTAAGCAAGCAAAGCAGAAAATGCCATAAATATTCAATGGGTCAGGCAGCATTTGTGGAGGCGCTGTGCAAAATATTCCCAGCATCTGAACGATGAAGACCATGGCGAGGAAATTAGGAAAATCACATCATATGAACTTTAAAATGTGGAGGGCAAGAAGTTCCATTTTTCCAAATAGGTGTTGAATGGCAAGATGAGATTCTCACTGTTAAGAGGCCTGTTTGGATACATTAGCATTTCATTATTACTTAATCTTGTCACATTCATACATAGTTCCCCCAACCTCTCACTTGTCAGATCGAAACTAGATGGCAACAATGGAAGTCAGTGCAGTTGCCTGGTGACTCTAATTGCTTCTTGCTCCTGAGAGCCTCTGTCATGAAAGGCCAGCGCCAACATCTCACGGGCCACTCCATGGGCATTGGCCACTGACACACACCACAGAATCACTGACCTTGGCATCTGACACATACTAGCCTCATCAGCTCTTCATGGCACATTACCTCTAGTTCTACTTCTACCTTCAATGCTGCACTTTGGAGCACATTGGCACCTTTCTTGGAATGCTGTTGCAGGGACAATTTGCAAACAACAAAGAAAATCCATCTCATGGATTAGATGAGTCTGCATTTCAGAAGTTGCTGGCTTGCTGTCTTAGTGCACATTTACTTTCCACCTGCTTTGATGTTTACAGCATCCCTGCCTGACCTTTTGGCATTTTGCAATCCCTCCCCTTCGAGATGAACCTTGAAGGCACACAATACTTTTGTCTTGTCTTGGTGCTTAGCGCAAACACAAAGCCAAGATAGTTGTCAGCAGTCAAGGGAGAGGCCATGTTGCTGTATGGGACCACACTATGTCCAATCATACATGTGCAATGTGCACCAGCAACCAAAACAGCAAACACACTGCATGCATTGCAACCAAACAGCCATGTCACAAAATTGAAGAGGAGCAGTCCTCAGTCAAGCCAAGGGTTGCAGTATGATTAGTCATAGTCCAGGGACTTGAACAAAGGTAGT
>NC_057712.1:101084651-101093354 GCF_004010195.1 Chiloscyllium plagiosum | reverse complement strand
AGCCAGAACAAGCATCAGGGTCACATCAATTGCAGTTAAACACTAATTAAATCAATAACCAATATATTATTTCAAGTGTGCACAAAATGGCCAAGGATTAAAATTGCAACGTATGACAATTTTGTTTAAAACAAACATTTAGCAGAATGTTTCTATCACTGATATTTTAAGAGGTAGCTCACATTCAAAGAACTTAAATCTGTTATATTTAGTATTTAATCAAATCCTTTCTGAATTACTCATACTCCAAAACTGGATGTTTGGATTGAGGGTTTACAATTTCATAAGGTTACCCAAGTACAGAAGTCTAAAGCTATTAACGTTAAGACTAGTCTTCAGCAACTCAGTAGAATGACACATAGATGTCAATTGGAATGTCATCAATTTAAATCGGTAGTAAAATTAAACCAAGGCAAGATGCTGCTCAAGCTTATCCATGCCTTCTCACACATCAGCAGCCACTGAATTAAGAAGCTTAAGCATTATCCTATTTAGACAGCCTAATGTCCAAGCCTACCTCAAGCCTTCAAAATAAATTGGTCCTGTAATGCCACACAAATCAAATCCATTTCAAAAATCCAGATAGTTCAGATGATATTGTCTCATCGGTCAAGACTGGTTTTCCATAAACACAGATTTAGTATTAGGAATAGTCTATTCAGACTAATAAATCTACTCAACTCAAAAATGAAAAGGGTTTTCTACTATTTCATTACTGATTCAAAACATTTAAAGAGGTATAATTACACTGGAACAGAGTTTTACTGAATTTCGGATATACCTGATTACAAGTCAATAAATGTAGCTGAATCATTCTGAACTCAAAAATCAAAAGCTATTGTCTTCAAATTATTCTTGGGCATTTTAAATATATTGTTCTAATTTTATGCTGCAGTTTTATCCTGTTGCAGACTCCTAATCTAGCAAGACAGTGTTGGCACTCATTACAAATATAATCCATGACATTGATAGACTGTCTACAAGCATATTAGAAATTTAAATTGTAAAACTTCTTTAATGGACTTCATTTATTATAGAAGTTTTGAATGTATGAGTGAAGGACAAATAAATGTATGTAAAAAAACCTTAGTCAGAAAAGGAACTTAAAATCAGATCAGGCATGTACAAACAGATTTATCCATTGTGATAATTGCAAAGGATGCGAGCTCTTCTTATACATAATGAATTTGTAAACTCTTCTGCCAGGAGTATTTTGCTGCACACAAAGAAAGGTTTGCAGCATCAATGTGCTTGCACTATCAATGCAGCAAATCAGCCCTATAAAAAGGAAAACTTTGTTTGAAACTAGATTATTTCACCCTGATTAAAGATGGACCAGTTTGACTTGACTCTCAACCTGTGAGAAATAAAGCTGTGCAGTCAACTTGAATCATAATTGTGACAATTAGTCCCAACCTGTGCTGTACCTTTACATCTCTTAAAATATATAAATCTTTTATCATCATTGAAGATTTTTATAATGCAAATGTGTTAGCTTAAGATGTGTACAGAAAGTGCAACTTTCTTTTAACTTCTCTGTATATTGGTGTCGGTGTCTAAACTTGATGATTATCAGCACAAAAGAGGGAAAGTCAATTGCTTAAAATTTTTAAGCATCACTTTGAAGTGCTTTTCTGTGGATGTGAAAAAAAATCTAGCCTTTAAAAAGCTGATGCCAACAGGTCTGGTTTTGCAACCATTTTGTTGCCATTGCCATACACATGTGCATTTCTAGTATTCCATTTTTTTAAATTTTGAAACAATCTCCATTTAAAGCATGCACTCCAGTCTGGTATAAATTGCTGGGCATATAGATATATACTGTAACAGCAATGCACAATTCATTGCAGATCCTTATACTTTAACGTTTCTGATACTCAATATAAATTGCAGTGTGATTTTATGATCCCCATCTTAAAAGTTACATTCACAGGCTGTCCCAGTGGTTCAGTGACTTAATTTGAGTTGATATTAAGCCACAATATCAAAAGGTGCTGGTTTATGCAAAATTGACTAAGGTCAGCCTCAACATTTGCAGCCAGAAGACTTCACTTGGCTTTAGTCATGTTACGGAGGGAAGATCAATTAGGGTTCCTTTAAAGAGCTATTTGAACAAGGGATGATGGAGAATGCATGTATGTGGATCAAAGCAAAGCAGGAATGTCCTTAATGTTGATTCCAAATTCCCCTCAGTAGGTCAAATAGACCATTAATACTTATTGCCTAGGCTCATGCAAAAATAATATTGCAGTGGGTAGAATACAACTATCACTCAGAAGACTGTACACTACTTGTCACTTAAAAACTTGGAAGAAAATGGAGTCTGGATGGGCAGAGGGGATGTTGAAATACATGCATTATTCATACAAACCTGATTACATAAAATCAACAAAATAGAATTATGATCTTTGCTGCAAATCATAAATCTGAGATTTGAGACCTGTTCTGGGCTCAAGGTAAAATTTTAATGTATCCCAAACAATATTCATTGGTTTACATGGGTCCAGATAATGATTAGAATTGTCATTCTACTTTTTATCTTAGGGCCTTCCATACAGAGAGAAACATCAGATGTAACAAACACAAACTGTTTCTACCACATTCCTGTAACTGATAATTGATAACCTGCAATCAAAACTAGCATTGGATTTGTAGACCCCTGGGCTGGCAACATGGGATTCACCAATGTTTGCATGTGGTAGAAAATAGAACCACAAAAAGCAGCATTAAAACTGAGGTAGTGGTAAAGTAAAAGCTATTTAGCAAGAATTCACAGAAACGCAAAACAGGAAACATAACTAAATATAAAAAAACTAAGGGATAGATTTGAAAAAGGGTAAATGACCAGATTCCTCTATCATAAAACCTATTCAGTGCAATTTATTTAATGGTGAATTTTCTTGTCTATCATCACGTCAATACTATTGTATTGATCACAAATATCATTTACAAAGTAAATACAATAAGTTACAAAGACAGCAAAAAATACAACAGATTGGTTGAAAGCCAGCTGAAACACATGCAGTCATCTTTTGCTGACTCGATATTTGGCTTTAAAACACAACCTTTTGTTTTTCATCTTGCCCATTTATCTTATTCACGCTTAGCTTTTCCTTTCTTCTTCTTTTTCCCATTTTCTACTATCAGCTTGTTTTCTGATTTGATTATTCCATTAACAATTCCATTGCCATTCACAACTATTTTTCCATTCTTTATGAGCTCTTTCTTTGGCTCCCTGTAAGTCTGGTAATAAAAGTTGGCGAAGAGGATGATGAAAGAAATGGCGTAAGCTATCAGTGCCCAGTGCATCCATCTTGGGAAAGGGCAATCAATGTACAAAGAATAAGCTGTGTGGCCTATCGTAACATGAAACTGCACCTGTGTTAAAAGAATAACATTTTTTAAAAGAAAAAACATTGCTTAAAAATGTTGTCCAGATGTTAATTGAAAATTTTGGCACTTTCTTTCTCTTTATTCAGCCCATGTATTTTCATACTTTTACTTTCTCCTCTTTTGTTTTGGGAACATTTTACTTTCTGAACTTCAACTCTATATTGAAAATAACTCAAACAGGGTGTGAAGTTTATAAATGTTTCTGAAGACAGAAAAATATTTTGAAAGAAAGCACAAAAAAGTAGAGAAATGATTTTTTCAAAAGAAAAAGGTGCAGTTTAGAAACTACTGACCAACCAGTACATTTATTAAACAAAACACTGTAATGGAAAAGAGACATTTGGCTGCCAAGAGTAAACAAAGAAACCACTATCAATTATCGGTATCCTGTCTAGTAATGTGAAATGAAACGCCTATCCATATATTGTATGGAATAAAGATTCAAATCTTGAAATTGAGTTCTACAAAATTAAAAGTTGTTAACATTAGTGAGTCTGGATGTAGGTTTGCTCGCTGAGCTGGAAGGTTCGATTTCAGATGTTTCGTCACCATACTAGGTAACGTCTTCAATTAGCCTCCGGATGAAGCACTAATGGTGTAGCCCGCTTTCTATTTATGTGTTTGGGTTTCCTTAGGTTGGTGATGTCATTTCCTATGGTGATGTCGTTTCCTGTTCTTTTTCTCAGGCGGTGGTAAATGAGATCCCAGTCAATCTGTTTGTTGATAGCGGTCCAGTTGGAATCCCGTGCTTCTAGGAATTCTTGTGCATCTCTGTTTGGCTGTCCTGGGATGGATGTGTTATCCCAGTTGAAGTGGCGACCTTCCTCATCCATATGTATAGATACTAGTGACAGTGGGTCATGTCTTTTTGTGGCTAGTTGATGTTCACGTATCCTGGTAGCTAGTTTTCTGCCTGTTTGTCCAATGTAGTGTTTGTTACAGTTCTTGCAAGGTATTTTGTAAATAACATTAGTTTTGTTTGTTGTCTGTATAGGGTCTTTCACGTTCATTTTGTGGGCTACCATGCTGCCAAGGGGTCTGAGTAGTCTGGCAGTTATGTCCGAGATGTCTTTGATGTAGGGGAGGGTGACTAGGGCTTCTGGACATGTTTTATCTGCTTGTTTGGGTTTGTTGCTAAGAAATCAGTGGATTGTGTTCATTTGGTACCCATTCTTTTTGAATACACTGTAGAGGTGATTTTCCTCTGCACTGCAGTGTGTGGTGGCTTGTTGAAATAATGTTCTAATGCAGCTTTGTTTGTGGATCTTGGGATGATTGCTTCTGTAGTTCAATATTTGGTCTGTATGTGTTGTTTTCCTGTAGACGCTGGGTTTGAAGTTCGCTCTACTGCAACATCTAGGAATGGCAGTTTGTTGTTGTTTTCCTCCTCTTTAGTGAATTTTATGCCAGTAAGCATATTATTGATGGTCTTGAAGGTTTCCTCTAATTTATTTCATTTAGTGATGACAAAGGTGTCATCCATATAGCGGACCCAAAGTTTGGGTTGGTTGGTTAGCAGAGCTGTTTGTTCGAGTCTCTGCATTACTGCCTCTGCAAAGAACCCTGATATCTGAGAACCCCTTGGTGTTCCGTTGGTTTGTCTGTAGGTTTTGTTGTTGAAGGTGGTGAAGTGGGTGGTAAGGCATAGGTCCACTAGCTTGACGATATTGTTCTTGCTAATAAAGTTAGTGGTGTTTGGTGTATGTGTTTTAGTCTTTGGTGTAGTTCCTTGGTCAATCTGTGCATTGGTGTTCCAGGTAGAGAGACTATGGTCTGAGGGGGGTTCCAGGTTTGTGAATTTTGGGTAATCCTTGGAAGCGGGATGTATTGGATCTGTCTGGTGTCATTTTTTGGAAGTCAGTCTTATTTATTTCTCCAGATTTCTGAAGTTTTTTTTAGTTAGGGCTGTGATTCTATTTTCTAGTTATGGGGTCGGGTCTATCACCACTTGTTGGTAAGTGTTGGTATCTGCCAGTACTGCGTTCGCTTTTTCAATTAGTCTCTTTGACTTAAAATGACTGTCAAGCGTCCTTTGTCTGCAGGTAGGATAACAATAGTTTTAATTTTTTGTAGTCTTTCTGTGTTTCCTTCCTTCCTCGGAAAGCACTACTCAACACACAAGAAAGGAAAGCACTAGAAAGACAAAACAAAATTGTTATCCTACCTGCGAAGGACGCTTGACAGTCATTTTAAGTCAAAGAGACTACATTGAAAAAACGAACGCACTTCTTGCAGATACCAACACTGACCAACAAGTGGCAACTGACCCGACCCGACAACTAGAGAATCGAATCACAGCTCTATTCAAAACACCTTACAAATCTGGAGAAATCAATAAGACCAACATCCAAAAAATGAAACCAGATGGATCCAACACACCATGCTTCTACGGATTACCCAAAATTCACAAACCAGGAGCCCCCCTCAAACCCATAGTCTCGCTACCTGGAACACCAATGCATAGATTGGCCAAGGATCTACACCATAGACTCAAACATTTAGTAGAAGATTCACACCATTCCATCCACTCCACCCAAGAATTCCTGAAGATCAAAGACACCAAGATAGAAGAGGATGAAATAATGGCCTCCTTTGATTTAACAGCCTTATTCACATCCATGAACATCAACCTGGACAAAGAAACACCGACTACACTATTAGAAGAACCAAAGACACATATACCAAACACCACCAACTTTATCAGCAAGCACAATATCGTCAAGCTAGTGGACCTATGCCTTACCACCCATGTCACCTTCAACAGCAAAACCTACAGACAAACCAACGGAACACCCAGGGGATCTCAGATATCAGGGTTCTTGACAGAGGTAGTAATGCAGAGACTCGAACAAACAGCTCTGCTAACCATCCAACCCAAACTTTGGGTCTGCTATGTGGGTGACACCTTTGTCATCACTAAATGAAACAAATTAGAGGAAACCTTCAAGACCATCAATAACACTCTTACCGGCATAAAATTCACTAAAGAGGAGGAAAAACAACAACAACAAACTGCCATTTCTAGACGTTGCAGTAGAGCAAACAGCCAATGGGGAACTTCAAACCAGCGTCTACAGGAAAAAAACACAGACGGAACAAATATTGAACTACAGAAGTAATCATCCCTACATCCCCAAAAAAGCTGCATTAGAACATTATTACAACGAGCCACCACATACTGCAGCATACAGGAACTATGAAGAGCAAAGGAAAATCACTTATACAGTGTATTCAAAAAGAATCGGTACCCAATGAACACATGTCTCAGCATCAAACTAAACAAGTAGACAAATCATGTCCAAAAACCCTAACCACCCTCTCCTACACCAAAGACATCTCGGAAAAGACTGCCAGACTACTCAGTCCCCTTGGCAGCATGGTAGCCCACAAACCCACCAACACACTAAAACAGCAACTAATGAATGTTAAAGACCCTATACAGACAACAAGTAAAACTAATGTCATTTACAAAATACCTTGCAAGAACTGTAACAAACACTACATTGGACAAACAGACAGAAAACCAACCACCACGATATGTGAACATTAACTAGCCACAAAAAGACATGGCCCACTCTCACTAGTATCCTTACATACGGATGTGGAAAGACACCACTTTGACTGGGACAACAAATCCATCCTAGGACAAGACAAAGAGAGACATGCATGAGAATTCCTTGAAGCATGGCATTCCAATCGGAACTCTATAAACAAACACGTTGACTTGGATCTCATTTACCAGCACCTGAGAAAATGAAAAGGAAATGACATCACCATAGGAAATGACGTCACAAACCCAAGGAAACCCAAACACATAAATAGAAAGCGGGCTACACCACCAATGCTTCATCCAGAGGCTCAATGAAGATGTTACCGAGCATGTGACGTAACATCTGAAATTGAACCTTCCAGCTTAGCGAGCAAACCTACATCCAGAACCTCAACCTGAGCTACAAATCTTTTCAAAACTCACTAGTAGCGAGTCAATATGTGAAGAATGTAACACATTATATAACTAAAATATCTATTAGCCTAAATCACAGAAGGTAAGTTAAACAATGATTTTAAATTTTACTGCACGATAATTTTGAAAATATTTCCTGATTTTTCTGTGCAGTAATTTCCTTTCTCTTTGTCAAATTAAGTGACAGTAAAAGTAGAGTTTATAGGTTAGTGGGAAGTAAATGCTCTCCTTTGAAGGAATTTTGCATTTTGTTGTGAAAGTCTAAAGTTAAATGCTCTCTGCTAGCCTCTACATCTCAAGATTCCCCATTTGGAAGCAAAAATGCCCTTTATTGAAAAACCTATTCAACTATACCATGAATCAGTTCATGGATTAGTGGTGCTGGAAGTGCACAGCAGTTCAGGCAGCATCCGAGGAGCAGCGAAATTGACGTTTTGGGCAAAAGCCCTTCATCAGGAATAAAGGCAGTGAGCCTGAAACATGGAGAGATAAGCTAGAGGAGAGTGGGGGTGGGGAGAACGTAGCATAGAGTACAATGGGTGAGTGGGCGGAGGGGATGAAGGTGATAGGTCAGGGAGGAGAGGGTGGAGTGGATAGGTGGAAAAGAAGATAGGCAGGTAGGACAAGTCCAGACAAGTCACGGGGACAGTGCTGAGCTGGAAGTTTGAAACTAGGGTGAGGTGCGGGAAGGGGAAATGAGGAAACTGTTGAAGTCCACATTGATGCCCTGAGATTGAAGTGTTTCGAGGCGGAAGATGAGGCGTTCTTCCTCCAGGCGTCTGGTGATGAGGGAGTGGCGGTGAAGGAGGCCCAGGTCCTCCATGTCCTCGACAGAGTGGGAGGAAGAGTTGAAATGTTGGGCCACAAGGCGGTGTGGTTGATTGGTGCGGGTGTCCCGGAGATGTTCCCTAAAGCGCTCTGCTAGGAGGCCTCCAGTCTCCCCAATGTAGAGGAGACCGCATCGGGAGCAACGGATGCAATAAATGATATTAGTGGATGTGCAGGTAAAACTTTGATGGATGTGGAAGGCTCCTTTAGGACCTTGGATGGAGGTGAGGGAGGAGGTGTGGGCGCAGGTTTTGCAGTTCCTGCGGTGGCAGGGGAAGGTGCCAGGATGGGAGGGTGGGTTGTAGGGGGGCGTGGACCTGACCAGGTAGTCACGGAGGGAACGGTCTTTGCGGAAGGCGGAGAGGGGTGGGGAGGGAAATATATCCCCAGTGGTAGGGTCTGTTTGGAGGTGGCGGAAATAAGTTTTACCTGCACTTTCCACATCCATCAAAGTTTTACCTGCACATCCACTAATATCATCTATTGTATCCGTTGCTCCCGATGCGGCCTCCTCTACA
>NC_057712.1:101065209-101083154 GCF_004010195.1 Chiloscyllium plagiosum | reverse complement strand
TTTTTTTTGCTAATGAAAGGTACTTTGTACAACAGCAGTAATGAGTGGGGCTGCAAAAGGAATCAGCGATTCTACAACATTGGTTGGAACACGAATGAGAAATTCTGAAAGGGCTGTACAAATGGGAATTCCATTCCGCAGAAGTTTGTGATGCTTGGGTGTTTGCATTTATTCAAAGTTGTGTCTGTTAAATATTTGATAGACAAGTGAGAGAAGGAAAACAGTGCACATACTGTGCTGCTGAGACCACAGCCTGATCAGGCACGATCTTAGTCCCTGGTACAGCAGTGACAAAGTGGCTAATGACCCACTCCTGCTCCTCACTCATGTGTTCCAATGTGCTATTCAGCCCCTGCACAGCAGCAGATGGAGGGCACTTGCTCCAATTACCTGGTCCACAGTAACACAGGATATCATTCAGTCCATCCAGACTGACACTCACGGTTTGCTGTGGGTTGGAATATGTTATTTGGAAATCCAGGCTGAGTTAGAAAGACTCCTCTGGTCTCTTTACAGAGTGTCTCCTCTCTGCAACTTGTGCTTCATTTGTTGGTCATGTTTTAGACCCAGATTCACTGTGAATACAGCTCACAGACATCACCCAGAGATGTCTGTGGGGGGCGTGTCAGCAGAATGCAGGTGAGTGGCATTGGTGGGGGCGGAAGTGGTGGTGACCACGGCAGTAGGGGTGGCGGAAGTCACTGAACATGTGGCATCAATGATGATGTGAGGGGCGGAAGTGATGTCACGTGTGATGCATGAGGAATTGTGAGGGGTGGAAGTGGTTGTGGGAGTGGCCATGATGGGGGTGGAAGTGACATCATCAATCAGCGTGATGGTGGCAGCTGCATCAGCCACATGGCTAATGGCGTTGGAGTAGATTCTGAGGCCAGGGGAATCTTCTGGAATGTTTGAGAAGCACTGGTTATGGAGGTGGGTAGATAAAAGTTTGTTGTACTTACAGTTTTTGATGTTTGAGATGGAATTGAAATACTGTTTGTTGAGAGTATGAATTCTCCTGAGGATGTAGTACAGAATGGGTCCTTTGCAATTCTGAGAGAGTGTGGCCCTCAGCTGAGGCAGGGCTGACTGTAGAGAGGTTAGGTGCCAGCGCATTGCTGCAAGTGTGGAGCGGAGGATCTTGGTGGTGTTTTTGAATCTGTAGTCTGTACTGTTTGTCCTGTTCGGTTCCGAACTCTGCTGGTTTAAAGATGGTCCGGAGTCCATGTGGGATGAGTTGGTTACGGAGGCAGGCACTGAGGAAGCAAATGTCACTGTGGTAGCGAGTTTGTTTCACGACATGGTTGAAGAGCTTCAGGGCAGAGGAAATGACCTGGGAGTTGCAGTGGGAGGGGGACTCCCTGAGATTCTTGTAGAGAGAGGAGGAAAACTTCTTCAAGGCAGGCATCCTTGCAAGAATCAGTTCAGCCAACCATCCATTTTAGCTTAGAAATGCATCCTGTTTTGGCATTTGACACTTCTACACTGCACTGTTTAAAATGGGTTTTTTGTCTTACTGCCTCTCACCTCTAAATTGTAAGCTTCTGAGTTCAAGACCCACTGCAGAGCCTGAACACAAGTGAAATAAACAAGGTTGCCACTCTACTGTAGTAATGAGGAACCTTTGCACTGTTGGAGGTATTGTCTTTCAGAATAGATATTAAACCAAGTCTCCATCTACCTATTTGAGTGAGTGTACAATATTCCAAGCTACTATTCTGAAGAAGAGTATTCATCTCTCCTGTCCTGGTAAACATTCATCCTGCAATCAACAACTTAAGAAACAGAAGTGATAAAGGGCTTTTGTCCTAAACATCAATGTTCCTGCTCCTCAGATGCTGCCTGACCAGCTGTGCTTTTCCAGCACCACTGTAATCTAGACTTTGATTTCCAGCATCTGCAGTCCTCACTTTTGCCTAACTTAAGAAACAGCAGACCTGGTCATTAATATATTGCTGTTTGTGGAAGTTTGCCAAGTGCAAATTAGCTGCTGTGTTTCCTATATTACAATGGTGACGTCATATGTACTTTATTGGCTAGAAAGCACTTTGAGACATTGTGGTCCTGAAAAGGACTCTATAAATCCAAGTCTTTCTTCTCTATCTTTTTTTCAATTACAGGTTGACACAATATTGTTAGTGACTTTTTTCCACTGAGGAAAGAGTGGTATGACTGAATGGTTGAGATATATTTTTGGACCTATGTAACTGCAAGATTGAGGTCAGTTCAATTTAGCATTGTAAAGATCTTATGTCAATCAGCCAAACAGTAGAAGGCAACTAAATTAATATGCCTGGGTTGCATCTGAATCAAGTTGTAGAGAAGAATGTGCAAATACTCTCTAATCACAACATCGAGAACTCTCTAATGCACTCTTAATTTTTCTGTTGAAATTGAACTCAAATAGTTTCAAAACTTCAATTTACCAGTTGCAGGATGGTCAAATATCGTTTCCACCAGAGATATTTTTGAAACTGTGGGCCACAAGCTGCTAATCCATAGTATAGATACATAACAATATGGATAACGGCATTCATATGTGCTCCAAAAAAAGCTGGAATTGCAAAAAAAAAAAGGTGTTATTGACCTCACTGAAATACATTCTTCAAATTTAGTCACTGACAATGTTAATAATTTGTGAAAAATCTAGATCACATATTTGGCTTTTTACAATAGATATTACTACAAAGCAATCCCACTTGCCAAAGGTTGACTCACGCTGATTCATAGCCCATAACTGCTTCAGTTAGGGATATTTTCTTCTTTGACACTTTGTAATAATGATTCTCTACAATACATTCTTCCCAGTGTCCACAGTTGTTTAATACATTATCTATAACTATGAAGGTGAGTAGTGGACAGAATGCTGAATAGTCTCAAGGAAACAAATAAAAACTTGGGACTTCAATAAAATTAGATTTGAAAGGCACAATTTTAAAAAATCTTTTCAGAACTACCAAAGCTAAATGACCCCATCTTAAATGCTAAACTTCATTACAAGATAGACTTCAGTGTCACCTATCTTTTGCATGACCTTTGCCATTTTTGAATTAGTTCAGTTTTTCTTTATAAATGAATAAGGGAAAGAAACAACTATTGAAAATTCTGCTTAGAGAGAATGCCTATTTGCTTGGACAATTTAAAACTGAGATTACTTTTTATAACCTCACAGTAGACATAGCAATCCTACACACAATGTTCTGAACTCTTAAAAGATTCGCTATTTGCTTCCAACACAAAGGCTTGATTTTCACCCAGAATTATGAGCATGTACAGGCTGAGAAAAGCAATAAAATCCTCTCACCTCTATGGGAAATAGCAACTGGCTGGTTGGTGGAAAAGAGAATACGAGGCACCCAGAAGTTGTTAGGGGAAGACTAACAGAACAGCTGCCGGTACTCAGTCAAGTCATAATGAGAAATGTTGAGAGTCTCAGAATGCAAAAGTGGGGAACGTTCCTCTAGTATCTCAAGGTGAATCTAACTCGACTGTAATTTCAGTTCTCTTCCTTATAGTTACACTGAAAACTAACACTATATACTTCCTTGCAATTATGACAATGCTGCTCCTTTGGCAAGGTAATGTTGTCTTTGTTCTTTTTTTCCAGAGATGTTGTTAAGGCAGAGGTTCCAATATGTCTGGAATATATACTTGAAAAAGCTTTAAGTGTTTTTTTTTTAAAAAAGCTTGTACAATGAAACGGCCAGTTCTCCCAGTTCAGGGTTTTTTTCGTTTGATTTGGTTTGGTTTTAGCAAGCGATCTGTTTGAAGTTGCTGGTCAAGTTTCGCTGGAAACAGCTCCATGCTCACCCCCCCCCCCCACCCTCCCTCCCTCTCTCTCCTGTAAAAACTTGTGTTTGATTTCACCTTTTGTTTTGCCAAGGGGATGTTTTAGGGATGTTGCAAGTACTTGGAACAGCATCTTAAGTTGAGATAGAGTTGACTGAGTTTTCAGATAGGTTAAATTATTCTAATCGTGGGTCGCTTTTGTTCATGTTTCATTCAGTAGTCTATAAATAAATAGTTTTGTTTAAAACGAAGTAGTTGGGCCAGCTGCATCACTCCTGGAAAATCCACTTACACCTGCTTAAAGCAACTAGAAAAGTTAACGTCTGGGCGACCTTCCTGAAATGTTTTGAGGTCTGGCCTGGTCCATAACACAATTCAACAAGTCCCATCTATCTAGAAGTCTATTGTGTGCTTTTTCATGCATCATAACCTTGTTTTGATAGATGACAAATGTTGTTTATAGAGCAGCTTGCAATCCAAGCCACATTAATTCATGCACATTAATTCTATCAAAATATTACATTACGAGGATGATAAAATTTAAATTACCTTAATTCTCCTGGGGATTTCCCCTCAAGGCTAACAAGACCAATTGGCAAGCATGAACAATGACATATTGCAACATTGTGAATTCTATTTAAAGGCTCCAAATGAATGATATCCTCATAGGATTAACAATTGCTCCCCAACTGTCCAACTGTAAGAACAGTTATATGCATAGTTCAACTTTGAAATGAAGAAGTTGTTACTTCTAAATCACTGACTTCCTATTCTTCCACATGCTGGTTTCATTGAGTTCCTCGCAGGTAGCAATCTTTTGAAATTACTGAACTGTCTAGAACTTTCAATTTTATGTTGTAGTATCAATATTGGAAGTATCTGCAATTGTGCTGAAATATAAATGAATTTTTAAATAGAAAAACATAACTACTCTAAACAACTTCTCTGGACCTGGAACATTAAACTTTATATTTGTATATGCCAAATAATGTGCTAAACCTCTATAAAATTTTAAATAAACGTTTTGAAAGAATTCATTACATTTGATTATATATCGAACTAGGTGCCAATCTTTATTTCCCCTCTCTCTGCTTGATGTGCTGTCTATGGAAGCTCTTTGGTGCGACTGGCTGCTTACCCTCTTTGGTGACATCATGGTTGCTTAACATTTGAAGGTCCTTTGAATTAGTGCCTAATTCAAACTAACATTAGGAAAAAGAAAATCCATGCAATAACAATTCCTGGACCTCTGTATGCAGCTTTCTTCGCGGTCATCAGAGAGCACCATTGTTTTACTAGCAACTGTGAAAATTGACTTTCTTTTCTTCCATCGACAATTTAGAATCAAATAAACTAAGTACAGAATTTTGGGCAAAGTAACCACATATCCAGAAATCTATGTAAAGATTTTCTCATGTTCTAAGTAACCTCTTATGATAAGAGCTGAGAACACCAACCAATTAAAAGATATAAGAATACCTTAACATTTTGGTGCTTACTCTCATGAGACCAAATTCCATCGACAACTATAAATGAAAAATTTATTTTACAAAAGTAGTTTCTGGATAAAAACCCAAAGAACTGCAGATACTTGAAATCAGAAGCAAAAAAAAAATTGCTGGGAAAACTCAGCAGGTCTGGCAGTACCTGAGAAAGCAGAGTTAATGCTCTTCTGTTCTGAACAATGGTCACTGGATCCAAAACATTAACTCTATTTTCTTTCCAGACATGCTGCCAGATCTGTTGAGTTTTCACAGCATCATCTCTTTTTGTTTTTGATGCAGTACAGTCGGCCTGCTAAAACACGTGTTTCCTAAATACCAATTCGCTATAACACAACTGATGAATTGAGGACACTGTTTCTAAAGCGTAAAGTTTTAAAGCATGTATTGGTTATAATATGATTCCGGCCCCATTAGTTTAAATGGTGCTGCGATTAAATTATTTTCTTATAGCACAGGATTGCACAAGAATGGACCTACCATGTTACAGCAGAACTGACTGTACCTTATGGTTTCCTCTCATTGCTATTTTATCATGTTTCTAATTTACTTTAGCAGGATCAGAATAGACATGATTCACACCACCACAGACTACATTCTTCCTCAGCAAAACTTCGCATTTTATAACAATGATGATACATATTTAGATCCCTGTTAATCAGGTGTCTAACATTTTGTAGGCAATTCTCTTTTTGTACTCACATTGCCCTCCTGCTACCCATTTGATTCCGATCCACCAGAGAGTAAACATTGTGAAGTGATGATATACGTGCAGAAAGCTGACCTGGTTAAATTTCTTCCTCAATATAAAAAATACAGTGTCCAAGTATTCAATCCCTTTTGAAACATAATACCACCACAAGGCTGACGCTATCTGTGATAACAAAAAAAAATGCATAAGACAAGAATTACTTCATCAGTTATATAAAAGATTAACTTTCAAAACATGCACATTTCATGACTGATATTTTTGCAATGTACAGAGGAACCTCGATTATCTGAATATCAATTATTCGAATTTCGGGTAATCCGAAGATCTCAAGATCTCGCCAAAACGTTACATCAAAGAGGTACGTGTATTCGATTTTCCTGTACTGAGGAACACGTGAAAACGCTGGCAAAAACAAAGAAACACAAGCACCTCAAGCATCAGCGACTGGATATTGTTTCGGTAAGGGTTAGTTACACAGATCTTTGCAAAGCTAGATGTTTTACATTATTCCCATCACTTTATTGGGCCATTCGTGAAAAAAATGGCTTAGAAAGTTAACACATGCACAAGGCGGCGCTTCTGTCTTTCTATTGTGACACTGAGTTCCTGGAAACTGACAAATGTTCTTGCGATCATAGAAGCTGTTCAGGACCTTGATTAATGCTGAGATTTCATATACAGTATTTATGTGATAGTAAAGGTTTAGTTTAACCGGTAATTTGCAGAATGCAAAGAGTAGTTTGTTTTAATAGCAGACTCATTAAAATTATTGATTTAGACAAATTCTCTGGTAGAACACAGCATTAGATCAGTATGGCTTCCCTTGTTTAAGGTAAAATTATCCGAATAATCAATTATCTGAACGAAATAGTGTCCGCCCATCTCATTCAGATAATTGAGGTTCCTCTGTAAAACAAAAATTGCAAATGCTGAGAATCTGAAGAAAATATTAGCAATACTCAAAACTAGTTGAAGTACTTGTCTCCTTCAGATCAATGAGTGAGACTCCATAAAAGCTGCTACCATTTGAAATGATATGAAACTATTCTATTATTGGAAATAACAGTTCACTAACATTCTTCACTGTTCTTACCTGGTCTGTAACGCTAGTTTCACACAAAGTGGTTGACATCCTTTAAAATGTTCCAGCAAGAAATCCAATAAACACATTCTAAGGGAACTAATGACGGGGAATAAATGCTGTTTTTTTCCAGCAGCACCCATATACCAATAATTATATATTTAAAGAATGATGCATCGTTCCATTACTACAAATTGTTGCATATAAACATTTTTAAAACAAAAATAATGGAAAGGAGGAAAGAACAGTAAGGTGGAAAGACAACATAAACGAGAGAAAATAGCATTAACTTTTGGTGTCAGAGTCACAAATCTGAAAGTTCTGCTCCCAAATCTAGTCCCCATTATCTTCACAGTTTGGTGAGGGGAGAACAGAGATGGCTTGCTACTGGGGCTATACAAAATATGACTGGTAGAAGGGTTAAACTTACCAGAGTGTCTTGGAGAGACACAGCACCCTTTCAGTAACTATTCATGGACGTCAAGTGCCATTTGTGAAAAATCAAGATCCCTCTGTGATTGGTAGCAGTAGATACAGAAGTATTCAAAAAGTGGATAAACACATTAAAATGGCCAAGCCAATTGGAATCACTAGAAAGAGCTGTACAGCTATTCAAGTTTCCTGCCTTTTTAAATACTTGAAAACAAACTGAAAGTAATTTACAGAAATTCAGTTTGGTATTTACCTTTGTGGTGGCACGGTGGCCCAGTGGTTAGCAATGCTGCCTCACAGCACCAGGGTCCCAGGTTTGATTCCAGGGGAATCGAGCAACTGTCTGTGTGGAGTTTGCACATTCTCCCAGTGTCTGCATGGGTTTTCTCCAGGTGCTCCGGTTTCCTCCCACAGTCCAAAAATGCGCAAGTTAGGTGAATTGGCCATGTTAAATTGCCCATAGTGTTAGGTGCATTAGTCGAGGGAAATAGGTCTGGGTGGGTTGCTCTTCGGAGGGTCGGTGTGGACTTGTTGGGCCAAAGAGCCTGTTTCCACACTGTAGGGATTCTAATTCTAAAATAAGCCTGAAGGTTATCTGCTGCAATACGAGATCACAATCAATCATCAATAAGATGCCTGTCAGTTCAGTTTGATTGACAGCTCCAAGTGTCTATAAAGTCTCTGAAGTGGGACTATGCCATTCTCATTAGAGATTATAAGAAAATAAATGGGTCTTTATCAATAAGGTTTAAACAAAATGAAAATCAAGCATCGAACACTCAAGCATTTTATTTACTCAGCACGGGCTCTGAGTTCTGCCCATGGGGAAACTGACAGTTACCATGTAGGTTGTACGGGCAAAGAATGGTGAATGGAGGGGGGAGAATGTGCTGTCACCAAGTTGGGGTCTTTTATAGCTCCTGCACCAAGAAATGAATTGGGGGAATGAAGTGGCATGGGAAGAGTTTTAGCGGGTGGGGAGGGAAAGGTATGAGAAGATGAGAGTAGAGGGCTGTATTTTATTTTATCTCCCAAAACTTCAACAAGAGCCAAATCACTAAGGCTAACCTTCTTTCCAGACGAACTCTGTACCCAACAGCCCAAACATCTGCTGGAGCAGCATTCAAGGAACGAAATTCAAACTTTTCCCTAAGTCAGGCTTGTACAGCCCATCATGGGAGTGAAAATTCAGGCCAAATTTAAGCTATGCTATGTAATACATCTTTCCTATAAGCAAAAATTATTTCCAATTAAGCACTGTAAGCTGACCTATCTTGACACATTTCCATCAATATAATTTGAACACTGTGCACGGAGATAAAAGAAGTGATACATCATTTGATGCATAACAGTGCAGGAAAGCAAAATTACATGGGTCAAGTGCCTGACATCATGGATATCAAAAGTATCTGAAAAGACTTGTGTGTTTTGCCCTTATGAATACACCTTACTCCTTGCGGGATATGCCAGGATGCAAAAGTACATTTATCTTCAATGCCAGCTAGAAAACAAGAAGGTTCATGTCCATCACTTACCTATTACGTGTTAGTTCTCATGAATTGCATAAATAATGAAAGTACCTACCCGTACTTCATTGACATCATCTGTGTAGTTGACAGTCTGGCAAATATAACTGTATCCTGCTGCTCTTGCAGCAAAGAAGAGCTGTAAGGAACAATAAATCAACAGTGTCAATAGTGATGAATAACAAGGAAAGACTGCTAAATATTTTACATCTGTGCCTGAAAATGTACAAAAATGCCCATTTTAAGGAAGAGAAAAAAGGTCTTGATTAAAAATGCATTTAAGGTATTGGTTAGTGTTTCTGTTACAAGGCTGATTATCAGCTTTTCACATGTAATTAATCAGCAATTAATAGAGGTATCTTAAGAGCACTAAATTTTGCTATAAGCAATCATTTTACATTTTCTACACTACAGCTTTGATTATAGTTCAAAAGTATTCACTGCCTGATTAAGCATTTTAGAAGGTCCCAGGATTATGAAAATAAATTAATGAAATTTCCTTATTTCTATAATTTACAGACAAATTTATACATTTTCTCATTCATTCCCAAACGTACAGAAGTCATTATTTGGCGATTTCAGTAGTCTGAAGCCTATTTCATGTCAGTGATCATTTGTTTGCCCATATTGGCATCCCAGGTTTTGAATTTGAGGCCAATGTAGTACCTTTTGGCTAAGTGGTTTGACAACAGTCTGGTCAGTATACGGAGTCCTCTTTATAATGCCCACAATTACACAATTGGAGAAATGAAAAAAAGGGAACGAATGGGAAGGGAAGAATTTTCACTTAGATAGTTTCACAACCTCAGGAAATGCCAAAGTGCACCACATTGAATAATGCATTTTTTAAGTGCAGTCACAACTGCACTTGAATGAAATGGCAATGAGGTAAATTATTGACCAGACAACACAACTGCTGCTAAATTCAGCCTCAGGTGTCAGGAAGAATGGTGCGATTTAAAACAAGAAAATTGTGAGATTCTTTATTTTCTTTTCTCTTTTTCATTTAAGAACCAAGTAAAGGATAAGGGTAGCTAAGTCACCTACTTGTCAATTTATGCTGTAGTGCTCACCTACTTTTCAGGAGCTTGCAATGAATTTATCCTTCCAATCTCTTCAACTTTCACTTAGCATCTCTGCATGATAGTGTGGCCAAGACTGATGATTTCTACTTTTAGATCTAAATGGAATATTCTCTAAATTCAACAGATTGAACCAGCTCCTTGTCTTTTACAATAAAAAACTAAAAGGTGACCTAGTAGAGGTGTTTAAAATTATGAAGAGGTTCAGTGTAAAAGTAAATGTAACAAATGTTACCATGGTGGCACAGTGCAAAATATTGGGCCATAATTATCAGAATCACCAACTAAAGAATTTAGGAGAAAATCCTTTACCCAGAGGATGGTTAGCTAGGAGTAATTTAGGCTAATAGTGTAGATGCAATTAAGGGGAATCTAGAAAAACATGACAAAGGAAATACAAGGAGGATATGTTTACAGGATGGGAAGAAGATTGGAGAAGATAGTGTGATGCATAAACACCAACAACTAACATTGGTCAGAGTGTTTTGTTATGGTTTGGTAAATGTTACATAATGTTTTCTTTAAAATCTCAACACACACAAATGAAAATAGCATACCTCCAAGGACCCAGTAGAAAGAGCCAAATGAAGCAGAATATTTAGGTCTGATAAGACTAACCTCTTTAAAGATGTAGAAATTTAGTATCACCATTCCAAAGTTGTAGAAAATAAGCAGTGAGCGTAGCTGAAAAGGCTCCCTGTTCTTCATCCATTTTGGACCCAGCCAAACAAAGAGAAGGTAAAGACTGCTCACTGCCAATGTCGGCAGGGGTGACTGCATCAAAGTCCAGTTTTCCACTCGCTTGTCTGTTAAAATAATGGACAAGTTATAAATGTGCTTTTATGATTTAAAAAGATAGCTGCATGAATAAACAATTTTTAATTCAAGCTGCTATAATAGTACTACATTATATTGCTATTATATTTAATTCCTTGAACAGGTGCATGCATGTCAATGTTAAGTAGATTGTATATCCCAGCAAACAGGCTGAAATGGAAGTAGAGTCTTCTTTGGTAGAAGGATCTCCAAAGCAAACTCCTGAAGAAGAATTCAGCATGACCAAAGCATCTTCTGGGCTGCATGTAGTCAGAATAATATTTAGTTCATCTGACAATTATGCCATCTCAGAACTGCTATATTGCTAATTATCGTTCCCAAACTGTTGAAATGACTGTCATTCCCCACATATCCACACTTGGCGTTTGATCATAAACAATTGTTTTCAAAAAGTCTAACTGATAATATTCAATCTCCAAATACCCATTGTGACAGGGCTGTGCATTTTAGGTGATAAATGGGGCAAGAGATCTCACTTGGGCTTGAAATAGCTTTTCATTTGTCTTAGGAGAATACTGATTTGGCTGCAGCATAGAATTTTCTGTTACATATTCTTACCGATTGTGGAGAAGTAGCATTATGAAAGCATGACTGAATCTTATCAACAGGAAGTAGGCATCCCAAAGAGGAAACTGAAGGTTTCTAATATTTTATATTAATCACAAACTAGTGTCTACATAAACGGTAAATGCAAAGCTATCCATGAACAAATGTCAAGATATCAAATTAAACCAACAAAGTTGTCATGTTTTTGTCCATTTCATGTTTACATTTACACAAGTATGCACCACTCTCTCAAAAACTAGCTCAGCCAACTCTGGTCCAGTTCTTTTCATAGTCAGTCCTCCAGCTGTCACACCCTAACTAATGCTCATAGTCCCCCATGCCCTCTCATCTAACATCCTCTAACTGCAAAACTGGTGAACCACATAATAATATGGACAATTCATTAAATTAAAACCATTCTACGTTCCTTTTGAAAAAGGCTTACTTTCATATATTATAATAAACTGCCAATGCAAAGAGCCAGAGAAAGTCCAATTGAAAAAAACCTTTTATCCAGTTAACACCATATAATCTTGTCCTTAGAATGAAGCCCATTCCACCTTCTTACCTGGATGCAGGACAGCGAAAGTAACCCTAACATTCGCCATTGCTAAAATATCAATGAAGGAAAATATGACTACAGTTCCCCACTTCCATCTCTGGAAGATATAAGTCACAACAATCAATTGACAATTCTGTTCCTCAATTATATTGTTCTTCTGCCCATAATGTTATCATTTAAAACTAGATAGTTAAGGACAGCAAAATCTAGCCTGATCCAGACAGTAAGAGTAGTATTGTCAATCTGTGATATTTATTTTTCAAAGAAAAGCACCATATATTTCCAAAAACACAAGTCAGTATTTGCTGGCTTTACATATAGTGGCTTGATGTGCAAAAGTAAGGAAGAAAAAACCTTTACAAGTCATTTTTAGGCATTGTCTACAATTGTACACAGCACACCAGTGTCTTGTGATGGTAGACATAGGATTTAGAACAGGGTTTTCCCAAAGTAGAGTCACAACTCTAGAGGTAACAATGGTCAATCTTCCTTCACCTCCTCTTGTAGGTCTTCTCTGCCTTCTTCATGCAACAAAACATCACAACAATTTCAAGCCACAAAAAGGGGTTACAACAGGACAATAGTTTGGGAAACACTGATTTAGAAAGTGGATAACTATGTATTTTCTTCATCTGCACCTTCTCTGGTCATTTTGGTCATCTTGCTCTCAGACTCACATTTTACTCAATTTGTTTCACCTTACAATTATGGCATTCACTTTGAAAAGCATTCTCAAAGTGTGCTTTTCAGCTCCATTTTTAGCCACTTCCTCCAAACTCCCTACTATGCATGATTCTGAGTCCCACTTATGAAGATTGAAATAGAAGGTTCTAAGAGGACTTGACAAGATAGATATGGAAAGGTTGTTTCCCTGCATAGGTGACTCGAGGACCAAAGGACATAATCTCACAATAAGGGGTGATCTTCTTTAGGGCACAGATGATCTTCTCAGAGGAAGTCAATCTGTGACATGCTTTACCACAGAGGGCTTTAGAGGCTGGATTGTTCAGCATCATCAAAGCCGACAGATATTTAATCAGGAAGGGAATCAAGGGGTATGGGGAAAAGGCAGGAAAGTGGAGTGGAGGATTATCAGATCAGCCTTGATCTAATTGAATGGCAGAGCGGAATCTATAGGCTGAATGGCCTACTTCAACTTCTAAATCTTATGGTCTTAATTACTGCTGGTTTCAAACCTTGGAATTGCATGGCTTTCAATTTCATCCATTTATCAAAAAAAAAGTACTGGTTCCTACCAAAATCTTAACACATTCCAACAACCTTAATGAGTCAGAATAGCACTCAAATGCAAGAGATCATTCTAGAAAATAAGTCAGCAGACTCACAACTAATTTTAAACATCCACTCCTGCTACCAGAGTGTGGAAGTGTTCAGCAGGACAGAAATGTTTTCCAAAGGGTGACAGGAACGTTTTGTTCACACTCTTCAGCACTTCCCACCAGCAAGGTTAAATATTTAGACAAATGTGGACATAATGAAAACAAAAGCCAGAGCCCAATTTTTCTAAACATTTAGCAATTGAGGCATTTTTCAAATTGTTTCACTTCAGAAACTTGAACTATTAAAAAAAACACATCCATTAGACAAATCATTCATATAACCTTTGCAGAGAGTGTGTTACTGGAAAAGTACAGCAGATCAGGCAGCATCCAAGGAGTAGGAGAAAGACGTTTTGTGCATAAGCCCTTCATCAGGAACCACACTTTTCCAGTACCACACTTTCAACTCTGATCTCCAGCATCTGCAGTCCTCACTTTCTACTATATATAACCTTTGGTTTGGGTTATAGGTTCTGCAAGAGCCACTCAGCACCTGACTTCATTACAGCCTTGGTTCAAACATGGATAAAACAGCTGAATTTCAGAAGTGAAGTGAGAGTTACAGCCCTTTACATCAAGGCCATATTTGACAGAGTGGCATCAAAGAGCCCTATCAAACCTGGAATCAATGGTATTGGGGGCAAATGCTCCACTGGTTAGAATCATACCTGGCACAAAGGAAGATGGTTGTGGTTGTTTGAGGTCAGTCACCTCAGCTCCAGGTGTTTCTCAGGGTACTGGTATTACCAATATCAACATCCTTGGGATTACCATTGACCTGAAACTCAATTGGACTCACCACATAAACACAGTAGCTACTAGAAAAGGTCAAAGGCTAGAAATAGTGCCCACCATATACATGGAAAGAGAGTGATGGAATATTCCCCACTTGCCTGGATGCGTGCGGCTCCAAGAACACTCAAGAAGCTTGATACCATCCAGAACAAAGCAGTCCGCTTGATTGGCATCACATCCAAAAGCACCCACTTCCTGCATCACTGACACTCAGGAGCAGGAGCATGTACTCTCTACAAGATGCAATGCAGAATTTCACCGAAAGGTCCTTAGACAGCATCTTCTGAACCCACAATAACTGGCATCTAGAAGGACATGAGCAGCAGATACATGGGAACACTGCTGCCTGCAATATCTCTCCAAGCCACTCAACATCCTGACTTGGAAATATATCACCTTTCCTTCACTGTTGCCGGGTCAAAATCCTGGAATTCCCTCCCTAAGGGTCAACCTACAGCTCATGGGCAGTAGTCGTTCAAGGTGGCAGCTTAGCACCACTGTCTGAAGGGCAATTAGGAACAAACAATAAATGCTGACCATCCAGAGATGCCCACATCCCACAAAAGAATTTTTTAAAAATCTGCTGTGGATCTTAATTAGCATTGTGAATTAACAATCAGAAGTAGACTTGTTGGAGGTTAAGATTAAGTTGTTTCACAGTCAACAAATTGATGTATTTAAATTAATGTACTCAGATCTTGTTAATGTGTCATTTTGGATGACGCGACAACAAACAACTACATGATTAACGTAATTCAGTTGCCAGACTTAGTGCTGAATGAAACTATAAAACTAATTCATTTGGGATAATATCAGTTAGCTTTCATAAGTTTAATCCAAGCCAAGAGTTACAGAGTACACATTTCTTTTTCCTCCTGCAGCAACGACAATTATAGGCAACGTATGGAAATTTGCAGCATGTCAATTGGTTGCGTGTAACTTTGAAATTTGCTTTCCACAATTAAACAGTAATTTGCACTGGTATATCTTAAGGAAAAGATATTATTTCATTGGACCCAGTTCAGAGAATGTTCAATAGGCTGATCTCAGTATCAGCAAAGGCTAAACAAGTTGGGACTCTACTCACTGGAGTTTAGAAGAACGAGAGGTGATCTAATTGAAATATATAGGATTCTTAAGGAGCTTCACAGGTTAAATGCTGAGAGAGTTGAATGTCGTAAGATATGCTATGCAATTTACAGGAAACAGAGATAGAAATGTTCTTGATTAATAAGGGGATCAAGGAAATAGGGGGAAGGCAGGAGAATGGGCTTGAAAAACACATCAGCGATGATCAAATGGCAGAGCAGACTGAAATGTCCGAATGGCATAATTCTGCTCTAATAGGAGCAGAATCAAACAACTCAACACTAAGCCACAAAATGAGATATCATGAAAAAAAAGACCAAATACTGGCTAAAATTTTTTTAAACAATTCTTTGCAAAGGATGAGAGGTACAGAGGCAAGGGGGTTAAGACAGGCAGTTCAGAGTTTGGGGATAGGCAGCTGAAAGTATTACCATAAATGATGTTGCAATTAGACAGTAAATACACAACAGGTTAAAAGTGAAGAAATATTAGAGCTTTGCAAGGCACTTTTAGGTTGGAACAGGCTATAGAAGAAGGGAGCGATAAAGCCAAGGAATGATTTGAAAACAAGAATGGGAATTTTAAAATTGATGGGTTTCCACACTGGGAGCTAATGGTGGTCAGTCAGCACAGAGATGTGTGCAAACTGGGCTTGGTAGGAGTTAGGATATGGGTTGAATTCTAGATGACTTCAAGGTTATGGACAATTGCAGTCAAGATATGTTATGGAGCTGGAAATAGATAATTTTGGTGATAGCATCAATATATGGTTGGAAGCTTATTTCGGACTGAAATACAAAACCAAGAACATATGATTCATCCTCAGACAAAGATGGTGGAAAGGGAGCTAAGTTTGAGGCATGGGCCAAAGTCAATGACTTCAGTCTTGTTAAAATTTAGCTTGAAGAAATTCCTGCTCATCAGTACTGGATGTTAATGAGGTAGAAGAACAATTCAGAAAGTTTATGGAGGAGCTGAAAAGGTAAAATAGGGCACCATCAGAATATGTTCAGCATGCCCTCAGATAATGCCAGTAACAACTTTTGGTGAAGCACCTTTCATTTTAAAATCATCCCATCCTATTTCCCCTTGTTTTTCTTTTGTGGGATGTGCGGGCAAACACTTACCTACATAATAAGCACGTTCTCCTTAACTGATTGTAAAGCACATCAGCACATCCTGCAGATACATCTTAAAAATATGATAAACATTAAGATTTCTACATCAGATGACATTAAAGTGTGAGGAATGAATTACAGACCATAAGATATAGGAGCATAATTTGGCCAGTCGGCCCATTGAGTCTGTTCCGCCATTCAATCATGGCTGATATGTTTCTCAATTCCAGTCTCCTACCTTCTCCCTATAACCCTTGATCCCCTTACCAATCAGAACCTATTTATCTGTCTCAAATACACTCGATGCTTGGCCTTGGTAATAAGTTCTACAGATTATCCATCCTCTAGGTGGAGAAATTCCTCTACATCTCAGTTCTAAAGGGTTGCCCCTTCAATCTGAGACTGTGCCCTCAGATCCTAGTTTCTCCTACTGGAGACATATTCTCCATGTCCACCGCATCCAGGTCTCTCAGTGTTCTGTAAGTTTCAATGAGATCCTTCCTCATCCTTCTTAATTCCATCGAGTACAGATCCAGAGTCCTCAACAGCTCCTCATATGACAAGCTCAAGACAAGACAATGCAAGACAAAAAGGCACATGTTTTACTGAATTTCATTTTGACCAATCATTTTCTCCCTGGGCCTCTAACAATGAATTCTAAGATTCAAGGTTATCAGAATAATATGATGCAACATTAATGAATAGGTATTGCATGAACTGATGAGACACATACATGTAACTGACAGAGAAATTGAATATTATGACTGAGGTCAGGTGGGAATTTGGGGGGGTAAGGTTGGCAAATGGGAGAGAAGGGGAACAGAAGTTGAATGGTTTGTAATTCATGAAAATTTGATTGTGAAAACTAGCTCTCAAGAGTGACTAATAGCAACAAAAAAATAGGTACGGTCATAAAATTTACAGCTGGAACTGTAAGCATTTTGATCGCAGGGATGATGGGCTAAAAAACATACAATGAATAGTGTGTGAAATCTTGGTGGTATCTTGAAAGGTGAAGCATGCTGAAGCCTAATGGCATATAGATAGGATTTAAATCTGATAGTGTTAGATTTTGAGCCCAACACTATTTTATAATGGCCTAGACCATAAGCCCTATCATCAAAATGAGTCTATCCTCAAATGCAACGAATCCTGAACAATATCCAGGCTTGATCTAAAAAGAGACAAATAACCTTCATGCCACACAAGTGCCAGATAACAAGAACCCTGACCTTAAATTTACCTGGACCATCTCTGACACCTCCCTCCCCTTCCTGGAAAAACCTCTCCATCTCCATGAATGACGACCGACTTGACAGTGACATTTTTTACAAATCCACCGACTCCCACAGCTACCTGGATTACACCTCTTGCAAAAAATGCCATCCTGTATTCCCAATTCCTCCGCCTCCGCCGTATCTGCTCCCAGGAGGACCAGTTCCACCACAGAACACACCAGATGGCCTCCTTCTTTAGAGATCGCAATTTCCCTTCCCACGTGGTTAAAGATGCCCTCCAACGCATCTCATCCACA
>NC_057712.1:101063605-101064637 GCF_004010195.1 Chiloscyllium plagiosum | reverse complement strand
ACCTGCCTATCTCCTTTTCCACCTATCCACTCCACCCTCTCCTCCCTGACCTATCACCTTCATCCCCTCCCCCACTCACCCATTGTACTCTATGCTACTTTCTCCCCATCCCTACCCTCCTCTAGCTTATCTCTCCACGCTTCAGGCTCACTGCCTTTATTCCTGATGAAGGGCTTTTGCCCGAAACGTCGATTTCGAAGCTCCTTGGATGCTGCCTGAACTGCTGTGCTCTTCCAGCACCACTAATCCAGAATCTGGTTTCCAGCATCTGCTGTCATTGTTTTTACCTCGTTGATTAGAACCTAACAAATGCCTCTTGATATTCAATGATATTACCATTGCTGAATCCCTCACTATCTACTCCCAACTTGAGAGTCACCAGTGATCAGGAACTGAACTGGATGCAAAAGCTAGTATAAATACAATGTTTACGAAAGCACGTCAGAGGATGGAAAACCTGCAGTGAGTAACCTTCCGATTCTCCAAAGCATTTCCTTCATTTACAAGGCACAAGTCAGGAACTTGATGGAATGCTCTCCACTTTCCTGGATGAATGCAGCTCCAACAACAGTCAAGAGGCTTGACAGCATCTAGGTCAAAGCAACCTGCTTGATTGGCATCACATCTATAAATATTCACTCCCTCCACCATCGACACAGTAGTAGTTGTGTGTACCATCTACAAGATGAGTGCAGAGCAGAAATTTACGAAGGATCATTAGCAACTTCCTAATGCACGACCATTATCATTTAGAAGCTCAAAGATAGTAAAAGACCAGCATCTGCAAGTTGCCCTACAAGCCACTGGTCATCCTGATTTAGAATTAGATCTGTCCCTCGGTTAAAGTCCTGGGATTGCCTCCCTAACAACACTGTGGACTTATCCATACCAAATAGTCTGCAACAGTTCAAGAAAGCAGCTCATCACCACCATCACCTTCTCATGGGCAATTAGGGATGGACAATAAATAATTCAGAGCTGGAAATGTGTTGCTGGAAAAGCGCAGCAGGTCAGGCAGCATCCAGGGAACAG
>NC_057712.1:101039873-101063548 GCF_004010195.1 Chiloscyllium plagiosum | reverse complement strand
GCGGAAGATGAGGTGTTCTTCCTCCAACCGTCGTTTTGTTGTGGTCTGACGATGGAGGAGTCCAAAGACCTGCATATCCTTGGTGGAGTGGGAGGGGGAATTGAAATGTTGAGCCACAGGGTGGTTGGGTTGGTTGGTCTAAATAATTCAGGCCCAGCCTGCAACAACCCCATCCACCAAAAGAATCAAAACACTGCATTTTGTTGCACCAAGCCACATAAAAAGGACAGCAAATGATTTAACCTTCCCTGGAACTGAACTCTTCCTAATAAAATGCAGGCTTTCAAATATTAGCTTAGTTTGCTTCAGTCAGTGTTGCTGGTTCACAAGAATTTTGTACTGATGGGCTGTAGATCCAAAAAGTGCAAAACCAACATTTGTGTCAAAGTCCATGTTCAAGTCAAGATGAAGGAAGTAGGACTGCATTGAAGGAAAAAACGGATGAAAATGGTGTAAAGGAGAAAGTATGGAAACGTGCAGAAGATAGGATCATTAACCTGTACAAAAGGGAAGGCCTCAAGAGAAATTGAGAAAAGTGCAAAAAGCCCACTGTCAACTGATTAGGCAAATAAACAATTAAAAGCGATCAAACATCAGCCAATCAATTCATTTGAAATGTCTTCTAAACTTTTCAGGAGATATTTTGTTTTTCAGCTACGCATGAGAACATAACAAATACATTTTCATCAAAATAATTCTTGACAAACAGCATCAAGTTCATCAGCTCCTGCTGCAATGCCTTCAGGCAGTGATAACTGGTCTTCGGTGGCAATAACAATTTTCATTTTCTGCTATGACTCAAGTCATCAGGGGACGTTCCTTCATCCTTCTATAGCTATGCTGATAATTTGGAATAGGCTGAATTTGACTTCCTTCTTGTTGATATGATTATGTATCATGATGAAGTCTGACCCAGAAACAGTACATCAAGGAAAATGTGTAATTTCTTTCAAAGGTTTGTGGAACCTGTCACTTTTTTAAAAAAAAAATCTGCAAGGATTGTTTTGAGTTTGCATCAGTGTGAAAGGGAATTTTTTTTGGACAATAAGAAACATGGTCTATGTGGTCTGGAAGCAGTATCAACAGAAGGACACTGAGGAAGAAGTTGTGTGACTGGCAGATAAAAGAGAGCTACAGACACAAAGGAGAGATACAAGCAGAAAAGCTGGATGGAGGATGAAGATTCAAATGCAGACAAAGATAAAGGAGACACAGACAGAGACAGAAAGAGAAACACACTGAATTCTTGTGACGAGATGAAGTAAATCACTCTAGAAGTCAGTTTTTCAGTTAGGCAGAAAAGCAGACAGGAGTTCTTCGAGGTATTTTTTAAGAATTCATTCAGAGGATGTGGATATCATTTCCCATGCCTAATTGCCCAGAGAACAGTTAAGTCAACCCACTGGAGTCACATGTAGGCCAGACCAGGTAAGGATAGAGATTTCCTTCCCTAAAGGACATAAGTGAACCAGATATGTTTTTCCCATGACCAACATGAATTACATGATTGCCATTAGACCAGCTTCTTCAGATCCCAGATTTTTAAATTAATTTAAATCTGCAATGGTTGGAACATTGGTCTGCGGATCTGGTTTGCAAATCCTATGACATTACCACTACTCCACCGTCTCCATAAGTTATGAAGAAGTCGTACCCAGACTCAAAATCTTAACCCTGTGTCTCTCTCTCTCTCCAAATACAGTCAGACCTGTTGAGTTTCTATAGCATTGTCTGTGTTTGTTTCAGATTTCCAGCATTCACAGTATTTTGCTTATATTTTGGTGCATGATTGGTTTCAGTGTCATGTTCACTGTTAGCTCTACCTGATTCCCTAAACAATACTGAATTTCGCTCTCCTTACCACAAATCCTCCCACTGTTCGAAGAATGTCACAAACAATCCAGAGTCCTTAAGTTAGAACTTCCTATCACTAAGCCTCCTATAGTGGCTTACTTCTAACACCAGATGTCAGGATATCATTTCCATGTCTTCAAGATCAAATTCATATCTTCACTTTCCTAAAACACCTCCATACCTATCTCTCTGAACTGATCCCATATCATTTTGAAAATTTTCTGTTCAGCCATCATCTGTGACCTCCACCAGTCATTTTCAGTCAACTATTTCTCTTCAGGTTCTACTTTAGTATCTTTTTACAGATGCTATCATTACCCCTCTTCAAAGGCCCTACTGGGTTTCTCCATTAACTGTAGGCAGTGACCATTTCCATTTTTACAAATCCTTTATCATTTTGAAATCCCAAAAATTTCAATAACTTGAGAAGTTAAAGTTGGACGGTACCAATTACTTACGATGTGAATTTGTCCAATTTAGTTTCGATCCCACTGACAGCATTAAGGCTACTCAAAATTTCTAAAGGCATTCAATATGGCTATTCCAAGCAACTTTCCTTGATCTCCCTGCAGTATTCAACATATTGCTACTCTTGTTCCATTTCTTGTGGTCTTTCCTGAGTTATTCTTTTATCCTTAATGTATTTGTAAAATAATTTATGATTTTCCTTTATCTAAATGCTATGATCCTTTCATGTCACCTTTTTAATCTTCTAGTTTCAAGTTATTCTGTACTCCTCTAGGGCTTTAACTGTTTTGAGTCCTCAGTATTTGACAAAATACTCCATTTTTTTCTCTATATCCAATGGTGCATATTCTTCAATATCCAAGGTTCATTTGAAATTGTTGATCCCATCCTTTCCCTTACTACAACATGTTGGCCCTGTACTCTTCCTATTCTCTTCCGGAGTGTGTCACACTGCTCGGACATAGACTAATCCAAAACAAAATCAACTCCCAGTTGACTCTGATCAAATCATAGCCGACCTTATTAAAATTGGCCTTCCCCCAATTCTGGGGGAAACTCATCTTGTCCTTTTACTTAATAATTTTGAATCAAACTGAATTATGACTTCTGTCTGCAAAATGCTCCGCCACTGATACTTCAACCACTTGCCCAGCTTCATAACCCAAAATTAAGTCTAGGACCAGTCCAACTCTTGTATGGTTTTCTATATACTGGCTTTGGGATAATAGGCAGGTTAAATGAATGGGCAAAAATTTGATGATGGAATATAATTTGGGAAAATGTGAGGTGATGCATCTTGGCAAGAAGAATAGAGAAGATAAATCAATTTAAAGAATGCTGCAACGTTTGGATTTTGTGAATCACAAAAAGCGAGCATACAAGTAAAAGAAAATGGAATGTTGGTCTTTATTTCAAATGGAGTGGAGCATTAAAATAGGGAAGTCAGACCACAGCAATAGGTCACTGAACGTTTTTGATCCCTTTATTTAAGAAGAGATGTACTGATATTGGAGACAGTTCAGAGAAGGTTCACTTGGTTGACCACAGAATGGATTTCCTTACGAGGAAGATGGGCCTATACTCACTGGAGTTTAGAATAATTGCAGGTGACCTCCATCGAAACAAAAATTGTTTGGGGGCTTGGCAGGGTAGATGAGAGGTTGTTTCCCAGTGTAGAAGAGACCAGAACTGGAAAGTATAATCTAAGAGTAAGAGATTGCCCATTTAAGACAGAAATAAGGATGAATTGCTTCTTTCAGAAGGTATTGAATGTGTGGAATGCTTTACAATACAGGACTGTAGAAGGTAGGTCATCAAGTATATTCAAGGCTGAGAAAGACAGATTTTTGATCTTTTGTGAAGATCTGGAGCTCAGGTTGTGCATGAAGTTGATGGTTGGCTCGCCAAGCTGGTCGATTTTCTTGCAAAGGTTTTGCCTCCCTCCTGGATGACACCTTCAGTACTATGTAGCCTCCTAATGAAGGGCTGTTGTTGTGATCTGCTTTAAATCTATATGGTTCTGTCTGTTGTGGCGGATGGTTCTACTTCTAGTCTTGTACTGTAGTGACCTGTAGATGTGGTCTATTTCAATGTGTTTGTTTATGGAAACTGGATGAATACCAGACCTCCAGGAATTCCCAAGCTCGTCTTTGTTTAGCCTGTCACAGTATTGTAATGCTGTCCCAGTTGAATTGGTGTCCTTCATTGTCGGTGTGGATTGAGAGAAGAGAAGATTGGTCCTGTTGTTTTGTTGCAAGCTGATGCTTGCGTATTCTGGTGATGAAATTCCTGCCCATGTAATGTTTCTCACAGTTGCTTTCATGGTATCACATTAATCCTGCATTTTGTGGGTATGGAGTCTTTTAATCAGTAATGGAATCAGGGGTTATGGGGAAAAGGCAGAAAAGTGAAGTTAAGGATTATCAGATCAGCCATGATCTCATTGAATGGTGGAGCAGACTTGATGGGCCAAATGGCTTATGTCTGCTCTTACAACTTATTTTCTTTGTCATTTCAAGACTTAGTTACTCGAGTGTTCTTCTTACCAGTCTCTTGCAGTTTCCTTTCAGAAACTGCAAATCCTCCAAAACTTATGCAATCTATCATATTCAGTCCAATTATAAATCATCGGTGCTATCATCAACCATTATCCATCTCTTAACAACTCAGAACTTCTGTGAATCTACACAATTGGTTTACAGTCAACTCCAAACCACATTTTGAATCCTTGCTCCAATTATTTCCACTTTGCCTTTCTAGGTCTACACAACTTAAATCTTTGACCTACTTTCAGTCACCATTCTTAACATTCTCACATCACTGCCATTTCTTGTTTAGACTCATAATGCTTTAACAGATTAAAATTGCTGTCCTTTTCATTTGTATCATCTCACATACATATGACACTTCATTAGGATTATGATCTGTATCCAGAATCAGATGTTGGTTTGAAATAATTGTTTGGAAGAAGACAAATTTACAAGAAAGGCTCTTTTCTACCCAAGCTGAGGCTTAACATAGAAAAGTACAGACAAGTAGTTCTGGGATAACGTGTGTTTTGGCAGTGTGATTTGGCTATAATGTCGCTGAAGAATTAGGAAATAATATTTTGGAAAATGCTTACCTACATTAGTAATACTGCGACTCCAGCAGGAATTGGTACACATGTTGTGTTCTGCGCATGCACCGACTTGCACACTGAAATCTCTGCTATTCTCCATATGCATTGGTGCTCTTGCAGTTTTGCGCATGTGCTGGTGTCCGTGCATGTACTGTTCTGTGTATGTGCAATATCAGCACCGAAGTCTGTGTTGCTCTGTGCCATGTGCACTCGTTTTCATACTGTTCTGTGCATGTGCCGATGTCAGCTGCCAATAGAGCAGCTTTCTGTGAGAGGTACAGTACAGAAAGCAGCTTTCTGATATTTTTAAAAATGTCTTGCGTTAAATTTACTTTTGTTAATAAATATTTTTTCAACCTTCATTCAGGTTGTGCTATACTTTGCGTTAGATTTTTGAGCAATCATGAGTGATACTTTTTTGCTGGTCTGCCCCAACCCCACTTTTCCCATAAGCTCCATTATTTCTATTAAGCGATTTTCTATTAAAGGAGGTTTCACTGGAACCCGACTTCGGCATTATAGGAGAATTAACTGTACTGAGTAAAATGAACACACTGTAGATGAAGTGGTGTACAGAATACAGAAAGTACAGTAATATAGTATTCTAAACATAATATTGACAAGTACCTGCAATGATAAGGCTCCAACGATAGAATTCCAGAGAATCATTAATGAGGTGGACGACTGCATCCATGATTTCACCCAAAAGCAATTATCTCTACAAACCTATGAAAAATATCAAAATAAATCTTGGCATGTTTCATAAATTATCCCAATCACATGATATTTTTATACCTTACTTCACCTTGTCGACTATAAGATATTCATAACATATAATAAGGCCTAGCAAAATCCAATAAAATTCATGTTATCTACTTCAGGTATTAACTTCAAGTATTAACTTCAAGATTAAAACTATGAACTTAGGTGAACAGTTTAGCTCACTTGAGTCAGAATGTTGTGCATTAATGCTCCAGAATAAATATTTCAGTACATACTCTAGAATGACACTTCAATCCAAGGGGAAAATGCTGTATTCTGGAAGAGAAGTGAAACCAAGGCTACCATCTTCCTGGCAGGTAAAGATCTTAGAACACTCTGATTTTCTACAGATAGTGTCATAAGTGCCAACATTTATTCAACTAACATGGAAAGCAGATTTATTTGGTCATTTATTTATTTCATTGCCATTTTGGGATTCTTTTGAAATTCTCCATCTACATCTTTGGGAATGTGTTAAACACACTGCAAAAAAATCAAACACTTTTCTTTCATTAAAATGAATAACTCAAGCCACCCACCATCCAATACCATTGCATTCTAGCTAATGGCATCACTGTTTTTCATTGTCTTTTGTTATTTCAGAGTCATTAAGTTATTTTCATTGATAGGATAAACAAGCAATTTGCTTCTGTAAATGTCAACTTCTATTTGAACATTTGGAGATATCTTACAAGTTAATTTGTAGATTTTCTCATCTCAGGGACAGATGCCTCACTCAATGTATCACCTCTGCTAGAAAATAATGTTAACAAAAGATATTCAGGCTGGAGCTGACAAATTGCAAGTAACATTTGAACCATACAAATGCTAGGCAATGAACATTTCTGACAAGAGAGAATGTAACCATTGCCCCTTACATTTAATGGTATTACTATAACTGAATCCCCACTATCGACATCCTGGGGATTTACCAATGACCAGAAATTGAACTGGACTCATTATATAAATGGTGGGGCTACAAGTGCAGTGCTGTGTGTGAATTTTTAAAAAAATCTTTGATTCAGCTAATAGTGATTAAAAAAAGTCAAGTGAAGTGAAAATTTGGACTCAAGACTAATTCAATAATAATCGAAATGGCGTTTGAGGTTCAACTTTGTGGTTAAGGCGAGAAGAAGTGATGAATGGATGTAAGACTTAAAAAAGTGTTAATTCTGATGCAAATTAATCACCTAATAATAAAGCTAACTAATGCAATGACAGCAGTACAGAAACAAATGCAAGTGTTGTGCAAATTGATTTAATTGTTTAATCAATTAAGTTTACAAATGAGAAAATCCAGTCCTGGATCATTGGGACAGTTTCTGGGTAAAGTGGGACTTGTACAAGCAGGACGGTCTGCACCTGAATTGGAATGTGTCCAACAACCCTGTAGGTAGGGTTTGCTAGTGCTGTTGGAAGATATTAAACTTACTCAGCAGGGAAGGAGATAAAGATTGTTTGTTACAATAGAGAAACAACATACTTTAGTAAAGGAAGAGGCAGTTCAGCCATGATACTTGAGGGAGTAAGGTGAGGCTGGATAGCCTCTATTTTAATGCTTGGAGTTTCTAGGTAAGATAGAAAAGTTAAGGGTGTGAACTGAGTTGTGGAATTGCGATGTTGCCCTCAGAGACATTGCTGAGGGAGGGAAAAGACAGGCAACTCAACATTCCATGATATAGGACCTTCAAGTAGGACAGGGAAAGGTGTAGAAGACATGGTTCACTTTATTAATTAAGGAGTAAGTTACTGCAATAGGAATGGATGATATTCTCGAGTGTCTTCAAAGGAGGGTAGCTGAATAAAAAGGGGGCAGACACACTGCTGGGACTATACCACTGACTCTGAAATAGTCAGCAGACAATACAACAGATATGTCGACTGTTTGTTGAGGTGAGGAAACAATAACAGGATAACTATGTTGGGCGTTTTCAACTTTTCCAATTTTAATTAGAATAGTCATAGTGTAAAGGGTTAGAGAGGGCAGATTTTTTTAAAAATGTGTTCAGGAGAGGTTTTTATGACAACATTCAGAAGGTCTAACAAGGGATGCTGCATTGCTGGACCTAATTCTGAGGAACCAAGCCATTTTGATGTTCGAGGTGGCAGTCGGGAGAGTATTTTCGTGATAGCAACTCCAACACCGTACATTTGAAATTGCTAGAAAAAGAAAAATATGGGTTGTCATAAAAAAGGTTTTGGATTGGGGAAGGTATGTTTAATTAAAATAAGGGAAGGTGTAGCCAAAATAGACTGAAAACAGCTACTTCTGGGTAAATCTATAGCAGATTTATAGCAGGTGCAGGGGTGAAAAGGAAATAGAGTACATGTTCTGTTTAGGATGAAATGTAGAAGCAACAATCCCAGAGAATCCTGGATCTCGAGGAATATTCAGACTGGATAAGAAGGAACAGTGAGGCTTTCAACATCAGGAGAAAATGAATGAATGGAATATATAAAGTGCAGGAATGAACTTAAGAAAGCAATTAGGAGGGAAAAGAGGGCTCATGAAAAATGCTGGAGGATAAGATTAGGAAGAATCCCAAAACATTCTACTTGCATATCAAGGGCAAGAGATAACCAGGGAAAGAGAAAGGTCCAATCAGAACGAAGGAAGCAATCTGTACATGGAGCAAGTAGACTAGGGTGTTAAATGAGATTTTCACATCCGTCTTTACTTTGGAGAAGGACATTGGTACAGAAGTCAGAAAGGAGGATTGTGAAGTTCTTGACATAGGGAATGAGGCAGCAATGGAAGTACTGTCAAGCTTAAAAGTGGAAAAATCACCAGATTTGGATCAGTTTCATTCCAGGCTGCAGCAGATGAGAGGAAATTACAAAGGCTCTGACCCAAATTCTTAATTCCTCTCTGGCCACAGGGGAGATGCAAGAACACCAGAGGATAGCTAATGTGGTTCCACTTTTCATGAAGGGTGGTAAAGATAATCAAGGGAATCGTGGACTAGTGAATCTCACATCAGTGATAAGGAAACTATGGGAGAAAATTTTGAAGGAAATAATTAATCTCTACTTCGAGAGGCTAGTTTGATCAGGGATGCTCAGTATGGCTTTGTCAGAGGGAAATTGATTAGATTAGATTCCCTACAGTATGGAAACAGGCCCTTTGGCCCAACAAGTCCACACCGACCCTCCAAAAGGTAACCCACCCATACCCATTCCTCTACCCTATATTTACCCCAGACACTATGAGCAGTTTAGCATGGCCAATTCACCTGACCCGCACATCTTTGGATTTTGGGAGGAAACTGGACTACCCGGAGGAAACCCAAGTAGACACGGGGAGAATGTGCAAATTCCACACAGACGGTCATCTGAGGTGGGAACCAAACCCGGATCCCTGGTGCTGTGAGGCAGCAGCCAGGGAATTCCGAGATGCATGGCACTCATCCACAGATTCTATCAACAAACACATCGACCTGGACCCAATATACCGGCCACTGCAGCGGACAGCTGGAACTGACAACCGGAAGCGGCAGAGACAAACCACTGTAAATGCCGGAGGAAACATCACAGAAGCACTTCATAAGCGGCTCCCAATCACTGAGGATGTCACCTAGACAGGGGACAAAACGTGTGCAACACAAATTCCCAGCTCGGTGAACAGAACCACAACAAGGGGACATAATTTTAAGGCGAAAGGCTTAAAGGTTTAGAAAGGATTTGAGGAAAATGTTGTCACCCAAAGGTTGTTGAAAATCTGTAATGTGCTGCCTGGGAGGGTAGTTGAGGTGAAAAACCTCACCATATTTAAAGATTACTTTGATGAGCACTTGAAATTTCATATCTTTGAAGACTTTGGGCTAAGATTTAGTGGGTTTTTTGTCAGTGCAGACTTGATGAACTAAAAGGCCTATTCTGTATGATTTTACAATATTTTCACCCCGATAGATGGAAAGTACTATCTGTCAGAAATCATGAATTGTAATTGTACAAATAGAATTGAATTAGTAGAGCAAGTTTTCACTTTCAAAGTTCAAACTATATACAAGTAAATTTAAGAATTTCAGAATACACATTATTTAGGTTTTATAATACTCTGCTCAGAGTAGTGTTGAGTTTTAGTTAACAAACCTCAATAATGAAATAAACCTGTGAATGGATTCATTAGAGGACATGACTAACCTCAAGTATAATGCGATGAGCTAGGAAGAAAGATTAGAGAAGCTCAGCTTTAGTCTGGAAAGACAATTAAGAGAAGCTTCAGAATTAAAAATGTATAAAACGGTGTAAATAAGAGAACTAGGAATATAGAACCCTAGGGTATAAATGAAAAATAGCAGAATGTAAATTTAAATCAGCCACAGGATCTTATTTGAAATGATCTGCCAGGCAGAATAGTCGACCAAAAGTAATGCCCAAATAGATATTTGGATTCTATATACATTAATGGAATGTATTTCCATTGACCAAATGGTCTTTACTATGGTTGTATGTTTTCTGTCCAACTTAATTATGGAATGTACCCAGAGAGCAACAATGCTGCTCCATTGTGGTACACTGGTCAAATGACCAAATGGGAGGCTTTCAGAGAGATACTCTGGGCAGTTTCCGTTCCACCAACAGCTTGTATGAATATCTGTATGTGCAAAACTGTATTGCAGTTTGGCTCTTCTAATTCTAATGTCATCACATTAAATTGTGCCTACTTCACTTCACTCAGCTTTTGATATTTTCAAGCCAACTATTTTCTGCAAATTTTCTTTGCACCGTGTTTCGAACACCAATTAATTTATAATATTCTTTAATTCACATTTAAACTGAAAATTCCTAGTTACACTACAGATGTACAAAGTTGACAGATTTTATTATTTGGCGCATTTCAATAAAATCACCCAACAGTCTGTAACACTGTCCATCTCTCAGTTCACAGTTCTTCTAAGTGTCATCTGCAAACCTGGAAATTGCCTCTCACAGCAAGATCCAGACCATTAATATACACCAGGAACTTATAATTGGATTTAAATCCTGACCCCTGGGAAATTCCACTTCAGATCTTTTGCCAGCCTGAAAAATATCCATTGACCATTGGTTTGCTATCACTCAACACATTTTATATGTGTTTATACTTTCCTTTTATATTACGACCTGTAGTTTTTCTCAAGCTTGGCACTGTATCAAACACCTTCTGGAAATTCATGCATATCACATCAACAGTGATATCCTCATTGAGCTTACCACTTCTTCAAAACACCCCAGCAAGTTAGCTAAACATGATTTTCCCTTTAGAAATCCATGTTGACTCTTCTGAACCAACCCACCTTTTCCCATGTGACTACTCATTCCATCCTAAATATCTGTTTCTAGAAACTTTCCCACTCGAGCTAAAGTGACTGGTCTGTAATTGCTGGGACAATCCTTACAACATTCTTGAACAAAGCCATAATCTTAAATACTGTGATCACAAAATCCAGGCAAAGACAGGGCATTCTGCAGCGAATAACCCATTTGCTGACTTTCCAAAGCTAATGAGGCACATGTTAGGACTGTGACCCTCTTGCCTGTATGTATTCAGTCTCAAAAGTTTTCAGGAGGTTTGACAAATGCATCCAGGAAAAGTAGCCTGTTTGAATGGCAACCTATCCAGCACCTTCACATTCACTCCCTTCACCACTAGTGCACAGTGACAGGAATATGTGCCATCTGTGAGATCCGCTACGTGCAACTCACTAAGTATCCTTTGACAACACCTTCTAAACCCACAATTTCTGCTGTCCATAAAAACAACAGCAGACATTGCATGCAAACATTTGCAAGTTCCTATCCAAGTCACACATCATAATTTCTTGGATAAAGATCCTGAAACAAGTTATCTAACAGCACTGTGGTATACTTATAAGGCAGATTGCAGCTACCCAAATACATAACTCTTCATTAACAATAAGAATAGTTAGAGATAAACACTGACTGCGAGTCACTTTGAGAGCAACTCCCACATCTACAAATGAAAGAACTGTAGTACCTCTGACTGTCATTGTATGTTATTAATGCAACCCGAGTGTCTTCTGGTATCTTGCGCCTGAGCAATTTTTCTTGATTAAATATTGTGTCATAATAAGAATGCTAGAAGAATAACTAAAAACAAACTGATGATCTCAAAATTGACCTTTGAGCTGTATCAACAAGCCAACAACTTCTTGATAGTCAATTAAAATGCTACAATTTTAAGGATCATGTAATATTAGAAAAATTGATGGATCATTTAGTACATGAACAGAATGTAATCAAATTTCAGTTCAAATACTGGAAGACTAATTACTTTCCCAGAGTAAAAACTTCAACTGTACTCTGCATCTTCTCTAAAATCATATGCCAGTTGTTTTAAAATTCAAATTTAATAATAAAGACTAGAAGATGCAGTCATAGTTCATAGTCAGATGTACAGCACAAAAATAACCAGATATCCTCACCTCATCCAGTCCCATTTGCCAGCATTTGGCCCATATCCCTCTAAACCCTTCCTATTCATATACCCATCCAGATATCTTTTACATGTTGTAATTGTACCAGCCTCCACCACTTCCTCTGGCAGATCAATCCAGACACACACCACCCACTGCGTGAAAAAGCTGCTCTTTAGGTCCCTTTTAAATCTTTCCCCTCTCACCTTAAACTTATGCCCTCTCGTTCTGGACAGTCTTTCTGTTTCTGAAACATGGATTAAAATTCAGTCTCCAATCTCTCTCAGCTATATAAAGATTGAAATTCAAATTATTCTGCACACTTCTTAACAGATATGACTCCACACTGACTACTTCTGCCAAGTGATACTGGACTCCTAACTATGTTTGGTAGGTGCCAGAAGGAAGCCCGTGTAAAGAAGTGGAATCTTAAAATGGAGTGTCATCTTCAAATAAAAAAAGTCCCATTTTCCTTAACAAAAGTTTGAATTTTTTTCAAATTGCAATTTTCTCTCATTTAGAAGATTCATATAACTTTGAACTTCCTATGTCTCCTTGAATTACTTCACGAGTTAAATTACAAGGAGAGATTACAGAAATTAGGCCTGTTATCTCTAGAATTTAGAAGGTTAAGGGCTAATCTAATCGAAGTCTTCAAGATATTAATTGGAAAAGACAGAGTAAAGATAAATATTTTGACTGATTGGTTTTGCCCTAATTTCTAGAATCCCCATTCAGGAGAGATGTTTGAAAGCACTTTTACATACAAAAGGCCATAGACGTTTGGAATTCTCTTCCATAACAGCAGTGGATGTTGGATCAATTGTTAATTTTAAATCTGAGATTCTTTTTTGTTAAGCAAAAGTATTTAAGGGATTAAAATTGAGCTTCTAATCTCTCTCAGCTATATAAAGATTGAAATTCAAATTATTTTACCCACTTCCTAACGGATATGACTCCATACTAACTTCTTCTGCCAAGTGATATAGGATTTCTGACTACGCTTGGTAGGTGCTGGAAGGAGGTTTATGTAAAGTATTATTTCAGGAGTTAAGTTATGAGGAGCGATTATAGAAATTAGGCCTGTTTTCTCTAGAATTTAGAAGGTTAAGTAGTTAGTATGGCATCATATCCATTATGAAGTATGCAGAATAATTTAAATTTCGATCTTTATATAGCTGAGAGAGATTAAAGACTGAATTTTAATCAATTTCTTGGATCAAGGAAAACAACTATGACTGAATCTTCTAGTCTTCATTATTAAATTTGAATTTTAAAACAAATGTCATATAATTTTAGAGCGGAAGCGGAGTGCATTTGAAGTTTTTACTCTGTGAGAAAGTAATTGTTTAGTCTTCCAGTATTTAAAATGAAATTTGGTTACATTACATTCATGTTTCTGGCACTAAGTGATCTCAACAAAGTCTTTAAGAATATTAAGAGGAAAAGACAGAGTAGATAAACTATTTTAACTGGTTTGGGATTCTAGAACTAGGGGGCATAGTCTGAGAGTTAGAGCTAGACCATCGAGATGTTAGGAAGCATTTCTACACAAAAACTGCATATGTTAGACCAGTGGTTAATTTTAAGTCAGAGGTAAGTTTTCGTTAAGCAAAGGTAATAAGGGATATCGGCCAAAGACTGGTATATGGAGTTAGGCAACAGGTCAGCCATGATGTAATTGAATGGTAGAACAGGCTCAAGGGGTTTAACAGCTCATTCCTGTTGCTATGTTTCTATAAACATGTCACAATGTCTTACCTTGCCTGTCAAAGCTATAATATAATGTGGAGATGCTGGTGTTGGACTGGGGGTGGACAAAGTCAGAAACCACATGACACCAGGTTATAGTCCAACAGGTTTATTTAAAATCACAAGCTTTCAGAGCACTGTTGCTTCATCAAGTGAAGTGATGTAACATATATCAATAATGAGACAGTGTATATCATCTAAGATATACTATAGAAACTTAGTCAGCCTCCATCAACATCACATTCCAAACAATGATCAATACCACCCAGAAGGACGAGGATAGCAGATGTTGGGAACACCACCACCTGCAAATTCCACTCAAAGCTACATACATCTCTGTCTTCACTACTACTGAATCAAAATCATGAATTCCCTTCCTAACAACACTGTGGATGTCCCTCCATCCCATGAATCATAACTTATTGTTCAAGAAGACAGTTCAACACCACCTTTTCCAAGGCAATTAGGGATGGCCCATAAATCACAATAATATAATGAGGTTCCTTATCCATGTTGACCTAGCAGACCTCATAATAGGGTGGCAGTGGTGCACTAAAATAGACCTCAAACATTCTGGATTCATTGTAAGGATTCTCAAATTTGAATGTTAACCAAGATCCATCTGAAGCAAAGCATAAATACTGCACTAATCCAGACTTGCTGCAATGTTTCATTTGGTGGATGGTCAGCTAAAGTCAATGTTCTTTATTCAGGCTGCATCATTTCTCCCAATATTTCCTTCTTTGGCCAGCACCCATTCATCTGATTAACATAGGAAAGCACTTGAAGATGCTTTACAAAATAAATGCAAATATATAAAAGTAAACTATGGTTGCTGGTTTTCAACTTCATAGCTGAAGAACAGTAAAGTCCAGGATGGCAGCCAGTTCATGTGAAATTGTGCAGCAGCATGAGTCACTATATTCAGTAGCCTATGGGCTGAATAATAATTTGGGACAAAAATGCTCACTAGCATACTAAATGACCTTAAAACACTGTCTGCATAATTTGCACCACTTCTGTAGTTTATTTATTAAAATTAATGACATTTTTAATACCGCATTGACTGGTTTGTTTTTATTTCTACTTATATATTGAAAAGACATCTAGTCTAATAATTTCTATTTTAACTAGAAATATCAAACACATCAGCTGTTAAATATATATTTAGAAAGAGTTACTTCTGAATTATACACTTTTCCATTTTCAAAATAAGTTATACTAAAACATGAATTAATTGGTCATAAATACTTCCAATATTTATCTGAAGCAATATTGGTTCTTTTCCCTGGGTAAGTCAAATATACCACATTTAGGTTGAAGCATAAAGTAACGACCTCTGCATATTTAACAAAATTTACTGACAGGGATATTACAGGCAGACCCGATTTCTTTTTCATTAGTGAACTCTTAGAAAGTGGCACATTAAAAACAATCGGCAATACAATTCCTTTCGTCATTACCAGGCTGAGACCGAAAACTTATCGATTTCTATCCTCAAATATCGATCATACCTGGATTAAACTGAGGACTGATCTCTAAGCAAACAATCGAATTAGCTTAGTAAAAACAAAATAGGCTTAATGGCTTATAATACCCTGTCAGTTTATTTGAAATAATAAGCGAAAACTTCAGAAGCATCATTGAAATAATTAATGTGTGGCAAAAACGGCTGAGGTCACCGTGTATTTTCTCCACATGAAAAAAAAGTCAAAAAGCAGCCCAAATCAAACGAGTATTTCATTTTGAAAAAAAAACTGCGACTCTACGATTCCTTATCTTTTCTAAAATAATTAACGTGAGCCCCATGTCATCAGACTGCACTGCCTCGGCGTTAAATTTCTGAAAACATCCTTTCGGCTGATAAGACCGTTAGATGAACAAATCAAATTGGTGAAGCACAAGATCGAAACACCATGACAGGGAAAACCATTTTCGAAATATAATCTCTTGTGCACGAAGGTGGATTGGAAATACAAACGTGGGGGAAATGGATACTTAATCCTGCAAACTGTTCAGCAAATCCACGGGCAGGCAAACCAAGCCCATCGCTTACTTCAAATCCTCCTCCGTCTGATCAAGCTCAATAATCGCATGGTATCCAAACCCATCACCTATTTATCACGATCATTGCGGGGGACAACTGATAATGCACGGATGTTTCTGGCCACGACAGCCCAGGGAAACATGTGACTCCCTCCCTAACTCTTGTGGGCGATATTTAACGCTGTTGTCGTTCTTACCTTGATCGAGTGTGAGCTCGAGCTCCTCTTGTCGCACATTCACTCCAAGGTCAGCGTCACCCCGCGCGCTCCCCCGTGCCTGCTTCGCCGCGGCCTCGATCGGCTCCTCCTCCTCCTCCTCCTCCTCCCACACGACGGTTGCGCTGACTCGCGCGCCCTCGCCCCACAGCTGCGCGCGCTCGAGCTCCACGGGGCCGAGAGTCTCGCACAAACCTGTTTCCAAAGAAAGAACGCCGGCTCGAAAAGCGGTTATTATAAGAGTGATTACCGACGGGTACCTGGCGAGCTTTCGGCGTATTTGAATTTTGTTTTTGAGGTTGCGGCGGGGTAAAGGGTTTGGGAAATCGGAGATGTTTTCCTTTGACAACTTGGATGCTTGCAGACCCGGCTTAATCCGGTCGGGTCCGGCCAGCGCCTGTCACTCACTCTCCTCTCTCCATCACTGTCCGGACCGCACATCGCCTCCACTGCGCATGCGGCTGCACCTGTCACTCAACCACCCTGCGACCACCTGCGCGTGCAGCATACCGGGACCTGCCATTCAATGCAAACAGGCGGAAAGGTGCTAATTTAAGCAATAAGCTCGCCAAGGAGAAAGCAGACGATTTTTTTTTGGTTTGCTAACGTTGACATCTAATTGACAGCTTGCGCATTCACTCGATCTATCAGCAACTCTTTTCAAAAATGTTATTTAACTCTGCATCACAGGCCGTGCTGTATATCTTTCTGCCATAAACAAGTTTAGATGCGGACCATTCTAAGTCCTTAATAAATATAGTGATTCATTAAGACCTCCTCGATGAGCAGTAGGAAATTAATTCATGAATATTTCTGTACCCTAATAAAGATTCTGTTCAATTATGAAAAGTGTCTTCTTTGAATTCCGCCGGATACTGACTCCATTTTAATTGACATACATTTAAAGCAATCCTTCACGTATAATATCGCTACAACCATTGAAAATCTTTTGATATTGACCAAACACGCTAGATCCCTCACTTCACTAGTGCCTTAAATTCCCCCCTTTGCCCATCTTGAACTTGTTCAATACTTGCCCATATATTGTACTACATTAAACTGATTTGACTCCCTCTGTATTCAGCCTCTGGTTTCCTCTCCAATTTTAATGAACTCAGAATTATTTTCTAACAACTGTCATAGCTTAAGTCTCCACTAGATTTCTTCCAAAACTGGCTTCTGTATATCACCCTCCCATTTGGTATTCTTCCTGAAACAGGGATTTCAACATTTTCAGAAGGCACATTTTATAAACTGTCCAATTGCTGCTTTTATCTGCACCTCTCAACATGCAGAAACACTACCTTCAGATGCTTATCACCATCTATAAGGCACAACACAGAAGTGTAATGGAATACTCTACTGACATGGATGCATGCAACTCTATCAACATTCAAGAACTCTGATATCAGGTGGTTTCATGAAGCAGCGGCGCTCCAAACGCTAATGCTTCCAAATAAACCTGTTGGACTATAACCTAGTATTGTGTGATTTTGAACTTTGTCCACTCCAGTCCAACACCAGCATCTCCAAGTCATGGCGAACATTCAAGAGGCTCAACATCAAAGGATGTGGAGTTGCTGATGTTGAATTGGGGTGGACAAAGTTCAAAATCACATAACACTAGGTTATAGTCCAACAGGTTTATTCGGAAGCACAAGCTTTCGGAGCGCTGTTCCTTCATCAGGTAGCTTTGGAGCAGGATCATAAAACACACATTTTTAGAGCAAAAGATTACAGTGTCATGTGCCACAAAGCTGGTTCTGTTTTTCTAAAGGTTTGCCTTTTCTCAAGGTACTGTGTTTATTCAGAGGGATTGTAAACCGCTCTGGGTGCCAAGTAGACTGGTTTGGTACAGAGATTAAAGGGTATTGAGAGACCTTTTTGTATCTGTAAACAGATGAGACTTCAAGCCAAAGTGGTCATGTTTTAGAAGTGACCTGGATAATGAAAGGGGAGTGGTCAGCTCTCTAGCTGAGCAGTTCAATCCAGAACTAGTTAGGAGTTCAACAGTGAGTTGTGTGGAAACAGTTTGCTAAACTCTCTCTTTCCGCCCTTCTAACTTCAACCTGAAAGCATCTGTTCCATTTGTTTTACTGTGTTTTAAGGTTTGCTTATTTGGACTGTTGTGTATATTTGGAACAGCATAATTAAGTCTAGTTTGGATAGACTGAGTTCTGTAGGCATTCTTTATCTGTTCTTTGTGTTCAATTGTGTAATTTTGTGAATACATTTTTGTCTGTTTTAAAACCTGGGTGTCATCCTAGCTACCTTACTCTGGGTACTTTTCACTGTACACTTACCAAAACAAATTGCAAAGTTATGGTCTGGGCTGCTTGCTTAAGAATGCTTGGAGCAGAACTCGGCAAGGTGGCAGCAATTCAGTAGAACTGCAGTGGACGGCTCTGCCTAACAATTGTTTAGATCAGAGTGGTGCTGGAAAAGCACAGCAGGTCAGGCAGCATCCAAGGAGCAGGAAAATCGACATTCTGGGCAAAAGCCCTTCATCAGGAATGGAGGCAGGAAGCCTCCAGGGTGGGGAGATAAATGCTGGCCGGGGGGGCCCAAACATGGGAAGGTAGCAAAGAGTACAATAGGTGAGTGGGGGTGGGGATGGAGGTGATAGGTCAAAGAGGTGGAGCGGATAGGTGGAAAGAGAGATTGGCAGGTAGGACAGGTCATGAGGAAAGTGCTGGAGGGTTGGAACCGAGGCAGAACACTTCAACCCCAGCGCATCAATGTGGACTTCACCAGTTTCCTCATTTCCCTACCCCCCATCTTACCTCAGTGCCAACCTTCCAGCTCAGCACTGTCCTCATAACCTATCCTACCTGCCAATCTCCCTTCCCACCTATCCGCTCCACCCCTTTGACCTATCACCCCCATCCATCTATTGTACTCTTTGCTACCTTCTCCCCAGCTCCCCCCTCCCCCATTTATCTCTCCACCCTGCAGGCTTCGTGCCTCTATTCCTGATGAAGGACTTTTGCCTGAAACGTCAATTTTCCTGCTCCTTGAAAGCTGCCTGACTGCTTTTTCAGTGCCACTCTGATCTAAACTCTGGTTTCCAGCATATGCAGTCCTTACTTTTGCCTGGCTCTGCCTAAGAGCCAAGGCATATTGATGTTTCATGCCATCCCTGGCCAACTCCTATGAGAGAGTTATTCATTTAAAGCTTTGGGAACACATATTCGTTAATATTTGGAAGTGGAAAGGATGGCAAAGGGAAAGGGAACGAGCAAACAGCAGCAGGGAGGACACTCCCCTGCAGCACCGGGCATGCCAGAGGCCGAAGCAGCAAAGGTTGAGCCTGCGATTGAGGAGATCTGTGCCCAGATCCAATCCATCGCGTCCGTACTGCAAATGCATGAACGGGAGCTCCAGGTCCTTGGGAGGTGGATGGTGGAGGTGGAGGGTCGAACCACAGCCTTGGAAGCGGTGATCGTCCTCATCCAGACAGATCTAGGTCCTGGAACAGCAAGTGCGGGTCTTGTGAGATCAGGTTGACGACCTTGAAAATCGAGGTCGGAGGTCGAATCTACGAATTGTCGCGCTCCCGGAGGGTGAAAAAGGTGGGCAGCAAGTCAGCTTCTTTGAATGCTGGCAGCTGCAGCTCCTGAGACTTCAAATCGAATCCAGCTGGCTGCACACTGAAAGGGCCTATCGGGTGGCGGTGCGCAGGTTTGGGCCGGTGCAGTGCCCCTGCACTTCCACACATAAGCAAAGAGTGATAGAAGCCTCCAGATCACTGGGGAAACATCCCAGGCACTGCTGCACAAGGGGTCAAAAATTATGTTCTTTCAAGATTTCTCTGCAGCTGTAATTCGAAAGAGGAAGCCCTTCTATGAAGTTAAGAAAAGGCTAAGGAACCTGGGCATCCACTACTCCATGAGATACCCGGTGGTGCTTCGTTTCAGCCATGAGGATACAGTTTATATGTTTGACTCGGCAGAGAACTTGGTGGACACTTTAAAATAGTCCAACTGATCTGAAAAGTATGGTTAATGTTTGTCCTCTTTTCCTTCTTTCCCTGTATTTTCCCTTTTTTCTTTTCAAAAAAAAATTGGAATATGTTGTTCCTATTATATTTTTATAACTGGATTTTATCATGGGAAATTTTATGGATGCCTTTTGTTATTTTCTTTTTTTTCCCTTTTCTCTTTTAGTCATACTTGGGGCTGACATGGAGCCGGGGATGAGCCGAGTGCTTATCCTGTCTTTGTCTTCTCTTGTTGGTTTGAGGATCATCTACTTGTTTGCTTATTTATTTTTGCGTAAGGCTGCAGCACAGTCTGGGCTTGAAGGAGCTGTGAAGGGGGGGCTCGGTAGGGTGAGTGCCCCCTATGGACAGGGGAAAGAGTCTCCCATTCAAGGTTTTCCCGTTGATTTTCTTTGTAGTTTTTTGGTAGCAATACTTGTTTGTAGTTACGTTATGGTAGTTTGTGTATACACAATTTTACAACTGAGTCCCCATTTACTCGTGCTCAGTGCATTGCAAGCAGGGTTCTCCCTCCCCGGGGTTCAAGGGTCTCTGAAAGGGTATATGGCTAAGTGTCTTATTAAATGGTGCACCTGGAACAACAAGGGAAGTAATTCACCTGTTAAAAGGAAAAAGGTGCTTTCCAGCCTTAAGAGGGAAAGAGTTGATATCATCCTGTTGCAGGAAACCCATCTTGATGATGGGGAAGACCTGAATTTACGACAGGGAGGTTATGACCAGGTATTCTTTTCATCCTTTACTACTAAAAGTAGGGGAGTGGCTATACTTATCCAGAAAAATTTTCCATTCACATTATTCGAGCAGGTGAACAAAGTTAAAAATCACACAACACCAGGTTATAGTTCAACAGTTTTAATTGGAAGCACTAGCTTTCGGAGCACTGCTCCTTCATCAGGTGGGAGCAACGCTGTGAAAGCTCGTGCTTCTGCATAAACCTGTTGGACTATAACCTGGTGTTGTGTAATTTTTAAATTTGTACACCCCAGTCTAACACTAGCATCTCCAAATCAGAGCAAGTGAAAGATGAGCAAGGATGGTTTATGATACTTCACGCTCTGATACATGGGGAGGAATATGGCATCTTAAATGTCTACTGTACCGTGGCAATATCCCCTCAAATTTTTGATTAGTGCCTTGTCTAAGATGAGTGCCTTTGGAACATGGCACATTACTATAGGGGAAAATTTCAATTGCCTTTTTCATCCGACAGTGGACAGGATGCCCCCAACTATTTCTTTGCAGGCCAAGCAGGTGACTCACTTATGCGAGGAGTTCGGGTTGGTGGACATTTGGAGGTGTCTTCACCCTACCGGCAGGGACTTCACCTTTTTTTTTTCAAACACGCATAAATGTCACATGAAGATTGATCTTTTTCTGGCTCCTTCGACCTTCTGGATTCGATTATGGGTTGTAAAATTGGGAACATAGCTATTTCTGATCACGTTGAGATATGTTTGAGGGTTAAGGCCAAGAGTGAGGGGTTAAGTTCACGGCACTGGTGGCTGGATCCTTTCCTCCTCAAGGATTCCAAATTTGTGGAATACTTTTTAAGGGGGTTCAGGAGTTTTTGACTATCAACTCAGGCACAATTAGTAGTCCACCTATGCTATGGGAGACTGCTAATGCCTTTGCTAGGGGATTACCAATTCCTATTTGGCTAGCTGGAAATGACAGAAGGGGGAACAGCAGCATCGACTTGAGATGTGGCTGAAAGCCACTGAGGCGGCACATTTTGCGAAGCCTTCAGTGACCAAGCTCGAATGGATCATGGCCCTCTGGGCCGTACTTACACAAACTGCGAAGAAAGAACTTGCTTTTGTGAGACAAAGGTTGTTCGAGTATGGGGATTGGCCAGGGAAGTATTTAATGTATCTGATAGGAAGAAGTGTGCTTCTCAATTCAATACTGCAGTTACAGACAGCGACAGAGTCCTTGCATACGATGCCAAAAGGATTAATGAGGCTTTTCAGAGTTTTTGCTCAGAATTGTATTAGTTTGAAGATTGCGAGGATGGGTGGGCCAAGGTGGAAACCTTTTTTAAGAGCCTGAACCTTCCAGGGATAAACTTGGAACAGGCCTCACTCCTCAATGCCCCTCTGACAGTTCAGGAAACACAGGAGGCAGTTAGGCAACTTCTCCCGGGTGGTCTCCCGGGTGAGTTTTATAAGAAGTTTATAGGGATTCTGTCAGGGCCGATGCTGGAAATGTACAATCATTTCTTTATGCATGAATGCCTACCGTCATTTTTGATAAAAGCTAATATTTCCCTCATTCTTAAGAAAGGGAAGGTTTCTGAGGTTTGTGCCTCATACAGGCCCATCTCTCTATTAAATTCAGATTTTAAGATTCTGCCTAATATTTTGGCGGTGAGATTGGAGAAGATGTTGCCCCCTATTGTCAAAGAGGACCAGACAGCTTTTATAAGGGGCTGAAGGTCCTCTAATAATACAGAAGGTTGCTATGATTTGGAGATGCCGGTGTAGGACTGGGATGTACAAAGTTACAAATCACACAACAACAGGTTATAGTCCAACAGGTTTAATTGGAAGCACACTAGCTTTCAGAGTGCCACTTCTTCATCAGATGGTTGCTGAATATGGTCCAAGTATGTCAGCAATGATTGATCCAGGGGTTAGCAATTTCCTTAGACGCAGAGAAAGCATTTGACCGGGTGGGATAGCCGTATCTCTTTTATGTCTTAGTGCGGTTTGGGCTGGGTGGATCTTTGTGGGGTGGCCGGAGGTTATATATCGCCACCCTATGGCTATGGTCATCACCAACAGAGTGAAGTCTGGGAATGTTAGGATTGGCAGGAGTAGTCGTCAAACGAAGTAAAAACCAGAGAGTTCGGACCCGAACAGGAAAACAGTACAGACTACAGATTCAAAAACACCAGCAACAGTTCTCCTTCAAGACCCTCCACTCCACACTTGCAGCAATGCGCCAGCACCTAACCTCTCTACAGTCAGCCCTGCCTCAGCTGAGGGCCACACTCTCTCAGATTTGCAAAGGAGCCACTCTGTACTACATCCTCAGGAGAATTCATACTCTCAACAAACAGTATTTCAATTCCATCTCAAACATCAAAAACTGTAAGTACAATAAACTTTTATCCACCCACCTCCATAACCAGTGCTCCTCAAACATTCCAGAAGATTCCCCTGGCCTCGGAACCTATTCCGCCATTAACCACGCGGCTAATACAACTGCCACCCCCACGCTGATTGATGATGTCACTGCCGCCCCCATCATAGCCACTCCCACAACCACTTCCACCCCTCACAATTACTCATGCATCACACGTGACATCACTTTCTCCCTCACATCACCGCTGATGCCACATGCTCAGTGACTTCCGCCACCCCTACTGCCGTTGTCACCACCACTTCCACCCCCACTAGCGGCACTCACCTGCATTCTGCTGACATGCCCCCCATAGACCCCACTGTCACTATCCCCACCCCCAAGAACCCCGAGGGGAGCACTACCCCTGCTCATGACTCCACCCCCATTCCCCCCACCATCACACCCACTCCAGG
>NC_057712.1:101030002-101037448 GCF_004010195.1 Chiloscyllium plagiosum | reverse complement strand
TTCCGCCTCGGAACACTTCAACCCCAGGGCATCAATGTGGACTTCAACAGTTTCCTCATTTCCCCTTCCCCAACCTCACCCTAGTTCTAAACTTGCAGCTCAGCACTGTCCCCATGACTTGTCCTACCTGCCTATCTCCTTTTCCACTATCCACTCCACCCTCTCCTCCCTGACCTATCACCTTCATCCCCTCCCCCACTCACCCATTGTACTCTATGCTACTTTCTCCCCAGCCCCACCCTCCTCTAGCATATCTCTCCACGCTCCAGGCTCACTGCCTTTATTCCTGAAGGGCTTTTGCCCGAAACGTCAATTACGAAGCTCCTTGGATGCTGCCTGAACTGCTGCTCTTCCAGCATCACTAATCCAGAATCTGGTTTCCAGCATTTGCAGTCATTGTTTTTACCCCAGGAGTAGTCGTCAAGGCTACCCCCCTCACCGTTGTTGTTTACGTTGGTGATAGAGCCGCTGGCAGAGGCTATTCGTCAGAACGTCCACAAAACCGCTCCGGAAGTGTGATTGAGGGTATACAAGATTCACTGTATGAGGATGACATCCTTCTATTTTTAATCGAACCCGATGATCTCCGTATCCCATCTGATACAATTTGGGACTTTTTCAGTATATAAGATCAACTTTGCAAAGTCGGAGGCTATTTTTTTGGGGGGACCATATGGAAGTGCCAGAGGTTGAAGGTGGCTCCAGGTCTCCCTTTAAGTGGTCTGATATCTAGGTATTTTTGTTACCCCATCTTTGATCAGTTATTTCGGACTAACTTCGTTCGACAAAGTTACCTGCTCGACAATATTAGGCGGGATCTTCAGAGATGGGAGGCTCTTCCAATTTCGTGGTTAGGCCAAATGGCCCTTATTAAAATGATTGGCCTTCCTGGTTTGCTTTATCCCATGCGTGTGCTCCCTATAATGTTTCCCAGGGCAACATCACGAAAACTTATGGGTTGGTTTAGTTCTTTTGCAAAGTGCCCTCTTATTAACCTGTTGTTCACGGATAAGATGAGGATAGTTACGGACCACTACCGGAACCCCATTGTGATTAATACAGTCAAGACATGGAGGGCAATGTGTCAGAGTGAGGGTTGCTTATCCAAGACTTCACTCACCCCCATAGTTGGTATGCCCGGGTTCAGACCAGGGATGATGGACTCAGGGTTCAAGCTGTGGGCATTAAGAGGAGTTTCCGGTTTTGGAGACTTATTTGAGGGGGAGGTTATGATGTCTTTCGAGCAAATGAACGGAAAATACAGGTTGCCCAGTAGAGATCCTTTCCATTTTTTTCAGGTTAGGGATTTCATCCAGAAGACAACACGTTTCTTACTAAGCCCTTTAAACCTGATACAGAGAGGTTGTTGTTACGATCCACAAGCACCCTTTCAGTTGGTGCCCTCTATCACCTCTTAGGTGGTACGGCGTGGTAGGATATTAAAGTCTGGGAGTAAGAGCTAGGAGTGGAGATCTCTTCTGAATCGTGGGATGACATATGGGAGAACACGCAAAAGATCTCAATCTGTAATAGGGCATACGCAATGCAGTTAACAGTTCTCAGTTCTGCACAGGATTCATTTGGCACCGGACTGTCAGACAAAGTTTTAAAAAGGGGCATCTCCAATGTGCCCCAAATGTAAAAATAAGTGTAGGTACTCTTACTGTTTGCTTCTGGACATGCCACAGGTTCCATGTTTATTGGAGCGTTGTGGCAGGACAGATAGGGACCGAAGTTAAAGTAGACCCGACATCTCTCCTCGATCTACTGAATTTACCATTTTCTGAAGGGTTTGGGAAGAAATATTCTGATGTCATTGGGTGTCGGAGAACCCAGTTGGCTTACTGGGATGACGAAAATTAATTATGGTGCACATTCCCTTGGATTTTTTCACAAATATGGTGCACCATACAACAGACTTTTTTTAAAATAAGGAATGGCAGCCCTTTTAGAGTTATTTGGACACAGGTTTGTCTGCTATCTTAACTGGGGAGCTTTTTGTTTGGGAGCTCTGTGCCAAGCATTGTTATTTTGTTTATTTCATGTTCTTATGTTTTGGATTGTTTTTCTTTAGGCACTTACTTATTTATTGATGTTGTTTTGCAGTGTTTGGTTTAGTTTTGTTTTGTAGGGTAGGTTAGTATTTAGTAGACAGTAGTTGTATTGCAATTTGCGTTTTTTTAAATTAAACAGGTATTTGTCAATTTTGTTCGGCCCAACAAGTCCACACCAATCCTCCCAAGAGTAAACCATCCAGATCCATTTCCCTACGTTTACCCCTGACTAAGGCACCTAACACTATGTGTTCACCTGACCTGTACATCTTGTGGAATGTGGGAGGTAACCCATGCAAACACGGGGAGAACGTGCAAACTCCACACACAGTCGCCAGAGGCCGGAATTGAACCCAGGTCCCTGGCACTGTGAGGCATCAGTGCTCATCACTAAGCCACCATGTTGCCCTAGTTTTCCATATTTTTGTAAAGTCAAAATATTTTATATTTTTGTAAAGTCAAAAAAATGTTTTTTTTGCTAATAAATATATTTACAAAATGAAAAGAATGTTTTGAGTAGTCTGGCCTAGTCCATAACACATGTAATTGTAATGATATATTGAATAAACCTAGATTGCTGTTAGCTTCCATCTTCTAGAATGGGTTGCAGGTTTTTGATTCATTAATATGTAAATCCAAGAACTTCTTTTAATTCATATTCTCGAGATAACTTAAAAGTTTTATAAAAAAAAGGTGACATCTCATCTCAAGATATGTCAGAGTGTCAATATGGATACCACCATTACATGTAGGGACACCACTCACGATGTATGCAGCAGGTACTCATGTGACTCGGCCAATGTTGTCTGTCTCATACGCTGTAGGCAAGGATGCCCCAAAGCATGGTACATTGGTGAGATCAAACAGATGCTACAACAACAAATAAATGAACACCATGTAACAATTGCCAGACAGGGATGTTCCTTCCCAGCCGGGGAATACTTCAGTGGTCAGGAACATTCGGCTTCGGATGATCATCCTCCAAGGAGGACTTTGGGATATGCATCAACGTAGAGTGGCCGAGCAGATGCTGATAGCCAAGATTGGTACCCATAAAGACGGCCTCAACCGGCACCTTGGGTTTATGTCAAACTACAGGTGACCCCACTGCACTATACACTCACACACACAAACTTTTTGCATACTCACATACTCATGCAGACCATCTCTCACACACGCTGTCTCTCATATACACACACACATCCCCCACACACCCTCTGAAAGGCTTATACTCCGTCACACTCAAGCATACACTCCACCAAGCATACACGTACACTCTTATGTGCACTCACACTCATTCTCTCTCTCACACACATGCACACACACACACAAGTCTATGGGGCGAGTTTGCATTTGTGGAATTGTATTTGCCGATACATTTTATTTTTGCTCAAGAAGCACACAACCTGCAGGCAGTCAATCCAATCAACATTTTATAAATTCCTACTTTGGAAACAGAATCAGTCTGACTCAATATTGGGATATAGACAGACTCTAACCTTACACCTTTAATGCATTGTCTGAGCTGAGATGTCACCTTTTGTTATAAAACCTTCAGTTATCTCAAGAAAGTGATTTAAAAGTAGTTCTGGGATTTACATATTAATGAACTGAAACCTGCAACCCACTCTAAAAGATGAAAGACTTAACAGCAACCTAGTTTTGTTCAATATATCATTTTAGTTGCATAACACTAGTGCTAGTGCTTCCAAATAAACCTGTTGGACTATAACCTGCTGTTGTGTGATTTTTAACATGAAAGGACAAAGCATAGTGTGTATCATGTATAAGATACACTTCAGAAACTTACTCAGCCTCCAGTGACACCACATTTCAAACCCATGGCCACTACCATCCAGAAGGCCAAGGACAAAGATGCTTGGGAACACCACAATCACCTGCAAATTTCCCTCAAAGCTACATAGCTTTCTGTCTTCATTGTCATTGAGTCAGTATCATGAATTCCCTTCCTAACAGCATTGCGGCTGTCCCTACATGAACTCTAACTTATTGTGCAAGAAGATAGTTCACCACCAACTTCTCCAATTCAATTTGGGATGGGTAATAAGTGCTGGCCGAGCGAGTGACATCCATATCCTATGGACAGTTTAAAAAAAAGAAGTTTAACTGTGCTAGCTCTTTGCTAGACCAATACAAAACTAATCTCATTGGTTCAATTCCTTATTCACATGTCCTTTGGGAGGTACAATTGTCTGTTGCAAAGCACTGCATACTTTAATTATTGAACAAATAGCTTTATCTGAATCTCTATCTTAATCTATTGCCTCAATTTGATTTTTTTTCATTACTAATTCTTACTTAGAAGAAAGACTGTAGACTTTCTGGAGCCATCCCATTAAAATTTCGTTTTAAAAAAATTCAACAATATAACTTATGCTTTTCATCAGTGGTATCATCCTTGTATAATAATCTGTGCATTCTCTGTGGTGTCAATGCCATTTCTATAAAGGGACATGCTAAGTATAACACAACCATGGTACATCCATTACTTTGAATGTTTATTCTGATATTTTATGACCTAATCTATAAAACACTTCTGTTCTGAAGAAAAGCCATTTCAGACTCAAAACATTAACTCTGTTTTTCTATCCAGAGATGCTGTAAGACTTCCTGAGTTTCTCCAGCATTTGTGTTTGTTCAAGAATTCCAGCAGCAGCACGATTTTGCTTTTACTTTTATAAAACCCCATGTCTACTATTTGTTATACTTCTATGAAGTACTTTGGAACATTTAATGTTAAGCATTCTGTAAAAGAAGTCATTCCGGACTTTCAAATATTGGAAGTTCTCTAATATTCTTTCTCTCTAACGTCCAGCTTTTTTTAAAATCAGAGTTAACATTGTTTGATTCCTCCTTTTCGGAATTTCAGGCATTAGTTTTGTGAGACCTATTATGGTTCTGCTTTCTAAATATGATCATGCTGCTCAACCAACACCTTCAGACTAGCATCTCGAAATGTTTGGATATTTCTGTTGTTCTGTAACCAGGCCTCTTGTTATGTAACTTAATATATTCAGGTAAGTTTATACAAAAGTCCCCTTCAAAAATATTATGTCTTAAGTTCTAATACAAAATTTTAAAGCCTGTCATCCCTTTGTCTGTCTCAACGTTGCAAGATTTCCCAATTTGTATCATCTGTTTCCAACGACAATACAATGCCATGCAAATCAATTAACAGCTGGGACCTTTGTAGTCATTTGGCCTTAATATTTACGTCAATAACATTCCTCCTTTTCCCTTCATTTTATTCCTTTTAATAGGATGCCATTATTCCGTTGCCATCACTGGCAAGTCTGGCATTAAAGACCATCCATAGTTGCTTGAGAAGATGGCATTTGATGAAAATGATTTGATGCAGCTGAGGTGGCCCACTGTAATTAGCCATATTTCTATGGTCTCCTATATCATACTATGCCTTGCTTGGTCAAACAATCTTTGATCCCATCTCCAATTTATTAGTTAGAAAGTGTTCAAATAAGACATTAAAATAAAGTGAAAACCACATTCAATTTAAGGTTTCTATGACCACATCATTCTCCTTTGGGATTTGTCGCAGTAATTTCCAGATTAAATTTTAAATCCTAGAAAATCAAAATAATTCTGGAAGATTAGCAATTGTAGATCCACTGAAGTGAAGATAGCAGTGAGCAGTTACAAGACATTCATGTTTGTATGGGACTGGAATCATATACAATAGATCCAAACAAAGTAAGGATGGCAAATATGAAAAGCAAAAGCATAAAAATTGCTCTCAAAATACAAAAAGACAACATAAAAAATTTATTCTAATAAGAACAAAACCCTGAAGTTGAGTGTAATATTTAGTGAATAAGCATCTAGGTTCTGTAGAAATAGTAACCCCACTACCAATATCCTTGGGGTTACCATCAACCAGAAGCTCAACTAGATTAGATTAGATGTGGAAACAGGCCCTTCGGCCCAACAAGTCCACACCAACCCGCCAAACTCCACACAGTCGGTCGCATGAGGCGGGAATTGAACCCGGGTCTCAGGCGCTGTGAGGCAGCAGTGCTAACCACTGACTTCCCATATAGAATCGAACAGCAGGGAAATAGACCCTTTGATCCAACTCATCCAGACAGTCCACTCTGACCTAGTCCCATTTGCCAGTATTTGGCCCACATTCCTCTCAACCCTTCCTATTCTTATACACATCCAGGTGTCTTTTAAATGTTGTAATTACATTCACCTCCAACACTTCCTCTGGCAGCTTGTTCCATTCATGTACCATCCTCTGCATGAAAAAGCTATCCCTCAGGTCCTTTTTAAATCTTTCCCCTCTCACCTTAAACCTGTACCCTCTAGTTTTCAATTCACCCATCCTAGGAAAAAGACATTGGCTATTCACCCTATCTATGCTGCTTATGATTTTATAAAACTCTATACAGTCACCCTTCAGCCTGTGATGCTCCAAGAAAAAAAAACCCAGCCTATTCAGTCTCTCCCTAAAGCTCAAACTCCTCAGTCCTGGCAACATCCTTGTAAATCTTTTCTGCAGTATCTCAAGGTTAACAACATCCAAATACAGTGGTTACAATAACAGGTCAGAAATGAGGAATACCACAGCAAAAAACTCACCTCCTCGTTCTCCAAAGCTTGACCACCATCTACAAGGCAGAAGTCAGGAGTGTGATGGAATACTCCTCACTTCACCGGATGGGTTCAGCTCTAGCAACACTCAAGAAGGTTGATTTCAACTAGGACAAAGCAGCCTGCTCAATTGGCACCAACTCCACAAGTATTCACTCCCTCCAACATTGATATTCCATAGCAGCAGTATGTACTATCTACAAGATGCACTACAGAAATTCACCAAATCCTTAGATATGATATATGGGAAAACCCCATCACCTGCAAGTTTCCCTCCAAACCACTCACCATCCTAACTTGGAAATATATCACAATTCCCTCATGTGGCTTCATCAGCTTCCAAGATATTCCTTCTTAAGGGCATGCTAGGTCACCTTAAGCATCTGGACTGCAGCACTTAAGAAGGCAATGCATTACCACCTTCTCAAGGACTAGGGATGAGCAATAAATGCTGGTTAGCAGGACACAGCTACTGGAATAGTGGTGCTGGAAGAGCACAGCAGTTCAGGCAGCATCCGAGGAGCAGTAAAATCGACGTTTCGGGCAAAAGCCCTTCATCAGGAATACAGGCAGAGAGTCTGAAGGGTGGAGAGATAAGTGAGAGGAGGGTGGGAGTGGGGAGAAAGTAGCATAGAGTACAATAGGTGAGTGGGGGAGGGGATGAAGGTGATAGGTCGGGGGTGAGGAGGGTGGAGTGGATAGGTGGAAAAGAAAATAGGCAGGTAGGACAGGTCATGGGGACAGTGCTAAGCTGGAAGTT
>NC_057712.1:100945885-101029100 GCF_004010195.1 Chiloscyllium plagiosum | reverse complement strand
AAAGAGACAGGCATAGCTGGGGCCCATACAGGTGCCCATGGCTACGCCTTTGGTCTGGAGGAAGTGGGAGGATTCGAAGGCGAAATTGTTAAGGGTGAGGACCAGTTTGGCCAAACGAATGAGAGTGGAGGTGGACATCGGGAGAGGAAGAAACGGAGGGCTTGGAGGCCCTGGTCATGGCGGATGGAGATGTAGAGGGATTGGATATCCACGGTGAAGATGAGGCGTTGGGGGCCGGAGAAACGGAAGTCTTGGAGGAGGTGGAGGCGTGGGTGGTGTCTCAAAAGTATGTGGGGAGTTCCTGGACTGGGGGGATAGGACAGTGTCGAGGTAGGGAAAAATTAGTTCAGTTGGGCAGGAGCATGCTGAGATAATGGGTCAGCCAGAGTGGTCAGGCTTGTGGATCTTGGGAAGGAGGTAGAACCTGGCAGTGCGGGGTTCCCGGAATATGAGGTTGGAAGCTGTGGGTGGGAGAACTCCTGAGCGGATGAGGTTCTGTATGGTCTGGGATATGATGGTTTGGTGATGGGGAGTGGGGTCATGGTCGAGGGGGCAGTAGAAAGAGGTGTCCTCGAGTTGGCGTATGGCTTCAGCGGTGTAGAGGTCAGTGCGCCAGACTACCACTCCGCCCCCTTTATCTGCTGGCTTGATGGTGAGGTCAGGATTGGAGGGCTGCGTGTTGAGGGTGAGAGGTTGGAGTGGGGGAGGGAGGTAGACAGGTTAAGGTGGTTAATGTCCCGGTGGCAGTTGGAAATGAAGAGGTTGAGGGCGGTAATAGGCCAGCGCGGGGTGTCCAGGTGGATGCAGTGTGTTGGAGGTGGGCGGGAGTTCTGATTGTGAAAGTAATCTCGGAGGCGGAGGAAGAGGAAGAGTTGTTTTTACCTAGGACACAGCTACTTCCCACCAGTAAGAAAAATGTTAATTGTTCTCTCCACAGTTGCCACCACTTTTGCTGAATATCTCCTATCCTTTTTGTTTTTATTTCAGAATTCAATTGATTCGTTCAGGTGGTGCAGTAGAGGAGCTTGAAAAGAGTGGAGACAATGAATATATATACTTGCTAACAAAGAGGACAGATTTGAGAATTTTGCATTTCAGACATCTCATTGAAATTTATTCAATACATGTAGTGCATGACTTGGTGTACCCATTTCTAAAATTTTCTAAACCTTTCCACCCCACCCCAGTATTTTGTTTTCTGCTACTAATGCTGCAACAGAATTAGCGACCTCGAAGTAAAAAACGGAAAAAAAGTAAATGAACAGGCCTGAATACAAACCATTATACTACAGCGCGATCGACCAATTCAGGGGTGTCCGTTTCTAAAGCGCGAACTTTTAAAACATGAGTTAGCTGTGACGCACGAGAACGGAACCATCGCGTTAACGAAGAGGCGACTCCTTGCGTGATTTCTGCACTTGTTTGGCCCGACGCATGCGTCCCTCGATTCGCAACCACGGCGTCCCAGGCAACGGCTCAGGAGTCCCGCCCCTTCCACGTTCACAACTGCCCAATGGGGCGGTCGGCCTGTTTAATTGACGGGAGCAATGGCCGCAACCCCTCACTGCAAGCCTTCCTCGGTCGTCGGCAGTGGGGGGGGGGGGGGGAGAAAGGCAGCCAGCAACCAATCAGAATCTCCTACCGTCCGTTCAGCCAATCCAGCCACGGTTTGTTGGATGGTGCGGGAATTTTGAATGTGGGTCGGTTGGTCGTGGCTGCGTTTGTTGTTAAAGCGGTGGCTCTGAACTCGGTAAGTGCGGCCGCTTGTTGTGGATTTGTTCGGGATGCAGATTTAACCGGTCGAATCCCACTTTCGAGACGGAGGCATGACATCGGACCGAGTAACCAAATAAAAATAATGGTGCATTTCTTTCCATTTTTTTACCCTCTCGCCCCACCCCCTGTCTAAATGCTCCTGAAACATGCAACGCTTTGGTCAAGCGGTTATGTGTAATGTTGGTTAAATATCTTGCGAACGTCCTTTTACTACAATAATGTACTCTGTAAAGATAACGCTGTCACTTGAGAATGCTGCAGTCCCTTATCCAGGCGATGCCCAGCCTCAGGGAGTGGGTGAAGGCTGCTGGTTTGTTTGGAACCAGGTGAGGTGATGAAACATCCTGAAGTACCACCGAGCACATCATTTGATGACTCCGTTTTCTCCTGCATCACCTCCTCTTCCCTGCCTGCGCGCTTCGACCTCGGATCTTGTCCTTCCCTTCTTTCCAATTTAGAGCCTTAGCTTTTTTTTTAGCTGAGTGCTCTGATCCATTAGACATGCCCTTAAGTTTTATGCCCTACATTTGTGGGTTTCATTCTATAAACCGTGGGTGTTGGTAGCGTTCCTTAAGCTTAAAAGCTCGAAGACGTTTGAGAAAGTGCCATGTCAAGGTTTATAGTGTAAAATTAGGGTTCGTGATATGTGTGTGTTTTGGGGGGGTGGGGTAACATTTGCACGAATCACTGATTGGTTGTTCAATCAGAAACAAAGTTCGGTGTAAATAGGCCGGTTTTGGGTTGATAGGATGTGACGATCTCCTGTAGGGATCCGTATTGGGCCTCAATTATTAACAATGTTTTCTGATTAATGATGAAAAGAGTGAATATGCACTTGCTAAATTTGCTGAGAATACCAAGGTCGATAGGAAACCAACTAGGAGAAAGTGAGGACTGCAGATGCTGGGGATCAGAGCTGAAAAATGTGTTGCTGGAAAAGCGCAGCAGGTCAGGCAGCATCCAGGGAGCAGGAGAATTGATGTTTCGGGCATAAGCCCTTCTTCAGGAATCCTTCTTCAGATTCCTGAAGAAGGGCTTATGTCCGAAACATCGATTCTCCTGCTCCCTGGATGCTGCTTGACCTGCTGCGCTTTTCCAGCAACACATTTTTCAGTGATAGGAAACCAAGTTGTATGTGATGAGAATTTGTTCACTTGGACAGGACAAACAGAAAAGCAATGTATTAAAAGAAAATTGTAGAACTTCGGAGATACAGAAAGTTCTTTTTCTTGTTTCGCGAGCCTTTAAAATATGTGTGTAGGGAGAGCATGTGATAGGACGTCAAATGCAAAGTTATTCACAACAGAAATTGCTAGAAAAGACCTGGCAGTATCAGTGGGGGAGATAAATCAAAGTTAACCCTTCAGATCGGGTGACCCTCAACTTCGAAAGTATTGTACATTGCAAGGTGAAAGTAATCTAAGAAGTAGGTGTTTTGCTATAGTTGTGTAGAGTATGGATGAGATCACATTTGGAATACAGTACTGGGTACCGTTTGGTTTCCTTTTTATTATTTGAGAAATGGTGCAGTTTGAAGGTTCATATGACTGATACTTTGCAGGGACATAATATTATTCATTATGGCAGTTAGTGAAATCTAAGCAAAAAGTAAAGCTCAGTAATTCTAGAATTAAAAGTCTAATATTGATTGTGAGATCGTTGTTAATTGTTGTAAAGATCCAGCTAATGTTTACTAATCTTTTTTTAGAGAAGGACAAGTGCCATCCTTACCTGGTCTGGCCTACATGTGACTCCAGACCTACAGCAATGTGGTTGACTTGTAACTGCCCTCTGAAATGGCCAAGCAAGCCATTCCATTATATGAGCTGCTACAAGGTTTCCAAAAATGGAGTGAACTGGCACACTACTATTGATCTAGGCACCAGAAATGACAGCAGCACTCAATCCTGTTAACATTGCAGATTTTCTCCTACCAACGTATGGGAGCTGTCTGGTAGAGTAGTCAAACAATAGCTTAACATAGTCATTCCTTACACACCACAGATGACACCATCCCTATTCCTGTCCCACTGGCAAGACAGACCTAGCAGAAGTGGTGGTACACAGGTATACAATCCGGACTGAGTTGTTTTTGGAGATTTCAGTTGTTGCTGAACCTCTCAAAATCAGTTGTCCTCATATCAAATATGGACAATGAAACCTCTTGCTGACTATTACACCAATTCCTCCCAAGCTACTCACCATCCTGACTTGACCATAATCAGATCAGGTGAACTTTTTTTTTAATAGTGGAGCAGGCTGGAGGCACCTATTCATGTATTTATTTGTATATTTGTCCTTCTCTAACCCTAGTTGATTAAACCCTGGTTGATTTGCTTGGGATTTTTCTGACTTTTTGCTGTTTCATTGGCTTTTTAATTTATATTCTTTGGTTTCTGATCTGTGAAGTTATATATAATTCACTTTGCAGATCTTTCATTTTTACATGTTCCACTTCTTGACTTATCTTCCTGATTTCTTTCAAACAATTTTTTTTGATGTTTGTAACAAATCATATCTTACAAACCCAAAGTTTCCCATATCTGTCTTGTTTCTGCTTTCAGTGTTGCATTTCTTGTGGCTTATCCAGCAATTGCACTTTTTTTCTACTTTGCGCAGTGGAGCTTCTGAAACCTCATCCTTTTTCCTTCAGCTGAGCTTTTATTTCCTAATGCCATCACCTCAGGCCTGAGTATTCAAATCAATGTCTAACAACGTATTTCACTAATCACCAATATATGCAAATATAATCCTTTCTTTTAAGCAAGGTGAGAGAGAAAAGGAAGAACAACAGATCTATCTGCCTGCCATCAGTAATAGGGAAAATGCAGAAATATATCATAACTTATGTGACATCTGGATACTTTGACTCTGCCCAATCCTACTGTTACTTTTCCTGTGAATTTATGAAAAGAAAATAATGTTTGACAAATCTGTTGGAGTTTTTTGAGGATGCAGCTGGCAGAATAGATAAGCTGGAATCAGTGGCTGTAGTTTGTTTCAATTGGCAGTCGCCTTTCAACAAGGTCCCACACAGGTTAGTGATCAAAATTGGAAGTAAAGGGTTGAGAGCAAGTTCTGTTCTCAAGTTCGTTTACAAATTGATTTGTATGCAAGTTGGAACAGCATGCAGCATGATACAAAATAGCCATTTGTAAATACAGGAAACTTTGCAAGTTGCATCTTTAAAATTACACCCCTGAATAGGATCACATTTGCAGGTATGAGTGTTCTTATGTTGGATGCTCATGAAATTCTTGTGCAGCTCGATGGGGTGGATTCAGTCAGGATGTTTTCCCTGGCTGTAGAGAGGTCTGGAACCACGGGACAAATCCGAATAAGAAGCAGACCATTTTGGGCTTCACTCAAAGGGTCATGAATCTTAGAATTCTCTACTCTAGAGTGCTGTAGAAACTCAATCTGAGGCTATATTCCAGTCAGAAATTAAATATATTTCTATGATGTGGTCTGTCTAAAAAATAAAATTGCTAATGGGATGTTATGTTTTTAAAGTATTGATGAACTTCTAAGTACAGTACTTTTGTGTTTCTCACCTTTTTTGTTTGCAGTGATGGAGGAGAATATGAATGAGTCAAGGATGCGATTGGCTCGCCTTACAAACCGATTAGCATACCTTCGAACAAAACAGGAGGAAGCAAACAAAACTGAAGAGCTGAAATGTAACTCTGATGTTACAGGTATGGCGTAGTACATTTTTCAATTTTTTGAATTAGTTTATATCCTTAACCCGAAAAGTCTTGAAATGCTAATTGAAATTAATTACTTTTCACAACCTACTCCTGTTTTATTATAGATGTTTTAGATTCTTAAAACTAAACCTGGTTAGGTTTGAGGAACTTCCAAAAGTAAGAGGCAGTTTAGGAAGTGAATCAAAAACTTTTTCTTCAGAGTAAAGGGGATGCTTATTTAGGGTGCAAAAAGTATAAGTAGCTTAAAATACTGAATTGACCAAAACATTTTTGCTAGTGTGATTATATCCTCTTTCCCCATATTTTAATTTTTGCTAGGAATGCTTATCTTGTACTTATTCTGCTTTTACAATAGATCACACTGCTACTATCAGGCAAATTATGGCTGATGGAAACTTTCCAGAAGACTGGTTTGTCTACCTTCAAAAAGTGGAAAACTTGGGTGATCCTCAAACTAACGAAACCCTATTGAACAGGCTTATAGACCTCTACAATGACACAGTTGCTGCCCTATCGGTTGAGAAGCATTATACAAATGAATGCTATGCTCGTATCTTGACACGTTTTGCAGAACTTAAAGTGTACGTATCTTTTTATCCTCCTGTTTTACAATAAAAGTATTTGGGTGCAAGTATTTGAGTTTTCTTTGCTACAGAATGCAATTTCTAATATGAACAAATTCAAGTTTGTCCTTTTGAAGAAACATTTCTGGCAAAGAGCAATTCATACACAGAATGATAAAATTGTTTGTTCTTTAATTTGAATTCACATTGAGGTTGAGAGCACTTACATGACATGTTGACTTGTTTTCCATCTAAAGTTTTAGAGTTAAGTTGTATACTTGTATACTAAGGTGTTACATGCCTTCTGTTCAGTGATGCACGATGTGGTTGCTACTTATGGGGCTGTGGTATAACCTAATATTGTTGAGTGATGCAAGTTAGCTTCTGATTTAAGTCTGTTAATCACTGGATTCAATATCACAATCTAGAAACGGAAATAATCTATAAATGACAGTAAACCTTGATGTCTGCCAGCTACTGGTTGTATGTGGCACATAAATGGCACAAATCATGGCAATTGACATTTAGTTTAACTGAATGCATGATTTCATCAGAGAATTAAATGCCAAAGTTATAACATTTTGACATCTGTGTAGTGATCCCTTCAGGAAAGAATACACCTTGTATATATTTTGATATCTCAAAGGTAAGAGAGGGGCAAGAGTGGACATTGGACCACTGGAAGTTGAGGCTGGAGAAGTGGTAATGCGGAACAGAGAAATGGTGGAGGAGCTAAATAGGTACTGTGTATCATTTTTCATAGCAGAATACACCAACGGCGTACTAAAACCTCTGGGGGCAGAAGTGAGAGTAGTGCTCATCACTTGAGGAGAAAGTGCTGGGAAGCTGAAAGCTCAAAGGCAGATAAATATTCCTGGACCAGATGGACTACAACCCAGAATTTAGCAGGAGATAGCTGAAGAGATTATAGAAGCATTGATAATGAACTTTCGGGAATCACTGGTCCTCTTCTAGTCCTCTTGAAATAATGCTAACATTGCATTTGCCTTCCTAACTGCTAAATGAACCTCCATCAAACCTGAAGGGAATCCTGAACTGGGACTCCTAAGTCTCTTTGTGCTCCAGATTTCTGGAAAATGGTGAGAGTAACACTCCTGTTTAAGAAGGGAGGGAGGCAGAAGATGGAAACAATAGGCTGGTTAGCCTGAACTTGGTTGTTGATAAAAATTTTAGAGTCCATTATTTAGGATGAGATTGCAGAGTACTTGGAAGTGCATGGTAAAATAGGGTGGAGTCAGTGCAGTTTTGCCAAGGGGAGGCCATACCTTGCAAATTTGTTAGAATTCTTTGAGGAGGTAATGAGCAAGTTAGACAAATGAGATCCAGTGGGCATGATATATTTGAATTTCCAGAAGACTGACAAGGTGCTGCACATAAGATAAGAGCCCATGATGTTAGGGACAAGGTAGAAGATTGGCTGACTGGCAGAAGGCAAAAAGGGGGGGATAAAGGGGTCTTTTTCAGGATGCTAGCCAGTGATTAGTGGAATTCCATAGGGGTCAGTGTTGGGACCACACCTTTTCATGTGTATGTTAACGATCTGAATGTAGGAACTGAGGGCATTGTTGCTAATATTGCAGATGACACAAAGATAAGTGGAGTGACAACTAGCGTTGAGTTAGCAGGAAGGCTATAGAAAGGCTTGGACAGGCTAGGAGAAGAGCAACGATGTGCCAGGTGGAATACAATGTGGAAAAATGTGAGATTATGCACTTTGATAGAAAGAATAGAGGTGTAGACTATTTTCTAAATGGGAAAAGGCTTCAGAAATCTGGAACACAAAGAGACTTGGGAGTCCCAGTTCAAGATTCCCTTCAGGTTTGATGGAGGTTCATTTGGCAGTTAGGAAGGCAACTGCAATGTTAGCATTATTTCAAGAGGACTAGAATGCTAGAACAGCTGTACCGCGAAGGCTGTAAAGGCTCTAGTTGGACTGCATTTGGAATATTGTGAACGGCTTTGGGCCCTGTATTTAAGGAAGGACATACTGGCACAGGAAGGGCTTTAGAGAATGTTTACAAGAATGATCCCAAAGATGTAGGGCTTATTATGAGGTTATAACTGGGTCTGTATTGTATGGAGTTTCGAATGAAGAAGAGGAGATCTTATTGAAACTTACAGGATCTGTGAGGCCTAGATAGAGTGGATATAGAGAAGATGGTTTCACTAGTAGGCCAGACTAGGATTAGTAAAGGGATGACCCTTTAGAACTGATTGAGGAATTTCTTCAGCCAGCGGGTAGTAACTTGTGGAACTCATTGTTACAAAAGATGATTGAGGCCAAATCATTGAGTATACTTAAGATTGAGATAGATAGATTCTTGATTAGTAAGGGGATCAACGGTTATGGGGCGAAGGGATGAAAAATGGGGTTGAGAAACATATCAGCAATAATTGAATTGCAGAACAGACTCGATGGGCCAAATGACCAAATTCTGCTCCTATAAGTTGTGGTGTTATGGCGTATCTTAGATTTGTAGATTGTTTCAAAAAGCTATTTTGGTAGTTAACTTGGAATATTCTATGTCACTGTTGTATGAGCTTCCTTTTTTAAATATAAAAATGAACAGTTAATGATTTCCTGATTAAGGAATGCTGAATTATCTTGACCTGTCTTTTTCTACATTAGCGATATCATGCTCAATTGTGTGATTATAACTGCTGAACAATTATATCCAATGGTACAGTGCACTGATAGCTACATTAATAAGAAAATTTAAAATAATCAAAGTTAAAAATTGCACAACACCAAGTTATAGTCCAACAGGTTTAATTGGAAGCACTAGCTTTCAGAGCGCTGCTCCTTCATCAGATGGTTGTGTCCCAATGAAGGACCGCCTGATGAAGGTGCAGCACTCTGAAAGCTAGTGCTTCCAATAACCTGGTGTTGTGCGATTTTTAACTTTGTACACCCCAGTCCAACACTGGCATCTCCAAATCATCAAATAATCAAGTTTGTAAAATGAGTCATACTTGTCAGAAGCACCATACATTCATGTACTAGAGCCACTTTTCTGTAAAAGAAACAAAGGAATATTTTCCACTCTTCTGTTTTGAACTACTAGGATTTTGGGGAGCTGAGTGTTTTTCTTTACTTTCTCCATGCCAGTGTCTCAGCCAATCAGCTGAATTGCTAACCAGTTGGTAGAATTTTTGCGATTGTTTAAATTGTTGTCATTTGAAATTGGTTGACCCAATTGAATGCAAGTTCAAAAACCTTTGGCACCATATCTCCTTGCCACAATATTCAAACTTCTTATGTTTATATCTTTAAGAAGGCTACAATGTAATTCTAATGACTTGTCATCCTCAGTTTTGTAGATGCAGATGAAGCACAGGAGCAATTCAACTTGGCTAGAGTGAACTGCAAGAGATTTGCCTTTGTACACATAGCATGTGCACAATTTGAGCTTAATCGAGGTTTGTATAAGGTGTATTCCAATTTTATTATTGAAATCCTTTAATACAGTGCTGTTCTATATTTGTGGAAAACAAGTATGTTGTTAACTTTGAACAGGATCTGTAAGGAAATGCAGAAACATTCTTCAGAAAGCACTGGATATCAAAGCAAAGCCCATCGTGCTCTTGGAGGTTGCTTTTCAAAATTTAAATCAGGGAAATAAGCAGCTCTTATTACCTGAAGATGGAGATCAAGAAAATCTACCTGGTGAGTAAGTACTTAGAAATGGCTGTTTAGGGAGCAGGAATTTGGGAGAGGGAAAGTTTTTTTTAAAAAGAAAAGGAACTGAGACATAGTGTAATATAAATAGCTTCTAATTTATATTAAATGTTACACTACATTTTATGAGAGATAAATAGGAAGTGTTCTGAGCAATTTGTCTGTATAATTATCCACAATTACTTACTAGTAAAAATATTACATTGCTGTTCAATTCAAATCTATAAACACTCGAATTCTAGAATTTTACAAACCTGAGGACAAAATGCCATAGTTATGTAGTTCACAATATCATCTGAAGCTAATCGTACGTGAGCTTGGAAACCATGGAGAAAGAAAGAACTTGTGAGACATTGTTTTAGGTTAAAGTGGAAAAACGAAATGTATTTGCATTGGCCTTTGTGTATACATATGTGTGTGTGTCTTTTGATAAAATGGGAACTTGTTGCCTTAAGATTTTTTTATCTTAAACATACCAGGAATTTCAAGCTGGTACCAGTAAGAGTTACCATGAGACGTTGATTGTCATAAAAACCCATCTGATTCACTATCCTTTAGAGAGAAATTTATCACCCTAACCTAGTCTAGTCTAGACTGACAGCACCATGGTTGACTCTTAATTATCTTCAGTTCTGACAATAAATTCCACATCCATTGTAAGAATTCATGCAGTTGTAGGCTAGAAGATTAATTTGTTATTAAAACTTCTGCATATTGCATATATTTTGGGAAGGTTAAAAATCCTGATAGCTGAGTTAACATGGAATATGACTCCTTTAGTCCCTCTGACCAAAATATGTAAGCATATTTATATGCTTTTAACTTTATATTTTTCCCTCTTTCGCTAGTGACAATGTGTAAAACAATACCAAGTGTTTTATCAACCGACATTGTTTCATTGAACAAGAACAGAAAAAACAGCGATAGTTCTGAAGAATTCCAAATTGATGCTGTTTCATCTTTCAGGTGAACTAGACTTTCATTTTTGTTTTTAGAAGCGGATTGGAACTTTGGATTTTACATGAAAAGTCCAGTGGGCTTGACGTAACTGTTGAGGTCTTCATCTATTATGGACCAGATCAAACCCCCTCAAAGGAAATAGTTGAAACTTATTTTAAAGGCAATCCCTGCTGTTGTGTTCCTGATGCAATTTGATTGGTCAAACTCCTAGACTTGAAGCAAAACATACTTTATTCATACACTGCAGTTAAAATACAAACCGAAGAAAGAAGGATTGGAATAACTGAGTTCTATTACAAAATATAACAGAATAATAGATGATTTAACTACTAAACAGCAACTATTCCAAAATTTAACATGATAAAACGCTCTTGGCAAAGGCAAATTTAGAAAAAAAAGATTGTTTTTTTTTCTTGATGTTATTTCCTCCTGGACTGGAAAATTACACATGAGACTGAGCGAACTCAAGCATTTTGATGTCGCAAGGACAGATGTATTGAAGCTTCCTAACCCCAACAGCTATTGAAAGCTAAACTAAAATCCCGATTCTGTGGGAGTTTGGCCCCACCTGTTCAGGTTGCTTCTGTTGTTTTAACTTTTTAAAAAAAAAATTATCAAGGCTCATGTAAGCTGCTTAAGCATAAGAAGCTGTGACTGTGAATGAGTCTGCCATATGGGTTGATAATATCGAAGTGAGAAGGACCTTTGCTTTAGCAATTATCATACAGGTTCAAGGTTTTTATGGAAGAAAGCCGCAAAATAGAAGAGTGAAGTGAATCGAGCAATGTGCTACCTGAAACAGTTCAAGTGATAGTTTTAATAGGTATATAGTGGTAAAACACATTTCAATGACACAGAGGATGAGGAAAGAGGTTTTATTCAGAGCATGTCAGCTACTTGAGGCTGAATTATGTAACAGAACTTCAAACATAATAATAACTGGATTAGAAAATCTAAAATTGATATTTAGTGAATAAGATTAGAGAGGTAAATGTGTGGTTGCAAGATTGTGTAGCTGAAATAGGTTTCAATTTAGATCAGCAATAGTGGAGAATATCGGAATTTATCACAATCTATATTTACCTGAACTGTGCTGGGGTGATGTTCTGGTGAGCTGGGGAGAGGGGTTAAATTAAGTCACACTTGCTCATCAGTAACTCACTCACCGATGCTCCATTTGCATTCCGCTGGGACTATGTAACTCCTGACTTCTTTGCAGTCTAGATCCACGTATAAACAAAACAGCTGAATTCCACAGATGAGATGAGAGCCACTTCACCTTGTCACAAACCATGATTACACTGGATTCCATTCAAAACTGGTTTAACATAACTTCCTTATGTTATATTCTATCCCTCTATCAATACAACCTAGTATTTGCTTTTTTTTTATGATCTTGCTAATCTCTGGTGCATGCCATTATAATATCATTGCAAATATAGAAACTGTTTTTGATTCTGAATTATTAGTATAAGTGTTGAACAGCTATTGTCCTAACTCTGATCCTTGTGGAGTACCATGTTCCTGCTTCCTTCTCAATATCTCTAGTAAATTCCTGACAACAGATGTTAAGAAAACTGGTCTATAATTTCACTTGTTTTCATTCTGCTTTTAACTAGCTGATTAAAATATTGTGCAGGTAAAACTTAATGACGCAATAGCTTCATTATGGGTAGTTTTTGCTGAACTCTGAATTAAGTCCTTAATATTAATTAAGGTTTACTGCCTCTTACAAAAGGTTAGTACTATTCTGCGCTATTTTGAGTTTTCATTCATTTTACCTAGGCTCATGTCACCAATTATTACTTTCTCTCATTCAGGGCTGACATGAGCAACTTGGCCAGAGAGAATGATGTATCACTCCCGGAGCAGATAACTGTCAAGAAGCTGAAAAGCAGTGCTAATAGCCAGGTAGAAGATTCCCCGTAAAAATCTTAATATATTGCTAGTCATATTGCTGACTGTTAATTATATAATAATTGTTGAATTGTATTCAAGTGTTGGGTCCTCTTTTGAGCCCCATGAAGAATAGACAATCTGAAAATGGCTTTTGGGATAGCAGCTGCATGCCTGCAATATGTAACTTTGTAAATTATTGCATATAAAAATTGGCTCCTGTTCTATTCAGAGCTGAAAATGTGTTGCTGGAAAAGCGCAGCAGGTCAGGCAGCATCCAAGGAGCAGGAGAATCGACGTTTTGGGCAGGAGTCCTTCTTCAGGAATGCCTGAAACGTCGATTCTCCTGCTCCTTGAATGCTGCCTGACCTGCGCTTTTCCAGCAACACATTTTCAGCTCTTGATCTCCAGCATCTGCAGTCCTCACTTTCTCCTGTTCTATTCACCTGGTTTTCTGGAAAATGTGGTAGCAAGTGATGATATTGAGGAGATTTTCCTAGGGTGGGGGGAGTCCAAAACTAGATTTAAGGTGAGGAGAAAGATTTAAAAGGGACTGAAGGGACAACTTCTTTAAGAGGTTGATGTGTATATGGAGCGAGCTACCAGAGGAAGTGGTGAAGGCAGATATGATTAAAACGTTGCAAAGGCATCTGGATGGATCTATGAATAGGAAAGGTTTAGATGGATATGGATTAAATGCTGGTAAATGGGAACAGGTCAGATTGGGAATGCCAGCGTGGATAAGTTCGACTATTATGAGGTCTGTTTCTGTGCTGTATGACTCTCACTATTAATCTATTTGGGCAGATGACCCAACAGCTTATTCATGGAAGTAGTTTTTCAGGAATGTCTTGGAAGAGGAAAACAAGGGAGTATACTCCAAGCACGTGGCTTAGGAAATTAAAAGCAAGGCCATCAATGTTGGAGCAATTAAAATCTGAGATATTCTAGCTTGAATTAAATGAGCTAAACTATGTGATAGTTGTGGGGCAGGAGAAACTTCTGGAAGTAAGGAGGGGTGAATAAATGGAAGGATTTGATAACAAAGACAACATTTTAAAAAATGTATTGATAATGCTTGACTAAGAACCAATACAGGTCAGCCAGTGTAACAGTGTTCAAGGGTTAGAACCTACAGTGGCTTATGACATCGGCACCAGAGTTTTGGATGAACTTCACATTTGAATAATTAAAAAGAAGTGAGACAGCCTTTTATGGTAGAAATCATTAAGAAAATTAGTGTGTTCTTATGTTGCATAAAATAATTAATGGGAATTAATGACAATATTGACAACTAAGTGCTTTGTACCTTAACTGCTCATTATTTTGTGAAAGTTCGGAGGAACTAAATGCACCATTGCTGAATCATGGTAACTTGGCTGACTGTAATACATGACAGAACTATTGCATCCAAAAACCAACTGTCCAGACTAGGATGTTGCATATTTCTGCTAGTCCAATGAATGATCTGATAATTGTAGCCCATGCAGGGAAAGCTCCTGGTAAGTATTAACAATTGATTGAAATCCATTATGATGGCCACAAACTGAGATCTATAGACTGACTGACTAGAGTGGGTAGTATGGTACCACAGTGCAAGCATTGATAGTGTGTCTGGAATTTAGTCTTGCCTTAGAAAATAATCTTGTGCGAGGGAAAAAGCCTTTGCTGATACAAGAACTTGCGGTAACAAATAAAAGTGAAAGTACAAGCCGTAGCTTGCATGAATTAGAAATGATAACGATCAGAGAATAGCATTAGAACTGAATCAGAAACAGAAGTCCTTTCAAAATTAAGGTTTGGTAGATGGCAGTAAACCGGAGTATAAAAATAGGGAAATAAAGGGAATTAAATATGTAGACAGAGTTTGGCGTTTAGTCTGAGGTACTTGATGCAGCCAGTCTTTTCATAGAAGTGTACTTACAAAGTCCTTGCAAATTTGATTTGAAACTAAAGAAGGCTAATTGTGGGTGGTATTGAAGACTAACTGGGTGATACTTGGTGAATGTAGAAAATTGATTGATCTTGCTGGCTTGAAATAATAATTGGCGAGAAAAAAAATTCATGTTCAATGGATGGGCGCAAGTCATCAAATGTCTATTCTAATTTCCCAAAAATCATTTAATAAAGTGCCATATTTCCAGGTAGTGCATTCCATACCCCAACAACTTGCTGTGTGAAGAAGTTTTTTCTTTACTGTGTTTTGTTTGCACATCACTTTAAATCTATGCATTCCTGTATTTTCTTTTACAAACGGGAACAGCTTCTTCCTATTTACTCTGCCCAGCCTGCTTATGATTTTGGAAACCTCTGTCAAGTCTCCTCTCAGCCTTCCTCTCTCCAAAGAGAGCAGTATTCTATCTGCATAACAGAAGTTTACCTTCAAAATTGGCTGAGTGATAGAGTAATAGTCAATGAATATTTTTCAGGTTTGAGGAAAGTTTTTAAAGGAGTTCTCCTGGGGTTGGTACTGGGATACTTGCTTTTTCTGATCTGGATCTTGGTGTGCAGGAGACAATTTCAAAGTTTGCAGATGACACTATTAGTCGATTAATCATTATCTATGCAAATTCCATGCTAATTGTTTTATCTGCACTTAAGCATGCAATAACTATTAAGTTAAATAAAAGTCATTATTGAACAAATGAGGCAGGTTTGAATTTAAAGTGAAAGCAAACTGTTCAGCATGATAATCTTTTTCACTGCCACAAAGAAGTCATTTTTGTCTTGTTGAAGCACAATTAAATCTTTTATTTTCTTTGTAGGTCTTGCAAGCAGGCAAAGTTCCCTTTCAGCCAACAATGAATGAAGCAGTGTGTGGCTTAAAGAAGATGGATATTCCCTCTGTGAAGATGTAAGCCTTAAACACATTTGTAATTGTGTAGCTTGTGTTCATTTTAAAGTAAGGGATTATTAGTGGGTGGACACTAATTAACTATGTCAAATCTTTTATGGACCCAACTTGTGATTTTCCGAATGACAGAGATAAGTTTAATTTTGTCGTCTGTCTAAAACTTATTTGTTCATGGAACTTGGACGTAACATGCATTTATTGTCCGTTCCTCATTGCTCTTAAGGTGGTGAGCTGCCGCCAAGAACTGTTGCAGTACATGTAATGTAGGGACACCCACAATCTTGCTGAATTCCTGGATTTGACTCTATGACAGTGAAGGAATGGCAATATAATTCGAAGTCAGGATGGTGTGACTTTCAGGTTAACTTGCTGGCAGGTGTGATCCCAATGCTTACTGCCCCTTCTCCTTTTTAGATGGCAGAGGTTCAGGAGATGGAAAGTGTGCAAATTGGAGATGGTAAACACTGTAATATAGAATATTAACTATTTTCAATAATGAAAATGCTACAGGGGTACTACAGACTTTGAAATGTACTATTGGTATCTAATGTGGGCAATTTCTCTTTTTAAATCTTCAGGCAAACTTGCTCATCCAAAGCAATGAATGTATTAGCTTTAGCATTGCCTCAATCAGATTTGTGTGCCCAAGACTTGAAGGTAATTTGTTTAATCTTCTGAAACACCTCTGTAGCTAGGCAATCAATAGAGGCTAATATTTATTCCAAAACTGCTGCTTGTATAATTAATTGTTCATGTGAGGGCGTATCTGGTGCCTGTGGCTCCTTTCAACAATGCCGTTACATGGGATGTGCTATGTTTAAACGTGTATGCTCTGCTTGATTAAACATGCAAAACTGCTGTTTTGTTCATTAATTTGAATTTTTTAATCATTACAAGCATATGAATTGGAATGGCATTAGGTAAACTTATTTCATTTAAGATTTTTCAATTTTTGAATCATACATTCCGTCATTTTAAATGGCCTTGATTTGCAGCTGAAGTTGTTGAGTTGACTTCAGTAAAGGGAATCTGAAAAATTAAATTTTGCATTTGTTGACATCAAATAATATATTCACCAGGTTTATTTTAATTTAGTATGATCTATCTGTGGCTAGTATCCTATACTGAAATGTTTCCAGTAAATTTCAACCAGAAATGGAGTTCTCAGGTTTGCATTTATACTTTCAGTGCCATTCAACTATCATCAGTTCCCCAAATTTGCAAAGCTCAAATGAGGATAGTGAAAATGTGAATGCTTCCCCCATCTTTACTGGCAGTGGATTGCGGGATTTAAAAAAACGAGGAGGTAAGCTCATTGAACTATTATCTAACCTCCTGCTTAAAAACAGCTGAGTTTTAATTTAACTGACTTTATTGTCCATTGGTGAACTTGCAAAATTAACACCGTACAGTAAGTTACCACTTAGTTATAACTGCATTTCTGAATATTTTGATATTTGAATGACATTAAATGAATCAGGTTTTCACATTAAAACCAACATAGAAGTTGTGATTATGTTTGAACCCTGTAAATTGAAATACTTGGCTAAAGTCTCATAATATTAAATGCAATAATTTTTAAATTAAAATAAATCTTACAATATGAAAAATTTGGTAGCTTTCTAACTGCCTCTCACTAGCCAATGATCATGGTTCCTGGACAATCTGCTCATCAATAAGGACAGTCCTAACTCAGAATTTCTGCACTGATGGGATCTGCATTTTCCCAACTCCAGAGCTGTATGTTACGATCTGATCAAAATTTAGATGGAAAATAGAAAGTGAAGAAGAGGGAACTGGAGGCTTGACAAAGCAAGAATTTATGAGTGAATAGGTAATGGGAGAAGCCACTCCAAAATGGCATCAACTGGGACATGGTCTCACATTGGATTGACTGGAAATTACTTTAAAGTGAATCCCGTGATGACCAACATGAAAGCTAAAGATTGCTAAATGAGGGCTTATTTCTTTTTTTCAGTCTGGGAAAATTGTAGAGAATAGGAGCAAGAGTAGGCCATTCAGCCCTTTGAGACTGTTCCACCATTCAAAACGATCGTGGCTGATCATCCAACTTAGTACCTTGTTTCTGCTTTCTTTCCATACCCTTTAATCCATTTAGGCCTAAGAACTATTTCTTACTCCTTGAAAACATTTAGTTTTTGGCTTCTACTGCTGTCTATGACAAAGACTTCCACAGGCTTACCGTTGTCTGGGTGAAGAAATTTCTTATAATCTCAGCCCTAACTAACCTAACCTCTTATCATTAGACTGTGACCCCTGAACTCCCAAGTTATTGTAAGCATCCTTTCTGTGATTACCCTGTCTAGCTCTGCTAGAATTTATAGTTCTCCCATCCCAATCGTTCCCAGCCCCAGATGTGGTCTAAGTAAAGCCTGTACAATTGCAATAAGACATCCAAGTATCTGTACCAGAATCTTTGAGCGTTACTCTATTCCCCGTACTCCCTTTAAATTATACACCAAAAAACACTAGAATTCCACGTGAACCTCTCTGAGAGTTGTGATTGTATTTTAAGCCTGGAACACAAATGCTGGAGGGTGCAGCCATATTTCACTCAATAGAGCAACAAGTGAGAATTTGCTCCAATTGTTGTTTAAGTTGTATACTGTATGTGCCTCCTCTTGTACATTGCTATCTTTGAAAGTTATAATTGCAAATGTCATGTCTTGTGTTGGTGATATAACGATTACCTTTTAAAGGTGATTTTTTAATTTGTTGATGGGATTAAGGCATTGCTAGCTATGCCAGCATTTATTACCCATCCCTCTTTGCCCAGAGAGCAGCTACTATAGATCTAGAGTTACATATAGGCTCAACCAGGTAAGGACACCAGATTTCTTTCCATATAGAGCATTAGTAAATTAGATGGGTTTTTTTAATGGCAATCAACAGTGGTCATTTGGTCACCATTGGGCTGGCTGCTTTTTTTTTTCAAAAACCATATTTTCATTGAATTTCATCATCTACTATGGTGTGATTTGAACCTATCTCCACAGAACATTAACATGGGATTCTGGATTACCAGGCTTTGAGCATTACTTCTATGCTACTGTTTCCCCATTAAGCAATCAAGAGTTAGAACTAAGTAAAGAAAATGCTACTTTCTGCTCACTTTCAAATCTAGTTTTCACTGAAAAAGAAAGTTATTGGGTAGTAGAATTTTAACTTTCTTCCCAGACATTAACAGTTAACCTGCAGAGAAAGATTTGGTTTCTTTGCTCAGTTCTCTCTCTTCATTGCTGCACATTCTCTTTCATCACCATTTGCAATAATGTGAGCTTGGTGATGTCTGTCTTAATTTTGATAAAACTGAGATGGAATGGGGAATAGAAAACTAATGAAGCTGTTAGTCCCAATGTAATAGTCTTTTATAATTACTGGCTAGCTCGTGGGGTTTCTTTTAAACTATAGGGAGGTGTGAACTGCTGGAACCATCTTTATATGCCATAGTCCATGACCTGAGCTCGAGGTCAACCCATGATCCAATTTGCCTCTGCTGCATCTTCACTCTGCAGCTTCCAGCAGAGGTCTTCCTGTTCAATATCCGGCCAGACATCCACCTTTCCTGCCTTCCCAGCTTTCCTGGCTAGCGCACTTCTCCTCTTCACCATCCTTCCCCATTATTTGCTGATCTGTTTTTTTAAACATAAACTGTCCTAATTCTGCTTAATGGAGGCTATATTCTTCCATTTTTATATAGTCGGTTATGAGCGTAGGAGTACTATGATAGGCCTGCACAGTTTAGATTAGATTACTTAGTGTGGAAACAGACCAAAGAAGGCCACGCCTCACCGACCCTCAGAAGAACAACCCACCCAGACCCATTCCCCTACTTTTACCCCTTCACCTGACACTACGGGCAATTTAGCATGGCCAATTCATCTAACCTGCACATCTTTGGACTGTGGGAGGAAACCGGAGCACCCGGAGGAAACCCACACAGACACTGGGAGAATGTGCAAACTCCACACAGACAGTTGCCCAAGGCTGGAATTGAACCTCTGGCGCTGTGAGGCAGCAGTGCTAACCACTGTGCCACAGTGCTGCCCGTGTTGTTTGGATTTGCATATTTTAAACACCTGTATCTGTTTTTCTATTTCTATGTTCCACTTCTACCCTAATTTTATTCCACTTGAGAGAGATTTGCTGGTACAAGTTGGTGTTTCACTTGCATCATTTTGATTTGTATCCTTGTACAGCTGTTAGTCATTTTGGCTCATCAATAAGAACAGGCTGTTCTCATGAACTATCAATAACTATGAATAACTGGAATAATATGGATGATGGCACTTGTTGAAGATGTATACGAAAAGTGGGGAAAATCTCGTAGTTTTTCCATAGTGTCTCTTTGCTGGCTGTGGTCAATATGAAAATGCAGCATGATATTAATCACAATTCCCTCCACTCGTACACAGTTCGTATTATTTGGTTTAATAAACTGAGTCTTATTGTGCTTTGATGTAATTTTCCTTAAATTCTTCAATGTTTTCATGAGGCCTTATCAGTGTGACAAATTTGTCTGGATCAGTGTTATCAAGCTTTTCAAAATTTTCAAGTAATCTTGAAAAAGTGTTAACTAAATCCTCTTTCTTTAATACAATCTGAACTTAATAGTGTTTCACACCAGGTTGTTCCCTTGGTCCTACCTTTTGGGTAGATTTTTTTCTAATGCATTCATGGAACGTGGGTTTCATTGGCTGAATAACCATTCATAGCCACAATACTGTTCCAGGATTTTGACCCAACAACTCTAAAGGAATGGCTATATATTTTTAAGTCAAGATGTGGCTTGAAGGGGAACGTTCAGTTGGTCATGTTCCCAAACAGTTGCTGCTGCTGTTCTTCTAGAAGCTGGTAGTCGTGGGTTTGGAAGTCTAAAGAGACTTTGAGTTTGGTGTGCAATCGATATTTGCATTACATATAGCATTTGGGGGTACAATATCAAAATGTCCTTACTGAGAATCTGGCTGCGTTGATATCAACTTGTAAGTAAAACCTATTTGAAGGTTAAATTGGCAGGCCTTTTCATTTTGGTGGAGAAAGTGAGGATTGCAGATGCTGGAGATCAAAGTCGAGAGTGTAGTGCTGGAAAAGTTCCTGATGAAGGGCTTATGCCTGAAATGTCTATTCTCCTGCTCCTTGGCTGCTGCCTGACCTGCTGTACTTTTCCAGCACCACACTCTCAGCTTTTTCATTTTCCCTTTTCTACTGAACTGCTTTCATTAGTCTCTTTCCAAATCACCTAGCAATCTTTGAATAACGATAAAGGTAAGAAATTTGACCTTTTTGTTTTGCAGCTGTTTCTGATTATATTAACCAAGACAATTGTGAACTAAAATCTGCTAACCTGAAGAAAAACAGTTTAAAGGAATCCAAGACTCGTACTGTTGATATGATGAAGAAGCCAGGTTGTTTTGCCGCAGAAGCTGTCAAAGGAAAAGAAGTATTAGGAGGTGCTTTTGCTCACATTTCGCCTGAGGTAACGTTCTTTTCTCAAGTGGTATTTTTGAAGTATTTCTCTACAATTGTAACTAAAATTTCACCCCTACTCAATACTCATGAACATACCAATTCTCTTGTTGTTTTCCCTGCAAAAATCAACCACCTTGATTAGTTTTGTCATCTGGAAATATAGGCACCTGTGTTTGTGACACTAAGTCCAAGACCATTTATGAGATCATTAAACAAATGAATTTTCAAAATTAACTACTGGAATGTTGTGCAATAGTCTCCCAAGATGACAATGCCTGTAACATCACTGAGTTCTATTGTCAGCTTTTAGAGATTCATTATAAAGTATTTGCACCAGCTCTAACCTTCTGTACAGTATATTTCTTTTCTGTTGAATTGTATCTAAGACCTCCTGGTCTTGACACTGTGCAATCATTGTTTCATATCTGTCAAGCTCCTTTGTCACAACCTTAATGAAAAATAGTAACCAGGATCCCAGCTAGTTACGATATGTGTTAATAATTTAGATGAGTGAAATAAATGTAATATCTCAAACTTGTAGATGACACACAGCTGGGTTGAAAAGTGAGCTGTGAGGAGGGTGTAGAGATGCCGCAGTGTGATTTGTATAGGCTTAGTGGATAATGCAGTAATTGGCAGTATAATGTGCACAAATGAGATTCTTTATTTTGCTACCAAAATAAGGAAGAGAGATTATTATTTGAATGGCTGAAGTTGAGAGAGGATATGCTCAATGAGACCTGGGTGTCCTGATGCACCAGTTGCTGCAAGTTAGTGCATAGGTGCTGCAGGCAGTAAAGAAGACACAGTATATGTTGGCCTTCATTTTGAGTACAAGAACAGGAATGCCTTGCTGTAATTATACTGGGCATTGAGGCCACATCTGGAATATTGTGTACAGTTTTGGTCTCCTTGTCTGTAGAAAGATGTTCTTTCCGTACACAGAATGCAGTGAAGGTTTATCAAATTAGTTGCTGGATGGCAGGACTGACACAAGAGGAGAGATTGAGTCAGTTAGTGTTGCATTTGAAGGAGATTGGAATAATGAGTGGAGATCTTGTAGAAACCTAATAAAATTCTAACTGGACCTAGACAGGTTAGATGCAGGAAGGATGTTCCTGATGATGGGAGAGTCCAGAACTAGGGATCATAGTTTAAGTGTAAGGGGTAAATCTTTAGGACTTGAGATGAGAAATTTCTTAAGTTCATTAAGGACACTTCCTTCCATATCCTCTTTAATCCTTTACTAAGTGAATCAGTCTCACATTAATAGAAGCAAAAACTCCCCTTGTCATGCTCTTGCAAGGTGATCTTGCTTTAAAGTGGCTCTATTCTTCCTTGTGCCTTTCTTTGTATTAGTATATTAAACTTCCAATTAACTTACATTTCATTTCCCATCTGAAGCATTGTGCAGTTTTTGGTCTCCTACCAAAGAAAGGATATACTTCCCATTGGGTGAGTGTAGTGGAGGTTTGAGACTGATACTTGGGGTGGCCGGATGTTGTATGTTGAGAATTTGATTTGACTGACCCTGCTCTCATCAGAGTGACAAAGGATCTGTTGATGTGTATACAATTCTAGCACAACATGACAACCTGGATGTTAGGAAGAGGTTTTCTCTGATTGGGGAACCAAACACTAGGGGACAAAGTCTTGGAATATGGGGTAGACCCATAGGACTGAATTTTATTGACTCAAAGGGTAGTAAACTATTTAGAATTCTCTATGACAGAAGGTTGTGAAGGATAAGTCACTAAATATGTTTTCAAGAAAGTGATAGATATTTTATATTTTAATAGCATCAAGTGATATTGGGAGAAAATGGGATATAGCACTGAAATAGAGGGTCAGCTATGATCATATGGTGGAGTAAGTTGAAAGGGCCGAATGGCCTACTTCTCATCCTAGTTTGTTTCTATTTCTTTCTAAATGCAGTTACAATTTTTCAAATTACTGGTAGCTCTTTACAATCCTGGTTTTTATATTAATTTGTGGACATGAGCATTGCCGGCTGGTCAGCGTTTATTGTCTGTTCCTAATTGTCCTTGGGAAGGTGGCGCTGAGCTGCCTCCTTGAACTGCTGCAGTCCACCTGCTGTTGGTTGACCCACAGTGCCATTAGGGAGGGAATTCCAAGATTTTGACCCAGTGACAGTGAAGAAATAGTGATATATATCCAGATCAGGATGATTCATGGTTTGGAGGGAAACTTGACGGTGGTGATATTAAATCCGTCTTGATTCTTTAGCATTTACCTCCATGGCCATATTTTTCATTGTTTTCATTTTAAAGTCAGTTATTCCATTCAATCCAGAAAGGATACCTTTTAAGAGTGGTAACTTTACTTTGAATACAATGATATACTGTATATACAGAGCCACTTCCTAGAAGGAACTTTATAGTTTATACACACAGTCAAATGTATGCCTGTTCGGCCGTTGCTGACCAGAATTCTCAATTGCTAGTTTCCAGTCAAATTGTATTTTTATAGCTCTTTGAAATATCAATGTCAATGTTTGAAAATAGTTTGTAAAATAAGTAAATGTGAGGTGAGAGCTGTCTGGAGGAGTGGTGAAGGTATGTTCAATTGAGCCATTCAAGAGGACATTGGATGATTTTTTTCAATAGAAGTAATGTGCAAGGGTATGATGTAGATATGATGAGAGGTGCAATAAGTGTGAGATTATTCATTTGATCAGAGGAATACAATGGCAACTCATCTAAATGAAGGGAAAGTTCATAGTGCTTTGGTGTCCTCATGCATGAATTGTAGAAAACTATTCTGCATGTTCAGCAGATGTTAAGGCAGGCAAATGGAATTTTGGCATTTAGTGCTCAAGGAATAGAGTAGAAAAGTGGGGAAATGCTGCTGAAATTATGCAATACATTAGTGAGACCCCACCTGGAATAGTGCGTATAATGTTTCTCCCCTTAGAATCCCTACAGTGTGGAAACAGCCCATTTGGCCCATTGAGTCTACTCCAATCCTCAGAACAGCATCCCACCCAGAGTCATCCCCTCCCCCTGCCCTCTATTCCTGCAACCTTGCCTTTCCCATTGCTAATCCACCTAGACTCCACTTCCGTGGATGCTATGGCCAATTCACCTTACCTGTGCATTTTTGGACTGTGGGAAGAAACAGGAGCACCTGAAGGAAACCCATGCAGGCACAGGGAGAATGTGCAAACTCCACAGTTGTCCGAAGATGGAATCGAATCTGGGCCCCTGGTGCTGTGAGAAAGCAATGCTAACCATTGAGCCACCATGCTGCCCATACTTGAGGGGGGATGTGGTTGTATTGGAGGCAATTGAGAGGAGGTCCTCGAGATTGATTCCTGAGATGAGTGTGTTTGTCTTATGAAGAGAGATCGAGCAATTAGGTCTATGCTTTCTGGTGTTTAGAATGAGAGGATATCTAACTGAGGTATAGAAGATGCTAAAGGAATTGACAATGTGGAAAGGATGTTTCCTCATGTGGTACAATCTAGAATGAGAGGCTGTGGGGTAGCAGATCTAAAACATAGATGAGGAGAAACTACTTCTGTAAATAGGTTGTAAATCTAGAATTCACCAGCCAGCGTGTGTGGATGCTGGACGTGATTAAATTTAAGGAGAAGTTAAATGAGTTGAAGAGTTATTGAGCGAAGCAGGAAGGTGGAATTGAGACTAAGAGGACATCAGCTATAATCATATCAAATGGCAAAACAGACTCAAGGAATTGAATTGCCTAATTCTTATGTAAATCTTGGAAATTGCCACTTAGTTAAAATGCTCAAAGCCTTGTGGACATGATCGGCTCAATGGCCAACTATTGCATTATATAACATTTCTGTGATATCAAAAACACTAATAATTAAAATCTCTCCATCCTTTCTGTTGAGATTGAGCCACTCCTACTAGTCACAATCAAATTCAAATGTTTGTTAATAGTCATAATCTAAACTTAACTGGACCACCAGTGAAAGTTGGGTTTCATTGTCCAGTAGCTTCTCTCTCCCAGTTCTCCTGGTGCTAAAAATAGTTTCACGAGTATGCACGTAGTTGTAAATGTCACAATCCCATTTAGGCCACATGAATTCTGGATCAGCTATTTTTCATTCTTTGACAGTGTTATTTTGTTCACACAGGCTAATGTACCAATATTTAATAAGGCTGGTGCGATGCTTGCTCCAAAGAAAATTCCATCCACTACTAGTGTTAGTAAAAGTGCAGTTCCAATAGCATCTACTTGTCAGACACCCAGCACCAAGATGTCTAATCACTCCTCATGCAGGTAATAATCATTTCTATTGAAGACTCATTTAAGAAATATGTTAACCCTTCTTTAAAGTATTTTGTTATAGTTTTCTTGAATGTAATCTTGAAACTATTTGAGTGCTTTTTCTTTGCAAGTTCACAGACTCCAGTTGTGAACAAATCTGTACTGGTGCAGGTTTCAACTCCACACAATTTTATACCAGCTTCCCAATTTCACACCAGTTTTCCACCTACTCCAGCAACACCACAACAGCATTACAATCAGCTCCAACAATATGGATCTTCTCAGCTTCTGCCACAATTGGGGGTAATTGATTCCAACTTGAAATTTTGATACAACATAACCGTTTTAGGCATGTTATGAATTTGAACATTAAGTTTTACTTTACATTTGAGATCTATTTTTAGATTCCAGGTACTTTTGCTGCCAATGAAACTTTCATGATTAAGGAGAGAGTCTATTCTGTAATAAAATTGCTTGGAACCGGAGGATCAAGTAAGGTAATACTATGACATTTAATTCCTTCACTATGAATTGTTATTTTAAACCAATTAATAGGAATAATACAAAGTATGGAAAATCTTTAAAGCAGCACAAAACCATAAGCTCAAATTGAAGAACTTGTTCCAAATTAAGTTAAATCTTGTAACATTCATGAAGGTGAAATTCTATGGGTTTTTCTTCAAAAGACAACTGCAGGGGAAAGGTAAACCTGGATAACAATTATTAAATTCCAAAAGGAGTTTAAGAACGCAAATTCAAAATAATTAAAATTCGGATTAGGGCCAATAATGAAAGCTTTCTCTTCAGAGTGACCAAAGCATGGATTAAACACTCATTGCAGGGGCAGTAAAAGCTATGGAATAATTGAACAGCTAATTTACTGCTGGAATTGGGTTTTGGGACCATTCTCTCCATAATTACTTTCACAGTAGGTTTACCTTAGTTACTATTTTAATACTCCCTGCAAATGTAGGAATAAATGAACTAGCAGTAGCGACAGTGAATTGATTAAAATTACATAAAGGGAGATATTTAAATAATCGTAGTTCTTAAAACAGACAAGTTACTTGGAAAGGATGGAATGTGTCCTAGATTGATTGTTTTTGGATCCTGAAGATAGACTTCAGATCTTGTGCATTGATTCAACAAATATCTTGGGCAATGTCTTAGCTGTGCAGCTTCTGTTCCATGCTTTAGAATATGCTTGATAAACTTCTCTTTTGCTCTCTCACTCTCCCCGCCCCCACTTATGAGTTCCTTTAAAAATCAGTCTTTTTGATTTCTGTTTTACATCACCAGCTTGACCACTCTACCCCAGTCTCAAGTACCTAATCCATATCAACCCATTTTTTTGTCTGATTGCAACACCTTAGATTCTTTGGTAAATCTTTTCCTATGTCAAAAATACTATATGAATTCAAATTATTGTTGTTCAAAATATTCAATCAACCATCTGGTAACAACAAATGACTCATAATAAAGCAAATGTTTGAAAAATATTATGGGCTGGCAGAATAGTTTGTGATTAAACAATCACACTAATGGTATAGTTCTGTGCCTCTCTGAAGCTAGCTATTTTTAGACTGCCTGTGCTTGCTTTGTTCCCTGAGCTCACATTGAACAGCCAAGGCCGACTTGAAATGAAGTTAAAACCCTTTCTGATTAGAGTCATAGAACTATAGAGATGTACAGCACGGAAACAGACCCTTTGGTCCAACTCGTCTATGCTGACCAGATATTCCAACCCAATCTAGTCCCACCTGCCAGCCCCTGGCCCGATCCCTCCAAACACTTCCTATTCACATACCCATCCAGATGCCTTTTAAATGTTGCAATTGTACCAGCCTCCACCACTTCCTCTGGCAGCTCATTCCATACACGCACTACCCTCTGAGTGAAAACGTTGCCTCTTGGGTCTCTTTTATATCTTTCCCTTCTCACCCTCAACCTATGCTGTCTAGTTCTGGACTCCCCCATCTCAGGAAAAAGACTTTGTCTATTTATGCTATCCATGCTCCTAATGATTTTATAAACCTCTATAAGGTCACCCCTTAGCCTCCGACGCTCCAGGGAAAACAGCCCTAGCCTATTCAGCCTCTCCCTGAATCTCAAATCCTCCAACCCTGGCAACATCCTTGTAAATCTTTTCTGAACCCTTTCAAGTTTCACAACATCTTTCCGATAGGAAGGAGATCAAAATTGCATGCAATATTCCAACAGTGGCCTAACCAATGTCCTGTTCAGCCGCAACATGACCTCCCAACTCCTGTATTCAATATTCTGACCAATAAATGAAAACATAGCAAACACCTTCTTCATTATCCAATCTACCTGCGATTCCACTTTCAAGGAGATATGAACCTGCACTCCAAGATCTCTCTGTTCAGCAACACTCTCTAGGATCTTCCCATTATGTGTATAAGTTCTGCTAAGATTTGCTTTCCCAAACTGTAGCACCTTACATTTATCTGAATTAAACTCCATCAGCCACTTCTCAGCCCATTGGTCCATTTGGTAAAGATCCTGTTGTAATCTGAGGTAACCCTCTTTGCTGTCCACTACACCTCCAATTTTGGTGTCATCTGCAAACTTACTAACTATACCTCTTATGCTCCCATCCAAATCATTTACATAAATGATGAAAAGTAGTGGACCCAGCACCGATCCTTGTGGCACTCCACTGGTCACAGGCCTCCAGTCTAAAAAACAACCCTCCACCACCACCCTCTGTCTTCTACCTTTGAGCCAGTTCTGTAAACAAATGGTGAATTTTCCCTGTATTCCATGAGATTTAATCTTGCTCACCAGTCTCCAATGGGGAACCTTGTCAAATGCCTTACTGAAGTCTATATAGATCACATCTACCACTCTGCCCTCATCAATCCTCTTTGTTACGTCTTCAAAAAGACTCAATCAAGTTTGTGAGACATGATTTACCACACGTAAAGCCATGTTAACTATTCCTAATCAATCCTTGCCTTTCTGAATACATATTGAATATTTTTTCCATATTTTTAAAAAGAAGCAAACTTGTATCTTTCCTGATCAGGTAGTACCATTTGAGTAATGCAAGAGATTCTTATTTTTTAAAAAAACAAAACTTAGTTAATGTTTCATTATTTTCTATCTCTCCATCCTACACACCCATACATATGCTGTGTAATGAGAAGACAAAGGAAATTGACTGAATTTTTTCAAACATGTCTAAATCCTTCCCAGTTTGGATATGTTATCTGAGGCAGCTGGGGATTGAATCCACCCCAGTAGTTTGGATACTACCACTCCACTCTTTCTCCTTGAATTTGGGCATGGATAGAGAAGAGTTTAATTAGAGCAATGAGAAATATTTATATCTAAAAGTAATGTGTTCTCTTTTCACCAGGTATTCCAAGTACTTGACCAGAAGAAACAATTGTATGCTATTAAGCAAGTTAATCTGCAGGATGCAGATGAGTTTGCAGTTGCAGGCTACAAAGGCGAAATTGAATACCTGAAACGTCTGCAGCAACACAGTGACAAGATAATCAGGCTTTTTGACTAGTAAGTTGTTTTTAACCAGGTTACTCTATTTCCCTTGGTGACTAACTACTTGATTAACATGAATTAATGTTGCTGTAACTCAATATTCTTCATATTGGAGCCAAGAACATGCTTGACCAAATGTTGCCTCCCATCCTGCCAAAACTTTTCCTATTCAGGTATCCATCCAGATGCCTTTTCAAAGTTGTAATTGTACCCATCTCTACCACTTCCTCTGGCAGATTGTTCCATACCCCCCTCACCTTAAATATATGTCCTCTAGTTTTGGACAATCTCCCTCCCTAGGAAAAAAGATCTTAGTTACTCACCCTATCCATGCCCCTCATTATTTTAAAATCCTCTGTAAGATCACCCTCTGCCTCTGATGCTCCAGGGAAAGAAGCACCAGCCTATTCAAACTCTCCAGTTCCGGCAGCATCCTTGTAAATCTTTGCTGCACCCGCTCCAGTTTAACAACATTCTTCTGATTAGAAGGGCAATCAGAATTGTATGCAGTATTCTAAAAGTGGCCTATCCAATGTCCTGTACAGTCACAATGTAACACCCCAAAACCTACACTCAATGTTTTGACCAATGAAGGCAAGCGAGCCAAGCATTGTCTTCACCATTGTTATGCACCAGACCAAGCCCCTCAAAATACATTAAGAAGATACCACAGACCCTAACTTTTTCTCGTTTTAAAGGGCAAATATAAGGCATGTGTTTTGGATGCAGTTTGATTGGTCAAAGTACTGAACTTGAAACAAAACTCACTTTATTCTTACACTATAGTTAAAAATGCAAAGAAAATAAAGAAGAATTGGAATAATTTAACTCTGGAAAACTTAACAGAATAAAAGATTATTTAACTACTAGACATCAACTGTTCCAGTATAGTAACATCTCATAAGTACATCCTTTGCCAAGGCAAATATTTAGGAAAACAGATTGCATCCCATGCGATTCTCCAGTGCATGAGGAAAGAACATCAAAAAAAACTGAGTGAGAGAGCAAGAGAACTCGAATGTTTTGTCATAGCAGGGAGAAATGTGTAGCAGCTACCAAACCCCAAGAGCTACTGAAAGTTAAACTAAAATCATAGTTCTATGGGAGCTTGACCCTATCCCTTCATACCACTTTTGTTTCAACCTTTCTTTGTTTAATAAAAATCCCAAGCTGTTTACTTTTTTGGGTGGAAACAGCTGCTCGCCACCTCTGTCTCAACCTCTCTTCATTTTTTAGAAAAAATCCAGGACAGAAAATCCAATTTGGAGGACAGGAAAGCTTTCTGTCTGTAATAGTTGCTCCTTTTTTTTTAAGGTATTTTAGGTGTTGGAGGTGATTTCCTGGAATTCTAGGAGCAGCAATTACTGTTTTATATGCTGTTGCATTGTTTTGGAACTTTAGAGGAAAGAAAAGTCAAAACAGCAGCACTTTTAAAAGGGAGAGGAACAGACAAAGGAAGCACATTGATGAGGTCAGTGCAGGAGAGAGAGAAACCCAGAATAGTGAATGTGCACAGTTACTGCCTTTGCTGTTTGAATTCATGTATCACTGGACAATGGAGTACATCTGGGAAAATTAACAAACAGTGAAATTCACAACTGATCTTGGAAGAACCTGTCTGGGAATGGTCACAGCACAGAAACAGATTAGTGAACATTTTAAGTGTGGCCTTACAGTAAGCTTGTAGTAGTGACTAGCGTGGGTTCTTTCTTGATTATATGTTACATTGGGGTATGTCTCTTGATTAAACTTAAAAAAAAAAGCCATAAGTATTAATTTAACCTGGAGCAGTATTTTGTAGAGGAATAAGACAGTGCTTGTTTCTGGGTCTGTAGATTGAAAGAAGCAACAATGGCCTTTAGTAGAGTGATATGCTCTTCTTGTCGGATGTGGGAGTTTAGGGAGAGTTTATGGGTTACTGAGGATTATATCAGCAATAAATGTCGTTGGTTGCAAATCCTATCAGATCAAATGAATTGGTTGCCTCTAACTGTCTCTCCAATGAGGAATTTACAAGAGCAAGGCGATGTGATGGATGGCAGTTATAGGAAGGGGGAAAAGTTGCAGATACAGTCACATAGATGGGTTAACTCCAAGAAAGGTAAGAGAGATAGGCTGTTAGTGCAGGGGTCTTCTATGGCTATCCCCATTTCAAACAAGTATGCTGTTTTCCTTACCAACATGCAACACCTTACATTTATCTTTATTAAACTACATCAACCACTCCTCGGCCCAATAGCCCATCTCATTAAGATGCCGTTGTACTCTGAGGTTCTCTTAATATTTAAACTGCAATGAAGTTTGCAAATGTCAGTTTATACCTCTTCCCTTGTATATTACTGAGCTATTTGATGAAAAACCTCATCTCTGTTGCATTAATTTATCTTGGCGTAATAGGATTCACTCTTGTATCCCTCAAGGGAATCATATAATCATAGAAATTTACATAATGTAGGAAACCATTCAGCCCATTATGTTTATTATGTCTGAAATCTATCCAACTTAATTCCACTTTCCAGCTCTTGGTCATAATCTTTTAGGTTACTGCATTGCAAGAGCACATTGAAGTAATTTTTAAAATGTGATAATAGTTTTACCTCTACCATCCTTTCAGACAGCAAATTCTACTAATAGGTACAAATATTAAGAATCAACTCCCTTCCAATGCCTCCACCAATTGATCTAAAATATCTCTTGAATCTTGATCTCTGAGATTTTTAGCATTATAATTTATGTTCACTTATTTTTTATAATTCAAGGATAACAAAGGATATAGAGCAGTGACAGATAAATGGAGTTATGATACATGATTACTGGTTCAAACTTCCCGTTTCCTCTGGCACTTTCAAGCAACCCGTGCTTTTCCTTAAGTTTTTCTCTCCCAACTCCATCCTGTTTCACCAGCATATCTTCCCTCAACTTCTGTACTGTGCAACACAACATGCTCAATGGTTTCAGTCTCCAAAGAACATAGAACAATGCAGCGCAGAACAGGAACTTCGGCCCTCGATGTTGTTCCGACCTGTGAAGTATTCTCAGCTCGTCCCCCTACACTATCCCATCATCATGCATGTGCTTATCCAAGGATAGTTTAAATCTCCCTAATGTGGCTGAGTTAACTACATTGGCAGGTAGGGCATTCCAAGCCCTTACCACTCTGAGTAAAGAACCTGCCTCTGACATTTGTCTTAAATCTATCACCCCTCAATTTGTAGTTATGGCCCCTCGTACAAGCTGACGTCATCATCCTAGGAAAAAGACTTTCACTGTCTACCCTATCTAATCCTCTGATCGTCTTGTATGTCTTTGTAAAATCCCCTCTTAGCCTTCTTTCCAATGAGGACAGACTTAAGTCTCTCTGCATTTCCTTAGAAGACTTCCCTCCAGACCAGGCAACATCCTGGTAAATCTCCTCTGCACTTTTTCCAAGGCTTCCACATCCTTCCCGGAATATGGCGACCAGAACTGTACACAATATTCCAAGTACAGCCGCACTAGTATTTTGTGTAATTGCAGCATGATATTGCGGCTCTGGAACTCAACCCCTCTACCAATGAAACCTAACACACCGTATGCCGCCTTAACAGCACTATCAACCTGGGTGGCAATTTTCAGGGATCCATGGACATGGACTCCAAGATCCCTCTACACATCCACACTACCACGAATCTTTCCATTGACCCAGAACTCTGCCTTCCTGTTATTCTTCCCAAAGTGCATCACCTCACATTTAGCTGCATTGACTCCATTTGCCACCTCTCAGACCAATTCTGTAGTTTATTCAAGTCCCCCTGCAACCTGTAACATTCTTCCAAACTGTCCACTACTCCACTGACTTCAGTGTCATTTAAGCACGCTTTGGAAAGGAAGTTTGTCTTTTTTTATAACTTTGAGATTTCTGTAGCTGTTTTGCCATGGGACAGGAGTTGTCCTCTCCCTGACGTTTTGGGTTATAGGTTTTGATAGGTTTGACCAGTTATATGTTGTGCCATGGGGAATTAGATCTTGTCTGATATATTCCTCAACCCCATTTTCCTACCGTTGCTTCCTCTTCTTTGACAAGCTCATAGAGTGGGAGAGTTTCAAAAGAATTCTAGGCTCTAGTGTTGAGGAATTCATTGCCCATCCATAAATTCACACTCTCATTCATGGCCAATTGTTTAACTTAACATGACTAATATAGACATCTGTTACATTTGGCTGGACTTAATTATATCAAGGGGTGTTTAAGGCCATAAGATATAGGCGTGTAAGTAAGGCCATTCAACCCATCAAGTCCACTCCGACATTCTATTATGGCTGATGGGCAATTCAACACCACTTACCCGCACTCTGCCCGTATCCCTTAATTTCTTGCCTTGAAGATATTTAACGTCCCGGCCTCCACTGCGCACCGTGGCAATGAATTCTACATGCCCACCACTCTCTGGCTGAAGAAATGTCTCCTCATTTCCGCTTTAAATTGACCCCTGCTATTTCTAAGGCTGTGCCCATGGATCCTAGTATCCCTGCCTGACGGAAACAGATTCCCAGCATCCACCCTTTCTAAGCCATGCATTGCCTTGTAAGTTTCTATTAGATCTCCCCTCAACCTTCTAAACTCTAATGAGTACAATCTCAGGATCCTCAGCTGTTCATCGTATGTTAGGCCTACCATTCCAGGGATCATCCATGTGAGTCTCCGCTGGACATGCTCCAGTGCCTGTATGTCCTTCCTGAGGTGTGGGGCCCAAAACTGGACATGGTATTCTAAATGTTTTACTTCTCTATTAAGAAAGCCTGGTACTCCAGGATCTCTTTACAGCAAAGATAAACACTGCCATCTCATTAAAAAAACTGCAAATGCCAGAAGTGTCCTCTTAAATTAAAAACTGAAAATATATCAATCAGACAGTGTGTATGTGAAGCTAACACCATTTAATATCTGCAATGCCTTCAGATAATATGGCTCTATAATTTTTTTCAGTGAGATCACAGAAAATTATATCTACATGGTAATGGAATTGGGAAATGTAGATTTAAACACACTGCTCCGAAGGAAAAAGATTATCAAGCCACTAGAGCGCAAATTGTACTGGGAAAACATGTTGGAAGCTGTTCACACAATTCATCAGCATGGTAAGTACTTAATACTATTTTTATTGAAATGAATCAACTTTTGAAAAATGTTGAAAATGCTAATAATGTTGTTATCACACCTAAATGGCTGCTTTTCATGTATGAGCTGAAAGGGGTGTTTTTTGTGCAATTGAGCATGGATGAGGTGTACCTGATTATATCATTTTCATTACTACTGAACTAAGATGTGAGAAACCCAACTGAAAATATTTTCCTGACTACAGCCATGCAGAAATCTGAGCCTTTCAAGTGCAAAACAAGACAGCTCCAACTATAAGTAAATCCTCTTGGGAATTTCTCAATTGTACAAAAATACACTACTGAATGAATATTAATTTGTTGAAGATTATTACCAACCAATGACCAACATCATTTGATTTGCATTTAGTCGAGGCTATATTTTATTTTTCTTATATTACAAATGTATTGAATGTTAGGAATATGTAGTCTTTGCAATTTTTTCCTATTCCATGAGAAAGCATAATGGATATCATTTTTTTCTTAGGCATTATTCACAGTGATTTGAAACCAGCCAATTTTTTGGTGGTTGATGGAATGCTGAAATTGATAGATTTTGGTATTGCTAATGAGATACAGCCGGATGTAACCAGTATAAGTAAAGATGCTTTGGTGAGTGAAAGATGTGTTGTGTTATACTGACTTCAGAAAAAATCTAAATAGTTTGATCAAGCTTCTGATGTTAAAAGAATCTTTATCCATAGTTAGATTTTTGGTTTGTTGAGAAAAACAGACTAAGTAAATAACACAGGCTGTATGCTATTGGGACATACAATTCGTGAGCTTACATTAACCACTAAAAGTAATTTATTTTGGCTAGAATGCATCCAGTGGTTACAACAATATTTATTTTGGTTATAAGTGAGAACTAAGCCTTCTGCAAGCCTTAAAATTCCAATCTTTTATCATAACTGCCAAGTTCTTTTAACCAAGGAATTGAAACTTCTGATGCATCTAAGCTGCATCAGCAATCCATGAACAACATCCTTCCACAATACCAAGTGTCCCTTCTCGTGAATATCTGACCGGAACTGGCAAAAATAGTAAAAGTAATTCAATTAATCTGAGAGTGTGAAGCGTCAATTAAAACTGTGTAAAATAGTTACTTCCAATAAATCTGAGGGTTTAAAAGAAATCTACACCTTCATAGCAAACCATCCTTATTTTTAGAATATGTATTGCAGATCTAGCTAATATGTTTTCTTTCTAGAATGTGTGCCTCGATTCTTGTAGTCATTCCACGAGAAATGACCCTTGAACTTTTTTGTTTCCTTTTTATGTAGAAATTGCAAAAGATTTATTGAATCATACAGAAAGAGAGAGACTGACTAAAATTTGTTAAGTCTTAGTCATAGAGCCCGTCTCCATGCTGTAGGACTGTTTGTCCTGAAAGGGGTGTTTTTTGTGCAATTGAGCATGGATGAGGTGTACCTGATCCATGCTGGTCCATGCTGACCAAAATGTTCATTCCACGCTGATCCCATTTCCCTGTACTTGACCCATATCCTTCTAAACCTTTCCTATCCAAATATCTGTCTAAATGCCTTTTAACTATGACTCTGACTCTAAATGTTGTTTCCCACCTCGACCACTTCTGCTGGCAGCTCATTCCATAAGAATACCACCCTCTGTATTTTAAAAAAAAAGATGCCCTTTTGATTCCCTTTTATTTTTTTTCTCCTATAACCTTAAAGCAATCAGTAAGTGTGCTGCCACTAGCTGTGTGCTTTTTCATGAAGTTTTATTGACTTAAGTATTTTACACTGCTGTGTCAGAAGTCAATCTGAAGATGGAGGCCTTCACCTACTATCATATTTGTGCTTTAGAATAGGTGATTGATCATAATGACTTCTAGGTAGCCCTTCATCTTTTTAACGCATAGTAACCAAGTGTGAGCTTCTCTCCAAATCAATCTGATCTGGTGAGGCTAGAAACAGCATTTGTGCTCTTTTAATTCATTACAAATTTTATCTGGTTATAGGATGTTTTTGTAATTAGTATGCAAGATCTATCTTTTTTAGCCACAAACACAAGCTCTACCTCCAATCAAAACTAATCTGAATTGAGGGAAGTTAGTGACAAGTTATATGCAGTTCACTTTTAGTGCTATATGAAGGAATTTCTAAGTCAAAAAATTAACTTTTAGATTTTGATAGCAATATGCTGATATTGTTAAACTTGATCCACATACCAATCTCTGTATACTAACCTATTTGTCTCTCAGGTCGGCACATTGAATTTCATGGCCCCCGAGACGATTAAAGATACATTTTCTAATGGTGAAAACAGATCGAAGTCCAAGGTCAGAACGATTTCTCCAGTGTGATTATATATTAAAATGGTTATTTGAAATTTTGCTATATTGTCACTACTGATAGAATCTGTTGTCCTCCGAATGTTTTGAAATTGAACTGCGGGTTTACCATTTGAGAAAAGAACAGATAAGAGTTGAGAAATATCACAGGCGACACCATTGGAAGATTATGCTGACAGACAGCATACTCTAGTCTGTCATAGTGGATTGAGAGCAATGCAGGGAAAACAATGAGGATTAGTTTAGTGTAATGGGGCATTTTGTGGGTTTGTTAAAAGGGGGAGGAATTTGATGAGAGTGCACATGCTGGGGTGGAAGGGAGGTGTGTAGGGAAGGAAGAAGTGGTGCCAGGGTTAGAAAAACTTGTGATATGAGAGCATGGGAGTAGGTAACAGCACAAGATCAATTTGGTGGCAGTTAACAGCATTTGGGACACAGGGATATCTAGTAACAAATAAAGTGATGTGAGCAGATGGAAAGCAGCAGAGAGTATGGGCCAAGATAGTGATGCTAAGCAGAAATGGCAAATAGGCATCTGGAGCAAATGTATTATGGGTAGTAACAGCATTGGGTGTTTTAGGTGTACCTCCTCTTACCCTGTTAAAATTACAGCATCAGAGTGAAAGTAGTCCTGAGGAAATTCTCAGTAATTGCCTGACTCCAACTAATGTGCCTTGTGTACCATCTTCCTGCACATTCTCACTTTAAATCTAGTAAAGATAAAAATTTAAATAATGAATGGAAATGCTCTGAACATTTCATACCTGGGCAAGGTGAAATGAGGCTTAAAGTTATACAGAGCAGCATGCTTGTTGAAGGGTGTGGGTAATTAGGATTAAATGCTGAAAATAGTAAATCAAGTATCTGTGGAGTGAAAAACCAAGTTAACATTTCAGATCTTTCATCAGAAGTAGAATAGAAATAGCTGTTGGGTTATTTTCTAGATAGTTAATAAGCTACACTGTTATTCTGGATGTTATGTTATTCTTTAAGCTACAATACTTGACGATAAAAATAATTTAGAAAGTACTGAATATTTAAGCTCAATTTCTTTTTCCCCAAAAACTTGACAGAAAACTTGCTGGATTCTGAAATCTCATCTCTAATTGATGCCATAGTAAAATTATTGGGCCACTGCATTGTATAATGCCTAAAATTTCATTGTGTTTTTTACTGCAGATCAGTCCAAAGAGTGATGTATGGTCCCTTGGCTGTATCTTGTATTACATGACTTACGGGAAGACTCCATTTCAGCACCTTACAAACCATATCACCAAACTGCAGGCTATTACAGATCCAAACTATGAAATAAAGTTCCCCAGTATTCTAGAAACAGATCTTCTTGATGTACTGAAGGTATGCAATGTTCGGCCAAGCAACTTTTTAAAACCACACTTAATTTTAAAATATCTCAAAAATCAAACTTGAGTAAAGGAGAAAATGTTGGATTGGATTAGATTAGATTACTCAGTGTGGAAACAGGCCTTTCGGCCCAACAAATCCACACCGACCTGCTGAAGCGCAACTCACCCAGACCCATTCCCCTACATTTGCCCCTTCACCTAACACTACGGGCAATTTAGCATGGCCAATTCATCTAACCTGCACATTTTTTGGATTGTGGGAGGAAACCGGAACACCCGGAGGAAACCCACGCAGACACAGGGAGAATGTGCAAACTCCACACAGAAGAATCGCCTGAGGCGGGAACTGAACCTGGGTCTCTGGCGCTGTGAGGCAGCAGTGCTAAGATGGAAACATCTTTATGCCTGACAGCAGGCAATCCAGTCATCTGGATTAGAGCCCATGAATTTGATGTGATGGGTTAGAAAAGATACTGGAGTGGGAGAAAATCTTACCTATGGACCAGGCCAGACTCCCTCAAAACATTTTAAGAAAGTGGCCCAGACCCTTACTTTGCTAATTGTTTTAAGAATCTGTAATGTGGGTATTCCAGGAGGGATGCAGTTGGTCAAACCACGTGGTTTTATATAAAAGAGAATTTATTTACAAAATTACTGAATGAAGCACAAAAGAGAACAGAATACCGAATAACGTAACCTATCTGAAGATCCAACAGACTATCCCAACTTAATGTTGCTGTTCCCAATACTTGCAACAATACCCATTGAATACCCCTTGGCACAAAAGGTAAAATCAAACACACGGTCTTACAGGAGAGATATCAGAGAGAGGGGAGAATCAGACCTGCTTCTTTGGGTCCAGCAAGTTTCAGTGAATAGCCACACTGCCAAAAACCAAATTAAATCAGAGAAAAGCTGAACTAACTGGCCACTCCTCTTTCATTGTACAAGTGTCTTTTTTAAAACTTGAAAGCCTTTTTCCTACGGCAGTATCTGTTGGCTATAATCAAACTGGCTCTAAAACTGTTCAACTCCAGACACTTCAGGACCTGTGCTTCTACAACCTGAAAAATCCCAAGGACAACATAATCTTGTTAAAGGAGCAGCATCATCATAGTAAGCATAATGAAAGGTGTGGAAGTAGAAGCAGGACAGCAGAGAAACTTTGGAAATGTTTTCCCGTTTTAGAAACAGAGAAACTTGTTTTCCCGTCAAATGAAAAGTGCCATGGCTAACAGAGTTGGATTTACAGGCAAAAGAAAATTGACACCACTCCACACTACACTCAAGTGGTGGACAGTTCAACTTATTTTCTGACTAGTAACTGAAGTGCTAAGTCTTAGAACTTTTATAAATGTTTGCCTTACACTTAGAAAATACAAAGTGACAACAGGCTATTCAGACCAGTGAATCCATATTGTTTAGTCACCATGTAGCAATAATCCTAATATGCTTGCATGTTATCGTGTTCCTTTCCCCATCTCCTAAAAAGTGATTGAGTATTTTAGTTTTTTGTTCCTCATTATTAGAAGAACCTCCAAAATTATTGAGAGCTTACGGCATAGATTTCCCATAAAAGACCTGAGGAATGAATAGTTGAGGAGACAGTGAGGTTTCCATTCATCGATAAGAAACTGTGGAAATTTAACTGCTTTTTAAAGTAGAAAATATTTACCTGGTGAACAGGAAAATTCTATTTTGAGAGAATTCTCAAACTGCGAGGATGTAATTTGGAAGCATTTCATCATGCAATTTGTTTTTGAAGCTTGGAATGATGTACCACTAGCAATAGTTAAAGGGGAGATGGTTGCATCTGTTACAGGATAAGTAAAAAAATATTTGAAGTAGATGAAGACACAAATCTATTGAAATTCTAAGCAGTGGTATGTTTGTTTTAAATCTAATAAAGATTCAGCACCAAAGCTTGGATAAGTTTGCCTGCTTCTGAGCTGTAAAGACTTGAGCTCTAAGGTGCAACTGTCTGGTTTTGATTCTCATCTGTTTGGTGGAGAGAAAAGGAAAAAGTAAATCTGACTTCATACTTCAGTATGTGCACATTCTTGAATTTTGCAATAAAATTCCATGTTTAAATAGTGTAATTTAATCAATTAAGAAAGTAAAAATATTATAAAGTTAAAAATCACACAACACCAAGTTATAGTCCAACAGGTTTAATTGGAAGCACTAGCTTTCAGAGCACTGCTCCTTCATCAGGTGGTTGTGGAAAACACAATTGTAAGACACAGAATTCATAACAAAAGTTTACAGTATGATGTAACTGAAACTATACATTAAAAAATATCTTGATTGTTTGTTAATTCTCTCATCTGTTAAAATGACCATGTTAGCTTCACTTCTTTCATATGTAAATCACAAAACTTTTTTTTAAAGTTACATTCTCAGGTTAACTTTAAGAATTGGTGTCAACCCAGATAATGTGTTGAAGGTGTTAGCCCCCTGTCTGTACCATAATGTTTAGACTGATTCTAATCTAAAAAAATGAATTAACAGAACCTTACATGGATTGATGCAGTTTTTGAGCAAAGTACAAATTCACCTCACAAATGTGTGTGTGTGTGTGTATAGTGCAATGGTGATCACCTGTAGTGTGACATGCACCCAAGGTCCCGGTTGAGGTACGGAACTGAGAATGTAACGTTTTGAAAAAGTTTTGTGATTTACATATGAAAGAAGTGAAACTAACATGGTCATTCTAACAGATGAAAGAATTAACAAACAATCAAGATATTTTTTAATGTATAGTTTCAGTTACATCACACTGTAAACTTTTGTTATGAATCCTGTGTCTTACAATTGTGTTTTCCACACCCACCTGATGAAGGAGTAGTGCTTCCAATTAAACCAGTTGGACTATTAACCTGGTGTTGTGGAATTTTTAACTTTGTACACCCTAGTCCAATATCGGTACCTCCAAAACAGAAATATTATAGTCATTCTTTAATTCACTGCACTAGGTGTTAAACTGCACCAAGTCTTTTGAGATTGGAATTTGATGTCTAACTTTTAATTGGAAAACGAAACTATGTAATACAACTAAATATTTACATGAATCAAAACTTGTTTTATATCAATAGAAATGCTTGATAAGGAATCCGAAGGAAAGGATTTCGATCGCTGCATTGCTTGATCATCCTTACGTCCACCTCCAAGTTCGGCAACAGGCAGGTAAGTCATTTAATCTTGCAATAAGTTGTTGACATGGTTTTTAGGATAATTAACAAAGAAAAAAAAACAAAGGATGGCAATATTTCAGTCCCTGCATGACCTGGGCATTGTGAGAAAGTTGAGAAAAGGCCAGTGATAGCTTCCTACCATCAAGAGCAAGAGTGTCATTTTCCAGATAAGGATTGAAATGGTGAGGTGCGATTCCTGCTAGTGAGTGGAAAGAAGCCTATTTGCATACATGTGCAATCGGAGCTATTCATCAACAATTCCCAACATGAAAGAGTGAGAAATAACGTAATCACTCCAGCTAGCTGCCTTCTCCTTCATTATGTCATTAAAATGTGGGGCACGTTGCTCAGGCAGGAACTGCATGCCAATCGATATGACCATAGCAATTAAAATAAACAATACAGGTCAGCTTTGTGCTTGACTGGATGCATGGCTGGGCATTAAAGATGGCAGCGCTGCCAGGTCCCCTCATAGACCAGAACCTCAGCCTATGGACAGTGGGAGAAAATGATGAGCCAGGGCCCACATGAGCATAGTGCTTAGATAATGAAGCGAGTTTTGGAAGATTAGTCCAAGAAAACCTGCTCAAGATCACTGAGAACCTTGCTAGAGCTAACACTTAACTGTTTTATCGTAAAATATAGCGTAGAGTTATTTTGGCACAGCAAACTTGTCACGATTTGCAAAGCACTACCTGAAAAATTGAGAGAAGAGGATTCAGTGGTAACTTTTAAAAGGGAATTAGATATATCCTTGAAACAGAAAAGTCTTTCTTTCAGGGTATTGGGGAAGAAGAACACCTATACAATATATTCGCCAAAAACGGATACCCCCGCAATTTCATCAACAGGTGCCTAAGGGAAAGACATGCCACAACCCAAAGGACTAGCCACACTACCATACATCAAAAACATTTCTGAACTGACAGCCAGACTACTGCGACCATTAGGACTCATAACAGCACACAAATCAACAGCCACTCTCAGACAACAACTCACCAGGACGAAGGACCCGATACCCAGCATGAGCAAAACAAATGTAGTGTACAAAATCCCATGCAAGGACTGCACAAAACACCACATAGGACAAACAGGAAGACAGCTAACGGTCCGCATCCATGAACACCAACTAGCCACGAAACAACATGACCACCTATCCTTAGTAGACACACACTCAGATGACAAGCAACATGAGTTCAATTGGGACAACACTACTATTATAGGACAAGCCAAATAGAGAACAGCCAGGGAATTCCTAGAGGCATGGCAATCATCCACAGATTCAACCAATAAGCACATCGACCTGGACCCAATATACTGGCCGCTGCAGCGGACAGCTGGAACTGACAACTGGAAGCGGCAGGTACAAATCACTATAAATGCCAGAGGAAACATCACAGAAGCGCTTCACAGGAGGCTCCCAAGCACTGAGGATGTCACCTAGACAGGGGACGAAACGTCTGCAACACAAATTCCCAGCTCGGCGAACAGAACCACAACAACAAGCACCCGAGCTACAAATCTTCTCCCAAACATTGGTTTCTGATTTGAGTTCAATTTGTATTTGAGGGTAGCTTTTTAAAAAATGGTGTTCCTCTATCTTACTGAACTGTTTGAAAATGTTTGTGTTGGAGATAACAATGAATATTTTATTTCACATGGTAGATGAACCCAGCAAGACATCTAGAAAAGAAATGCATCACATCTTAAGCCAGCTGGTAGCTCTGAATTCTCCAAACAGCATCACAAGGGCAACTAAAGTAAGTCATATACTGACTTTTGTTTCAATTTTGGGATTGTATGCAATAGTTTTATAACATTTATCTAAATTAGAAAATGCTGTTTTTCTGTAGATGGGGAAATGTTCGTTTATAAAATACTTTATCCTGACTGTTTCATATTACTTGAAACATTTACAAGAACATCTGCTCAGCTGGAATCTTTTTCTCTCTTTAGTTTTCAAAGCCACATTTAATGGGAAATGTCCAAACATATTATCCCTCGTGCCTCTGCTTCCTCCATCCCCTAATGCCCCAACTCACTTGCCAATTAAAAATCTATAGAATACTGCTTGTTGTGGCAAAGAATTCAATGGCCCGACGAGAGAAAATAAGTTCTCCTCACTTCTGTTTTCAGAATGAAACGTCTTTTTTAAAAAAACTTGGTTCCTACATTGTGATCTCCTCCCGAGAAATTATCCTCCCAATGCAAGCAGCCATTCAAATAAGGCGAGCAAAAAGGAATTTAGTAGTAGCGGGTGATAGCATGGTGCAAGGAATCGGCACTTTACCTGCTGCTAGGGTTTTTGGGGTACCAGCTCAGGACTAGGGAGATTTCTAGAGTGAAATAGGAGGATCCAGTCTCCATTGCCCATATGGGCACCAAAGACAAAGGCAGGATGAGGAAAGAAGATCTGCATTGTCAACATGAGGTAGTTGTTACTTCAATGAGAGAAGTGAATATGTGGTTCAAAGGCTGATTGAGTAGATGTAGTTTGAACTTGTAGGGTATTGGCAGTAGTGTAGGAGATAATGAGGGGGCTGTACTATTCAGATAATCTACACAAACCATGCTGGGATCAGTGGTTTAGTGAGCCACATAACTAGGGAAGTTGTGAGAGTTTTTCATTAAACAGGGGAAGGGATCAAATCTAGGGAGATGAGGTCAGATAGTGCAGAGACAACTCAACAGAGGAGGGTATTAATATGGTAGTTTTTATAAAGTGACGGTGACATAGAGTCATAGAGATGTACAGCATGGAAACAGACCCTTCGGTCCAACTTTTCCATGCCGACCAGATATCCCAACCCAATCTAGTCCCACTTGCCAGCACCCGGCCCATATCCCTCCAAACTCTTCCTATTCATATACCCATCCCGATGCCTTTTAAATGTTGTAATTGTACCAGCTCTGGCAGCTCAGTCTATACACACACCACTCTCTCTGCGTGAAAACGTTGCCCCTTAAGTCTCTTTTACATCTTTCCCCTCTCACCCTAAACCTATGCTCTCTAATTCTGGACTCCCCCCACCCCAGGGAAAGCACCTTGTCTATTCATCCTATCCGTGCTCTTCGTGATTTTATAAACCTCTATAAGGTCACTCTGACATGATGGAATAGCGAGTACAATTCTAAGAATAAATCATCAGATAAGATTAGATATCGCATTAATACAAGTGCATGTACAAAGAATTACACTCAAACAATTTAGATTACTATGTGGGCTTGATATGGCGCATATTTGCAGTTGCTGGAAGCTATGTATGTTAATATTTAGGTCCTGTTTGTTTTTTGCACCTGCTTGAACTCAACAAATGACAGACGTTTGCTGTGTTCTGAAGGACGGTCACTGGACCTGAAATGTTGACACTTTCTCTCTACGGTTGCTGCCAGATGTGGTGAGATGTTCCAGCAATTTCTGTTTTTGTCTCAGATATTTGCTGGTCATTTCTCAAGGCAATACCCTAGCAATTCGTTAACTTGCCCAGTTTTATAACTTGAACAAAGACTGGCAGTTAACTGTCAATCGGTATTAATGGATGCAGTACCTTTTGGCAATGCCTTGATTAATCAGAAGCCACTTGCCGACCAATCAGTGCTATCATACCATGTGTTATTTAATTGTTTTCCCTTTTGTGTGTGACTTCATCATTCTTGTTAATCAACTGATGAGTGCAAGAAGGAAAGCTTAAAAAAAAACTTATCAGCATACAAAAGACTAAATGAAATTTCTTGTCTGCTAAATTTGCTTTAACTGAAATATTAATTGATAATAGTCTTGAATGTTTATTATGTTCCACAAGTCAGTGCACAAACCAGTATATTTAACTAATGGTTGCTAGGATTTTTTTTTTAAACTCCTAACTAAGGCCATGATCTGATTTTACAGTGTATTTCATGTTACAGTGCTCATTGTCAAAAGAAAAGCTCAATACAGTAATGGGATTGTCTTGTGGATTGGTAGAAATGGTTTCTTAAATACTGATCATGTTTCTTTTGTTCAGAACAATACTTTTTAAATAAAGTAATTAAGTGGTATAGTCGCATTAGAATTATTGATGCTTCTGCATGGAGTAATTTGTTTACTTTAAAGTTAACACTTTATCGAAGTGCAGCAAACAATTTGGGCTGCCTGTTTACTCAAACTACATTTCTATTCTCCTTTATTTGTTGAAAAGGTAAGGTTTATTTTGTACAATATATCAACACAACTAAGATTTCATGGTTTTAAGTGTCAAAATAGCAATGCTATAGCATCCTAACCTTTTCCCAACTTTTTGTAGACTTTGTGGGAGCAGTGCAACAATGGCCATGATCTCGATATGTCTGCTTTTAGAAAGTCATCCCAGCACAATGTATAACAAATATAATGATACATTCGTCTGAAACCTGTGAATCAAGGCAGAGAATCGCGGACACCAAGGAATGGGAGTGGACAATGTCTCTTTGACTTAGAGATGGAAAACCAATTTAATTATTTGAAAATTGTCTTGTGGATGTCTGTGCTCTTATCTGTGTTTATAACATGCATCCTGTGTAGTATCATGTCATCTTGCCATCCAACCAATAGCAGTAATGTTCTACTGATTTACAAAAAGAGGTTTGCCCTAAGAACTTGGGACTGTTTTTAGAGAGTAAAGGTTTCCTCATTGTGAGATAACAATATTTTTCTTCATGTCATGTTCAGAGGTTAGAGGCAAACCATAGCTGCCTCTAAATTTAGCCAAGCTTGGAAGACTGGCCAACATTGTACAGTCTGATCTTTCTGCATTTAGCTTTATCATTTATTGGTGTGTGAGATTGTCAAATCTTTCTCGCTGTCTTCCCCTACATTATCTAGACCTATGAGCTAAATGGAGACCATTTAAATTAATTTGTTGTCAGCTTGTATTCAAAGATTTTTACTCTGACCCTTTTCAGGTTGAAATCAAACATGGGTATCGAAGGTCAAAAGGAAGAGTTTAACCTATTCTGCCCCTTTTATTTTTTTAAACGTTAAAGCCTTAAATTTGTATTTAATTGATTATTCAATTAAAATTTTGAGGTGTCAAGCTCAAGGTTTCCTTATCTTTTGCAGAGAACCTTTATGCTTAGCCTTATTGGTAGGGCAATGTATTGCATCACCCAGCTACCTGCATATACATCATCTTGATCACGTAGAATATTTTGAACTGAAGCAGACATAAAACTTGGTCTAAGTGTACAAATACTCTTGTCTGTTAAAGGCAATAAGATATAATCATCCGATTGTAATTGTCATGAACATGTAAGGCCTAATTTGTAAATGCAAATAAAAATATCCTGTCAGAAACTACACTATTCTTCACCCGAAATAGTAGCCTGTGGTTAATTCACCACAAATATCTGGATAGGGTAATATTTGTTTGTTCCTCTAATAGATATACTTGATTGTATTTTCTCCCCTCTCAAATTCGAGATTTGTACAAAAACTATGAAAAACATGAGTTGGTCATTGAAGAATTTGAGTTTGTTCGATAATATGTTCAAATGGATATCTTTTATTGAGAGGAGGGGAAAAGAGTATTCAAATGTAAATCTAGTTGTCTTGCTTTAACTGAGGGAAAGTTGAAGTTGACTGACAATTTGTGAAATTCTAAGGTTTAAGTTACGATAATGTTATAGTGTGAAAAGTACTTTTGTAAAAAATATAACCCATTCATGCTCACACACTAAACATATCAGTTAACATCAGAAACTATATGGTAATTATTGAATAGATTATATGTAGTTTCATATATTGTTTATTGCTCACTTGAAACATGTTGTTTAAATAATGGTGAATAAAACTTGCTATAGTCTTCCTTTTCAATTCAGGTTTTTCACCAAATTAGCTTTATTTAATAGATATTTTTATTGAAAAGAAACTTTTAAAATTTTTTTTTACAAAAGTAATACACAATATAAACACCAATATAAAATTAAATAAATAAGTAAAAAGAAAATAAATTAATAATAATAACAAAAACAAAAAGAGAAAACCCAACTAACTAATGATCTATCCTACAAACAACCAAAACATAAAATAGGATATCATACATTACTAGCGATAAACAACAGAATAATTAAATAACTAAGTACATGTTCAAAATGGATTTACATCAGGTCATGATTACACCCGTATTTATACCGGTTTCCTCCTCCCGGGGGTCTATGGACCAGCCAGAACCATTACCACAGCCAGCCAAAAACCCTGGAAAACATGGCCGAAATATCCGTGTCGATATAGTTCAAAAAGGGCTGTCATATTTTATACAATATTGTATACAATAGTTTTATACAATAGTACAATAGTTTTTGGTGCACCATATTTGTGAGGAAGTCAAGGGGCATATATTCCATGATTAACTGTGCCAGTTCTAAAGTCCTGGAGGGCCTTCAGCTGCCCAATTCACTAAGATATCTTTCCTTGCACAAAAGGAGAGAATTGAAAATAGTTTCCTCCTGTGCACGGGAGGGAAAATCTGAAAAGCCCAAGAGTAGAGACGCTGGATTCAATCTCATCTCCTTACCCAAGATCTCTGTCAAGCCTGAGAACATACTAAATAGATTGACCACTTGAATTAGGCAGGGCACAGATATCAAAGGATCACTTAAGAAAAGGAGGACATCATCTGCATAGAGAGTGATTTTATGTTTCCCGAACCAACCCTCGGAACCGCTATGTTAGGGTCAGTTCGTATAGCTTCTGCTAATGGTTCGATTACTAATGTGAATAGTAATGGTGAAAAAGGACATCCCTGATGACCGCTCCTACCAACACTGCAGCTATCTGAACCTAAACCATTGGTGATCACAGCTGTTTTGGGGTCATTGTATAATACTGAGACCCATTTAGAAAATACCTCTCTGACACCGAACCTTTCCAGTGTATAAAAAAGATATGACCATTCTACACGATCAAATGCCTTCTCTGCATCCAAGGAGACAACTAACCCCGGTATTCTTCCCTGTTGACAGGCTTGTATCATGTTTAAGACCCTTCTAATATTATTAGTTGATCTGCGGCCCTTAATAAACCCCGTCTGGTCCTCTTTTATGATGTATGATAAGACCCTCTCTAATCTTAATGCTAACATTTTAGAAAGAAGTTTAAAATCCACATTTAGCAAGGATGTTGGTCGATATGATGAGCAATCTTCTGGGGCCTTTCCTTTTTTTAGAATGAGACATATATTTGCCTGCAATGAAGACAGGAGGCAGCCCTGACTATGTGAGGGTCATGTAATTATATATGTCTTTAAGTGGCCCAGCCAGTTCCCCAATAATTCTTTATAAAACAATTTGGAATCTGTCTGGTCCAGGTATTTTGCCACTCTGAAGCTGTCTAATTGCGTTGAGTACTTCCTGAGTTGTTGGGGGGGGCGGGGGGGCATTCAAGATCGATACCTCCTCTGAGGTTAAGCCGGAAAATGCCAAGTTCTTAAAGAAGGACTCCATCTTCTTAGTTCTATCCTCACAGTCCTGCAATTTATACAGTTCAAAATAGAACTTTCTAAAGGCTGTATGCTCTTTTTACAATCAGAAATCAGTGTACCAGCACTTTCCCTAATGGACGTGATAACTTGAGCATTTTTTTTCACTAGCAAGATACGCTAAGTATCTGCCAGGCTTGTCGCCATATTCATATAATCTCTGCTTTGCGAATAATATTTTCCTCTTTGCTGTTTGGGTAAGTACGGTATTCAAGGCTGCCCTAAGGGCTGTGATCCTTTGTAGCTGAGTAATAGAGGGCCTATTAACATACGCTGTCTCAGCTGCCTTCAAGCGAGCCTTGAGCAGGCACTGTTGTTCTCCCTTTTGTTGTTTCAGAGTCGCAGAATATGAGATGACCAAACCTCGCGCATAAGCCTTAATGATCTCCCACATCGTCGACAGGTTACTGACCGTACCTGAATTAATTTCCAATAAGGTTTTGAATTCCTGAGAAAAATATTTTATAAATTTGCTTTCCTTCAATAAGAAAGGATCCATACGCCAATGTCGAGGGCCTATCCTATCGTCCCTAGTCTTGACTTCCATATATACTGCAGCATGATCAGAAATAGCTTTATTACCTATTTTGCAAGAAAATATGGAATTCAAAAGGGTCGAAGGAGCAAAAAACATATCAATCCTGCTATGTCACTTGTGTGGGTTAGAGTAGAAAGTAAAGTCTCTACCCTGGGGGTGAAGGCACATCATCTAGCCCTCGCTCCTTATTCAGATCTGCCAGTTGTCTAGATCTCAGAGATATACCCATAGTACTCTTAGGTATCCTATCTGTTCCTGGGTCCATAATACAGTTTAAAAACTCCTCCTATAATTGTATGGCGGATCCCAAAAGTCATCAACTTAGAGAACGCTTCTGGTACAAATTTAAAGGGGTGCACCGGGGGGCAATAAAGCTTCAAAATTCCATATTCATCACCATATATTAGGGCTTTGATCAGTATATACTGTCCAGACTCATCTTTTATCTGGCTCAAGATCTGGAAAGGAAGATTCTTCTGAATGAGAATGACTACTCCCCTACTTTTTGAACTGAAAGATGAGAAAAAAGCCTGATCAAATCCACCCTGTTGTAGCTTTAAGTGGTCTTTGTCAAGTAGATGTGTCTCCTGTAAGAGAACTATATCAACCCATTCTTTTTTGAGGTTTGATAATATCTCCTTCCTTTTGATTGGTGAATTACTCCCCTTGACATTCTAGGTGCACCACCTAAGCGAATGGCTAGCCATAATCATCCAGTCAAGCCCGAGACCCCCCAGGAGGAAGAACCCGACCCAAAACACCTTGAATAAAGACCATGGAAAATTCACAAATGCAAAAATCCTTTAAAACATTTACACCAATACAATTAAAAACTATTCCCAAGTAAAAAAAAAATACACGTTTGAAAGGAGACTTTTCCCCCTTGCTCCCAGAGGACGTGACTACCTGTCAATAACCCTACCATAACCTCTCCTAACTAGTGCCCCGCCCTCGGCCCAGGCGTTATACAATGGAGTAGACAAATTCAAGTATTCTATAAAACCAAAGTTAAAAGTGAGTGACTTTTAGCTACAACACCAACACCTAGGTGCTTTTAGCAAGCATAATACAAAATATAAATATATAAAACTACAAAGTTACAATCCCAGCAAGTATTAAGTAACTAAGTAAAATGGCAAAAGAAGAAAACCCCACTCTAAAGAGAGGTAGAACAAAACAAGCCCCCCCTTCCACACAAATCGAATAAGCCGCACGACCTGTAAAGAAGAAACCAAAGATACAGTAAGGAATAAGCTCCCCCACGCTCCCCCACCCCCAGGGAAAGATAATGGAAAAGAGATGAAGAAGGAAAAAAGGGTAAACAATAGCTTTTTTCGGTGATCCAAAGTTATATACAGATCCTTCATGGCTGCAGTGCAGCGTTGGCAGGTAGCGCATGGAGTATTGGATATTTAGGTCTCTTAGACGCCTTTTCGCCTCATCGAATGCCCTCCTCTTGCAGATCATGGCTGGAGAGAAGTTCTGAAATAACATTATCCTGGAACCCTTGTGCATCATGGCCTGGGGATCTTTCCCCAGGACTCTGGAGGCTTCCAGGAGCAGTTGTTTTTCTCTATAACATCGGAATTGGAATAGAACCGGGCAGGGGCGCTGGTCCGACCTGGGCCCATGTACAGCAACCCTGTGGGCCCACTCCACCCACACCATGGCCCAGTCCCAACTCCAACTTTAATATTTGTGGGAGCCATTGCTCCAGAAAGTCTACAAGCCGGCCTTCCTCTTCCCGTTCGGGAAGACCCAGCAATCGAATCTTTTTTTGATGGCCCCGATTGTCGAGGTCGTTGATATGCTCCTCCAAGGTCCAGATTCGCTGCTTGAAAGCCCATACCCGACCCACAGACGACTCAGCAGCAGTCTCCGAGGCTGTGGTCTGTTGCTCCGACCCCCTGACGCGCTGTTCAAGTTTTTCGAATTCTCAGTCATGCTTCTGCAGCACAACCGAGAACGACTCTCACCTGGACCTGGACTCTTCAATGAAGGCGTCGATCCTCTCCTGCATCTTGTTGATCCCGGAGATCAGGCTCGCCTCTGCAGGTAAGTCCTCTGAGGTGGCCGCGGACGTCCCTGCTGCTGCTGGAGGGGTTGGGGGAGGGTCCCTGCTGCTGTGGAAGGGGGGGTGGGGGAGGGTCCCTGCTGCTGTGGGAGGGGGTGGGGGAGGGGCCCCTGCCTGTTTTGAACTGCAGGAATGTTTGCCCTTAGTCATTTTAAAACAACACCAAACTGTCCAAGTTTGATGTAAAATGACTATCTATGCTAGACAAAAGCTATTTTAAATGATTTAAAGGGTGTGGTGAAGGCGGGTGCCCCACTTTGCCCGAATCTTAGGCAGAGCACTCCAGACTCAGACCTGCTGGGTGACCGCCATCTTGAATCTCCTCATTAACTTTTTTAATCATGTAATGATTACATGATGGTGCACCTTAGAATTTACAGTTGGTGATGTTCCAATATATTTGCTGTAATCCTCTTTCTAGGTTGTCAAAATTTTAGATTTAGGAGCTTCTGTGGAAGGAGCTTTTGTCATTTGGTCCACTGAAGTTTATATTGTTTTTTAAATTTGTAGGTGTTGTTAGTTAAGCCACCATTTATTACCTAAACCCAGCTGGCCTCCAGAAGGTGATGGAGCCTTGCTTTTTTAAACAGCTGCAGTCCTTGAGGTGTAATGAGATTCACATTGCTGTTAGAAATAAGTTTGACCCAACAACAGTGATATTATTCCAAGTCAAGATGGTATGTGGTTTGGAAGAGAATTGGAAGGTGGTGTTATTCCCATGCATCTGCTGCTCTTGTCCTTTTAGATCATAGGGGTTGTAGATTTATAAGATGTTGATTGGAGGGACTTTGGTGAATTACTGCAGTGCACCTTGTTGAGGAACGTCAGTTGCTGCCCCTAAAATATTTGTTGTCCAACACATGCATCTGTCCATGAATCTCTTGCAATCAGATATTTTCTTCAATGTTTTAAGTAAAGCATATATGATTGCTGTTTCATTGAATTTTGCTTTTTTATTCCATTTACTAAAACTAAAACTATTTTGAAAGTAATGGGCAGTTGAGATGCAACCTATTGTACTTTCACCTGCTGTACCCTCTTCTGGAAGAATGCAACTCCTCTTTTTCATTGTTGACAGTAGTGAATGTTGAATGTGATGATGAACAGCATGCCAATCGAGTAGATTGTTTTGTTCTGAATGATACTGAGTTCTTGAGTGTTGCTGGAAATGCACCCATCCGCACATGTGGAAAAGTATTCCATCACGCTCTCAAAGTGTGCCTTGTAGATGATGAACAGGCACTGGAGAGGTAAAGGAACTAGGAGAGCACATTGTATATACTTAATCATAACCTTTGAGAGCTCTCTCCACACAGAAGTTGTCCCTCTGGATTGGAAAGTTGCTCATCACTCTGCGTTTTAAGGGTGAAAGAGGAAAACTCGGGAATTACACACCAGTTAGCCTAACATCTGTGGTGGGGAAATTATTGGAGTCCATGATCAAGGATGGGGTAACTAAACACCTCGAAAATTTTAAATTAATCAGGGATAGCTGACATAAATTCATCACAGGCCATGCTGACGAATCTCATTGAATTGTTTAAACAGTAACTCAGGCAGTGGACAGGGGAATGTTTATAATGTTGTGAACTTTCAGAAGGTATTTGATAAAGTTTGATATAAAATCCTACATAACAAAGGTTGAAGCCCACAGAAGTAAGAGCAAAGTACTAACAATTGATGGAGTGGCAGGTGACAGAACATAGGGATAATGGGTAAGTACTCAAATAAGCAGGATGTGGCCAGTGGTGTCCCACAAGGATGCATTAGGACCTCAATTATTCATATTATTTACTAGTGACTTGGATAAATGTTAGAAAGTCACATATCCACACTTGATGACATTATAGACTGTAGATGACTGCATAAAATTAGAGAGGGATATTTATAGACTAAGTGAATGGGCAAAACTATGGCAGATCGAGTTAAATGAAAACAAGTGTGAGATTATGGACTGAAGAAGGATAGTTCAGGATATTTTCTAGATGGTATAAAGTTAAATACAGTGGATTTCCAAAGAGACTTGGGAATTCAGGTGAATAAATCTTTAAAATGCTACAAACAGGTGCAGAAAATTAAGAAGGCTAATGGAATACTGACCATTATATCTATAGCACTGGCATACAAGAACACGGGTTTTTCTGCAACTATACAAAACACGCGTTAGAATTCACTTGGAGTACTATGAACAGATCTGGGCACCACACCTGAGGAAGGATATATTGGACTTGAAGGGAATGCAATGTTAGTTCACAAGAATGATCCCTGGACTTCAAAGGTTAAATAATGAGAAGCGATTACACAAATTAGACCCATTTTCTCTAGAATTTCAAATGTTAAGGGGTGACAGGAAAAGACAGGTAAGATATATTATTTCCATTTGTTGGGGACTTGAGAACTAGTGGGCATAGTCTGAGTTCAGACTAGACTGTTCAGGAGAGATGTTTGGAAGCATTTCTACAACACAGTATAGTGGATGCTAGAACAGTTGTAAATTTTAAATCAAAGTTAAGTTTTTATTATGCAAAGTATGAGATATTAAGAGATATGGGCCAAAGGCAGGTATATGGTTTCAGGTCACAAGTCAGTCATAACCTCATTGAATGGTGGAACAGGCTTGAGGGCCTAAATGGCATCCTTCTGGTTATATGTTCCTACTTGTATTCTGTTAAATGGTTAGTTGTAAAACCATTCCTGTGAGGAAGAAACCATATGGCCCAAAATAATATGTTATTGTTGTTTTATGGTTTAAGCTAATGTACACTTTTCACCAACACGTATTAATGTTTTTTGAAGTGCATACAGTTTTAACTCAAACACAACTATGTTTTAAAATGAATTGGTTTTGTGACAAAATAAGTAATGGGTCTGTGTATATACATATAGGTGTAGTAGTTTTTAGATTAAATTAGATTCCCTACAGTGTAGAAACAGATCCTTTGGCCCAACAAGTCCACACCGAACTTCTGAAGAGTAACTCACCCAGAACCATTTCCCTCTGACTAATGCACCTAACACTATGGGCAAGTCATCTGACCTGCACATTTTTAGACTATGGGAGGAAATGCATGCAGATGCAAGGAGAATGTGCAAGATCCACGCAGACAGTTGCCTGAGGCTGGAATCGAACCTGGGTCCTTGGTGCTGTGAAGCAGCAGTGCTAACCATAGAGCCATTTGTTTTCATTTTCTTAGTTAATTTGCAACAGCGAGTTTTGAGAAGATTTGTAGCTCAACTTGAGGTTTTGGATGTAGGTTTGCTTGCTGAGCTGCAAGGTTCATTTCCAGATGTTTCATTACCCTACTAGGTAACATCATCAGTGGGCCTCAGGCGAAGCAATGCTGAAAATTCCTGCTTTCTATTTATATATTTGGGTTTCTTTGGATTGGTGATGTCATTTCCTGTGGTGGTGTTATTTCCTGTGGTGAAGTCACTTCCGGTTCCTTTTCTCAGGGGGTGGTAGGATGTGAGGATACTAGTGAGAGAGGGTCATGTCTTTTTGTGGCTTGTTGGTATTCATGTATCCTGGTACATTAGCTTAATACGGATGAGAAAGGACACCACTTCGACTGGGACAACACATCCATCCTAGGACCAGCCAAACAAATACACACACGAGAATTCCTAGAAGCATAGCATTTCAACCGGAACTCCACCAACAAACACATCGAGTTAGACCCCATCTATCACCCCCTGAGAAAAGGAACAGGAAGTGACTTCACCACAGGAAATCACATCACCAACCCAAAGAAACCCAAACATAAATAGAAAGCAGGAATTTTCAGCATTGCTTCACCTGAGGCCCACTGAAGATGTTATCCAGAAAGGTAACGAAACGTCTAGAAATTAATTTGAGACAGTTGGTGATAGCTAATCACTGGGTAACTCAAAATATTCTAGTTAAGTACATGTTCAATAATGCTATCTTATGATAAATATCTACAGAACTAAATAACAGTGTTGACCTATAAAAAGGGGAATGATCGTAGAAGAATGATTTCACATGTGAAAGAATGAAACATTTAGAAGTGATATCAATAAGATCACTATTACTTGTAGAGAAACCAATTCGAAATTGGCCAAGGATTGACCACAAACTATTCATGAACAAAGAAACAATTACAGTTCAGGATGCATTTGATCATGCACAGAGGCTAGTGGCTAGCAAGGTTAATAAGGCCAAAGTTTTAATGGTTTGGTGCACAAAGAAGATCAAAGCCATAAAAAACTTCAGTCAGCAGAACAACAGACCTGTGCTCAGTCAACAAGTATTGCAACTGGCATCCCAACGTGACTAGACTGCAAACTACTTTTTAATGGTCTTATAACTAATTGGGACTGGTAAGCTTTAGTTTGGGCTTTCAATCTCTCAATTAAAGTTAAAGAGAACCACAGAATTTTAAATTCCCTAGCCAAGCTGTTCCAATACATTTATAACACTGGTATCTACCCAGCAATGTGAAGAATTAAGTAGATTTGCCCTTTGCAAACAGTAGGATAAATCCAACTAGGCCACCTAACCTCATAATATTACTTTCCAATTAGTCTGTTCTTAATTTTTAGAAGATTGATGGCAGATGTTATTTGCAGTGTTCTCAAGTGGCACCTACTTGATAATGATTTGCTCAACTTAGTTTTGCCAAGGTTGCTCAGCACCCAACCTCATTATAGCCTTGTTACAAAAATGAATTCCAGAGGTAAGGTGAGAGTGGCTACTGTTGACATTAAAACAGCATTTGACGAAGTGTGGCATCGAGGAGCCCAAGCAAAACTTCAGTTAATGGGATTTGGGGAAAATCTTTCCATTTGTTGGATTGTATGAGGTACCTGGCCCAGAGATTGTATGAGGTTAATCATCTCAGCTCCAGGATATCTACAGGAGCTCCTCAGGGGGAGTGTCCTAGGCCTAAATGTCATCAGATGCTTCACCAATTTCTTTCCTTCTAAGGTCAGAAGTGATGAAGTGCAATTATTATCCATAACTCTTTAGAAACTGAAACAATCTGTCTTCGAATCCAGCAAACTTTGGGGTGACAAGTAGCATAAATGCCATGCAATGATCATCTCTAATAATCTTCCCTTGATGTTCAATGGCATTTCCATTTCTGATTTTTCTCCATCTCCATCCTGAGATTCACCATTGTACATAAACTGAAATGGGTCAGTCATACCCACTGGTATTCCAATGAATCAAATTGGCATGATATGAAATGTCAGCTGTGTTGAGGCTGTCTTATTGGAAGAATAGCAAAACTACTAGAATGATAGCTGTGATTAACTGAAATTCGATACAGAAAGCTCTCCATTAACTGAAAGTTTGTATGTGATGATGACCATGCTGATCAATCACAGTAAAGTGTAAAATCACGGAGTGCTAGGTAAGCCATCATTTGATATTGAGGTTTCTCTGTAAAAGGTTGTGCAAAAACTGACAGTATGGCTGAACCTGTGGAAAACATTAAGTGTACCATCAATGGGAGAGAAGGTGAAGTTGATCCAGCAAGTGGAAAATCATGGAATGAAGCAGAAAGCAGATAATAAGGAGCAAAATGATTCCGAGTGAATCTAGGGGATTCACTTAGGGCAGATGATATCCAAGTGGTATCATTGCTAGTCTATTAATCAAGAAACTTTGGGTAATGTTCTGGGGACCTGGGTCTGAATCCTGTCATGGTAGATAGTGGAGTTTGAATTCCATTTTTAAAGAACAAAATCTGGATGACATGGAATCATTGTCAATTCTCAGAAAAACCCACCTTGTTCACTAATGTCCTTCAGGGAAGGAAATCTGACATAATCACCCGGTCTGGTTTGCAAGTGAAATGGCCAAAAGTTTCTCAGCTGTAACAACCATCGCACAGTCTCAACAAAGCAATGAAACTGGACAGACCGAGATATCGGAATAGACATCAGCAGAATTGGCCCTTTCGACTCTACCAACATCTGGGGACTAATGCCAAAATTGGGAGCACTCTCTCCCAAATAGGTCAAGCAATAGCCTGACATATATGTATTTGTGAATTATACCTTCGAAATGATGTCCCAGGTACCACTATCACTATTGGCAGGGCAGACCCAGCAGAGGTGGTAACACTGTGGTATACAGTTAGGAGGGACTTGCCCTGTGTGTATTCAACGTGAAGTCTCATAGGCAAGGTAACCCCCCAGCTTTTTACCACGTACATCTTCCCTCGGCCGATGAATCTGTACTTCTCTAAGTTGATTAATACTTGGAGGAAGGACTGAAGGTGGCAAGGGTGCAAAATGCTCTCTGGGTATGGGATTTCAATGTCCACCACCAAGAGTGACTGCAGCAATACTACTAATCGAGCTGGTCAGGTCTTAAAGGACATCACTGTTAGACTAGCTCTGCAGTAGGTGGTGAGGGAACCAACAGGAAGAAATAAATCAAAAAAGAGAAAATGTTGGAAAATCTCAGCAGGTCTGGCAGCATCTGTAAGGAGAGAAAAGAGCCTGACGTTTCAAGTCTAAATGACCCTTTGTCAAAGCGAGGAAATAAATATTTGACCTCATCCTCATCTATCTGCCAGCTGAAGATGGATCTGTCCATGACAGTACCGTTAAGAATGACCTTGCAGAGAACATGCATGTGGAGATGAAGTCCCGTCTTCTCATTGAGAATACCCTCTACTGTATTGTGCGGCACTATCACTGCTAAACGGGACAGAGTTTGAACAGATCTAGCAAGTCAATCCTGGACATTCACAAGGTACTGTGGGCCACCAACAACTGCAGAATTATATTCCTACACAATCTGTAAAATTATGGCCTGGAATATCCCATCATTCAATTATGACCATCAAGCCAGGGGATCAGGCATATCTGAAGATGAGGTATCAATCCTGTGACTCTCAAACAGGACAACTTGAATGCCAAACAATATAAGCAGCAAGTGATCCTGGCAATAGCTAAGCGATCCCACAAAAAAACTGACCAGATCTAAGTTGTGCAGTCCTGCCATTTCCAGTCGTGAATAATGGTGGACAATTAACTCATTGAAGGAGGAGGCTTCACAAATATCCGCATCCTTAATGATGGAAAAGACTAGCATATCAGTGCAAAAGATGAGGGTAAAGCTTTTGCAGCAATCTTCAGCCAGAAATGCTGAGTGGATGATCCATCTCAGCTTCCTGCAGTGGTTCCCAGCATTACAGATATCAGCCTTTAGCCAATTTGATTCATCTCCTTGTGATGTCAAGAAATGGTTGGCTACTTCACAGGCTATGGGACCTGACAATATTCTGGCAAAAGTACTGAAGACTATTCCAGAACTTAATGCTCCCCTAGCCAAGCTCTTCCAGTAGAGTACAACACTGGCATCTGCCCGACAATGTGGAAAACTATTCTAGTGAGTCCTATACACAAAAAAGCAGGACAATCCAACCCAGGCATTAATCGTCCCAACAGTCCTCTGTTGCTCATCAGTAAGTGATAGAAGATGTCATCAACAGTACTATCAAGCAGCACCTGCTCAGCAATAACCTGCTCAGCGATGCCCAGTTTGAGGCCTGCCAGGGCCACTTGGCTCCTGACCTCATTACAGCCTTGGGTTCAGATTGGACAAAAGAGCTGAATTCCAGAGGTGAGCTGAGAATGACAGCCCTTGATATCAAGGCTGCATTCAACTGTGTGGCATCAAGGAGTGTTAGCAAAACTGGGACCAATGTGTATCAGGAAGCAAAATCTTCACTGGTTGAAGTCATACCTGGCACATAGAAAGACATTTGTGTTCGTTGGAGGTCAGTCATCTCAGCTCCAGGCTATCTCTGCAGGAGTTCTTCAGGGTAGTGTCCTTTTGCCCAACCATCTTCAGCTTCTTCATCAATGACTTACCCTCCATTTTTTTTATTCAATCACAGGATAAGGATGTCACTGACCTGGCAGCATTTATTGCCCATCCCTAAATGCCTGAGGGCAGTTAAGAGTCAACCACGTTGCTGAGGGTCTGGAGTGACCTGTTGACCAGACCAGGTAATGGTAGTAATTTCCTTACCTAAAGGACATTAGTGAACCAGATGGGATTTTCCTGACAATTGACAATGGATTTATGGTCATCATTAGACCCTTAATTCCAGTTTTTTATTGAATTCAATTCCACCACGTGCCATACCAGGATTCAAACCCAGTTCCCCAGAACATTATCTCGGTCTCTGGGCTATCAGTCTAGCAATAATTCCACTAGGCCATCATCTCCTCATGATGTCACAAGAGAGGATGTTCGCTGATGATTGAATAATGTTTACCGTTATTCATGACTCCGCAGATACTGAAGCAGTCCATGGTCAATTACACCAATATCCAGGTTTGGGCTAACAAGTGACAAGTAACATTAGGTTCACACAAATGCCAGGCAATGACCATTTCCAATAAGTATCAATCCAACCACTATCCCATGACTTTCAAAGGTGTTAACATCACTAAGTCCCCTACTATCAATATCCTGGGAGCTACTATAGACCAAAAACAACTGGCCTTGCAAAGTAAACACAGTGGTTACAAGAGCAGGTCAGAAGCTTGTAGATAGTGTGTACTATCTATAAGGTGCACTGCAGTAATTCACCAAAGATCATTAGAATGCACTTTCCAAATCCACGACATTCCATCTAGAAGGACAAAGACTGCAGATATATGGGAACTCCACCACTTGCAAGTTCCTCTCCAAGCCATCACGACTCACCATTCCTTCACTGTGCCTGAGTCAAAATCCTGGAATTCTTTCTCTGAGGTATTGTGGGTCAAACTACAGCACGAAGACTTCAGCGATTCAATAAGGCAGCTCACTATAACCTTCTCAAGAACAACAAGGGATGGGCAATAAATACTGACCAGCCAGCAACATCAAAGTCATAGAGTCACAGAGATGTACAGCATGGAAACAGACCCTTCGGTCCAACCTGTCCATGACGACCAGATATCCCAACCCAATCTAGTCCCACCTACCAGCACCTGCCAGGGCCCATATCCCTCGAAACCCTTCCTATTCATATACCCATCCAAATGCCTCTTCTACCAACAAGTTTGTTGGCCATTTTGAAAGAAAATACGAACAACTTGGAATAATTTGACAATTAGATGTTCCAGTAAGAAAGTAAATGAGAGCAGTTGGCTCCATATAGTTCAGGGCAGCTTGTGCAAAGCATCTTCTGATCTCCATTCAATTCTATAAGAAGGAAAATCACCCTGGCAAAGTGGCTGGTCAATAAGAGTTCATCTGTGATGATGAATAGCTTGACTGATTTTAAGCCATGGCGTTGTCTTCTGTGTGATCCACAGTGAGGATGAGGCTGCTCTGACAATAAAGAAAGATGATTGGCTAGAAAACAGTCTCACCCGCATCCTGAAATGGGACTCTTTTACCATCCTTTATCAGGCCAGTCTTTGATGGTTAAAGATAAAACATGTAACGTTGGAAAGTGAAGCAAATAATATGTTGCTGCTATGGTCTGCAGCAACATAGATGTCATCAAAAGGCTACTGCTTCCTGTAGTGGGAAAATCCAAGAAGGCACATTGCTTTGTGAATGTTAGGATCCTGCCCATGCTGTACAGACTAACAAAGCCACCTGAATCAGTAAGCTTCACACAGTCAGGAAGGAGAAATCCTGTCCAGAGTGAGACACATTCCAAGTGAGGATATAACTGAGGAAATTTGGAGGCAACCTTGGGAAGTTGGTGCAGATGGAAAGAGGTGCTATTTACTGGCTTTTTTTCTAGCTCATGGTTTGCAAAGTGTTTTTTGTGTTTTTAACAGGATAACTTGAAGCCCAGGATCAGGGACCTAGCACAAAACAACAATACTGCAGAAAAACCATAGGTTCATTAGTTGGTGATAGTTACTAATTAGACTCTATTACAGGTTACTTTTTGACTGAAGGTAAATAGGAGAAATGTTGTACAGGTTACAAACTAAAAGACTATTAGGTAATTTTTAAAAATCAAATTATGAACTAAATAATTAAAATGGAGTTGCAGGACCAACTGATGTGCTGTGCCTGCATAATGTGGGAGCTGATAAACTCCATCGTCGTTCAAGTGTTGGTTGTTTGAGGAACTCTGGCTCAGAGTTGATGAGCTGGAATCTGAGCTTCAACAGTTGAGACATATCAAGGAGAGGGTAGAGTTATCTGGATGCTACAATTCAGGAGGCAGTCACATCACTTAGATTAACCCCCTCAAATGTGGTCAGGGACAGGAGGGCGTGAGATTGAGTGACGCAGGTAGAGACATCTAGGAGATAAGGCTAAAGGAGGCTTAGCCCTTGAGCTTGTCCAATGGGTTTGAAATTCTTGCTCCGTGTGTAGCTGAAAGTTTGGGTAGTAGGGAGGATGAGCAAACTGACCTTAGCACTGTGGTACAGGGAGCCATACAAGAGGGGAGAAAAGAGAAATGGAATTGTAATCTGGGATAGTATAGTCAGGGGAATAGACACTGTTCTCTGTGGCCAGGATAGAGTCCTGAAGCTGTGTTTTCTGCTGGTGCCCAGGTGTAGGATACCTCATCTGGGCTGGAACTTGGAGTGGGAGGGGAAAGATCCAGTTGTCTTGGTCCACATAGTTTCCAATGCTGAGAGGTAGAAAGAGGTTCTGCTGAGGGAATATGAGCTGTTATGGACTAAATCGAAAAGCAGAACCAAAAAGGTAATAAGCTCTGGATTACCTGAACCATCAATTAACTGGCACAGGGTCAACAAGGTTAAAGAGGTGAACACATGGCTAAAGATTTATGTGGGAGAAACAGGTTTGAATTCATGGGACATTGACACCAGTCCTGGGGAAAGAGGGAGCTGTTCCAATGGGACAAGCTCCACCTGAGTCATACTGGGACCAGAATCCTGGCAAATTGCATAAACACGCATGTGGATAGTGCTTTAAATTAAACAGGTGATGTGGTGGGGGTTTCGGTTGGAAACTAATGGAAGAAGTTAAAACAGGGAGGGGGAAGGATTCAGCAGCGATTAATGTTTCCAGAACAAATAATAGGACAGAGAGTGTGGAAATGGTCAGGAATCTAAATTTAGGCACAGCAGATAAGGGGACAACTATGGCAAGAGGAGCAGTCAACACAGGACTAAGGGTGTTGTACTTCAGTGCACACAGTATATGAAACAAGGTAAATGAGCTTGTAGCATAGATTGATTTGGCAGGTATGGTGTGGGTATCACAGAGACTTGGCTGCAAGTCTCAGGGCTGGGAACTAAATATCCAAGGATACATGTCCTATTGGAAGGGCAGGCAGATAGGTAGAGGGGGTGAGGTTGCCTCGTTACTAAGAAATGAACTTAAATCGATAACAAAAAATGATAGAGAGTCGAAAGTTATCGAATCTGTTTGCGTAGAGTTGAGGAACTACAAAGGGAAAAGACCTCGATGGAAGTTGTGTACAGACCTCCTAACAACAGTAGTGATGATGTGGAGCAGAAAATAAATCAGGCGTTAGATAAGGCATGTAAGAAAGGCACTCCTCATAAGGTCTTGGGAGACTTCAATATACAGGTGCACTGGGAAGAGGCAGGGGTGGTGGAAACCATAGTACAATCTCACCAAAGCGAACACCCCCTTATTATTTCTCAGTTCCACTCATATAGCCTCACTGGACAATCTCTCAGGAATATTCTCTCCAAGTACTGTCACAATATTTTCCCTAATCAAAACACCACTGCCATTCCTTTCTTGCCTCCCCTTCTATCCTTCCTATAGCATCTATAACCCAGAATGTTACCCCAGATGCCTTCTTATAGCATTTCTTTTGTGTGTGGTTTGTCAGCATGTATTGCCAACACAAATCAGCATCCAATGTTGCACCACCTACATCCCAGAACCTCTCTCTCTTTCCTTTAAACTGTGTACAAGGGGCACTGTCTGCTTCCCAGTCTCATCACCCAGCCTGGTATCCCAGATTGCTCCAGTCTGGGCCTGTCTCACTTCCCAGCCTTGTCCTCTCCGTTAGGTGCTACTGTTCCTGCCCATTAGACTCCAGATCTGCTCTTCCTTCCCCTCTAACTCTATTCCACTCCAGATCCTTGTTGCTTTCCTAAATTCAATCTGAGGCCATAGTCTCCATCTAGTGGCATAAGTCAGTCAGTACATGATTTGGATCTGCCAGTGTTGGACTGGGGTGGACAAAGTTAAAAATCACACAACACCAGGTTATAGTCCAACAGGTTTAATTGGAAGCACACTAGCTTTCGGAGTGACGCTCCTTCATCAGGTGATGGTGGAGGGCTCAATTCTAACACACAGAATTATAGCAAAAATTTACAATGTGATGTAAATGAAATTATACATTGAAAAATTGATTGTCTGTTAAGCCTTTCATCTGTTAGAATACAGTGATAGTTTCACTTCTTTCATGTGTAAATCACAAAACCTTTTTTTAAAAAAGTTGCATTCTTGGGTTAGCTGTTAACAATGGTGATAGCTAGACAATATGTTGAAGGTGTTAGCCCCCTGTGTTCTCTGTCTATGACCTGATGTTTAGATTGATTCTAATCTAAAAAGTGAGATAACAGAATTTTACATAAATTCATGCAGTTTTTAAGCTCAGAGTTCTACATGAATGTATGCAGTGTTTGAGCAAAGTGCAATGTAACTCTGCAAATACAAATTCATCACACAAAATATATGTGTGCATGTGGGTCTTTGTCTGTCTGTGTGTGTATATCCCTCCAAATCCTTCCTATAGGAAGGAATCAGAATTGCACGCAATATTCCAAGAGTGGCCTAACCAATGTCCTGTACAGCTGCAACATGACGTCCCGACTCCTGTACTCAGTACTCTGATCAATAAAGGAAGGCATACCAACATCTTCCAAGTTTTTTACAATATCAGTTTCAGCCTGTGTTTTCCTAGCTTGTAAGGGTAATGAGACATTCACATTCCAGAACAGTTAAGATTAGGGAGCCGAGCTTCATAAATTCAAATCTGCTCAGTGTGGTACACATGAAAATGTAACAGGATCCCTGTATTTTGGAAGAAGGCCATTCAGCCCATCGAGTCCACACTGACTCTCCAATCTGTGTCCAACCCAGACGCACCCCCATACCCTATTATCCAGCATTTCCCATAGCTAATTCACCTGACCTGCACATCTTTGATCTGCAGGAAACCAGAGCACCTAGAGGAAACCAACACAGACAGGGGGAGAATGTACAAGCTCCATACAGACAGTCATCCAAGGCTGGAACTGAACCTAGATCACTAGTGCTGTGAGGCAGCAGTGCTAACCACTGAGCCACCATGCCAACTTATTCAGATTCAGATACAGATCCTTGGAATTGGTGTCACAGATAGACAGGGTGGTGAAGATGGCATGCTTGCTTCCATCGGTCATAACATTGGTTACCAGAGTTGGGAAGTCGTATTGCAGCCATACAAGAAATTGATTCAGCCACATTTGGATCAGTGAGTACAATTCTGGTCATCCTGCTATAGGAGGATGTTATTAAACTGGAAAGGATGCAAAAAAGATTTACAAGGTTATTGAGTCTGGAATGTTTGTGTTTTCAGGAAAGGTTGGAATTTTTTCTGCAGGAGCGCGGATGCTTAGGGGTGACCTCTTAGAGGTTTATAAAATTGTGAGGGCATAGGTTTAAGGTGAATAGCCAAGTTCTTTATCCCACAACTTAAAACTATGGGGTGTAGGTTTATGGTGAGAAGGGAAAGATTTAACAGGGACTTGAGGGGCAATGTTTCCACACAGTATGGTGCATAGATGGAACGAGCTGTCAGAGGAGATAGTAGATGCAGGTAGGTACAATTACAATGTTTCAAAAACATTTGGACAAGTGCATGAATAGAAGAAAGTGAGGACTGCAGATGCTGGAGATCAGAGTTAGAAAGTGTGACCCTGGAAATCCCAGCCGGTCAGGCAGTATCTGAGGAGCATGAGAGTCGACGTTTTGGGCATAAGCCCTTCATCTAGGCTCATGGATAGGAAAGGTTTAGAGAGATATGGGCCAAATGCAGGCAAATGGGACTAGTTTAGTTTAGGAAATCTAGTCAGCATGGACACGTTGGGCTGAAGGGCCTGTTTCTGTGCTATATTACGCTATGACTCTGTCTTTCAGTGTTTTTGTAACTCTAGCCTTTTTCTGGATTCATACTGTCTATTTCTTCCTGTTACAATTTATCATGCCTGATTACTTTTCTCTATTTTGTAGCCTCTACTGTTTGATTAGTTATTACTTCCCAAATTTGATTCCTTACACCCACTATTTTCTTTAAAACCCACACTGCTTTCCTTGTTAAACATCTCCCGAGGCCAATGGCTCCAGCATGGTTCAAATGTAGATCATCTCAATGATATAGACTCTAATTTCCCCAGTGGTAGTGTTAGTGCCCCTGAACAGGAACCATCTTCTACCCCATGTAATGGATCAGGTCAGACCCCCTCAAATTAGTTTAAGAAAGTAGCCAAGACCCTAACTGTTCTAATTGTTTGAAGTAGGTGTACCGTGGATTTTCCTGGAGTGATGCAGCTGACCCAACCACTTAGTTTTAAACAAAACAGAATTTATTTACATATGAACAAAAGAAAACCAAATTTAGAATAACATAACTATTTGAACACCTGATCGACTCCATCTCAACTTAATGATGCTGTTCCAAATACTTGCAACATCCCATAAATACCACTTGGCAAAACGGAAAATTCAAATATAAGTTCTTACAGGAGAGGTGTCAGAGAGAGACAGAGAGAGGATCAGCATGGAGCAGCTTCTCTGGATCTCCAGCAGCTTCTCTGGGTTCCCAGCAGTTTCCCTGGGTTCCCAGCTAAGACTTGACCAGCAGTTGGAAACAAAACAGCTTGCTAAAACCAAACCTAACCCTGAACTGGAAGAACTGGCCGCTCCCCTTTCATCGTAGAAGTGTTTTTTTTAATCTAAAAGCTTTTTCAAGTAGATATTTTAGACATATCATAACCTCTGTCTTTACGACCCCCTGAAAAGAAAAACCAATGACAACATAACTTTGTTAAGGGAGCAGCATCGTCACACCCAGCCAGTCTTTGAGTCATTTATTAATTTCTCTGATCTCATTGGCAATGTGCCAATTTGCATGTGGCTCAGGTAATTATCATCCAGAGGTTATTAGCTTTGAGGTACTGCTTCTTTATGTTGTGCCCAGCTCCTTATGCTAACTGGGCTGAACCTCTTTTACGGTCCTGTCTCTGTCAGTCGTACCCATGTGGAGTAGCTTTTCCCCTACACACTGTAACTTCCATCCAGCCCTGAGCAGACGTCCTTTTGCAGTTACTTTCAACAAAAGATATGGGACCAATCATTGTTATTGCTCCTGACATTGGCCTGCTAATGTCGAGCTTCCCAATATTTTCGTATTGATTTATTTCAATGGACAGAAAAACCTGGGATTTGTCTCCAGTTTTTGGAGATGTAGCCCTGATGCATGAAGCCCTACCTTGAACAATGGTTAAAGAAAAAGACTGCCTCGATTCTTTCTCCATCTTAAGTTTAAAAATTTGATGAAAGGTGGGTATTGTCAGCACACGTTGGAACATACTCCAATTATTTACTTTCAAATTCAGCTAACATGTCAATAGTCTTGATTATGGAGATATATTGTTAACATTTGCAGATTATAGCAAATTGTAGGTAAATCTAATGTGTCGAAATACACAAAAGCAAAGAAGACACAAACAGATTTACAGAGTGAATGAATAAATGTCACACTGTAGTTGATAGAGCCACAAAGGATGCGAGCAAAGTATTAGGTTCATTTGTGCAGGAATGGTTTATAAAAGTAAGAAGATAGAACCTTGGTTAGATCACACCTGAAGCACAGTGTGTGGTACTGGTCTGAATATTACAAAAATGATATTAGAGCTGTGGAGAAAGTGCAGGAAAAATGAACAAGAGTGCAACCATCAGAAAAAAGGTGAGTATACTATGCTTAGGCAAGAAGACACTCAATAGAAAGTACTTAAAATTATGAATGTAAGCTGTTTACATCTGACGGTGAACAAGAAGATACGAACAGATCAAATAAAGAATGTTGGAGAAATTTGTTAACAGGTGGAATAGTGAGAATGTGGAATGGTCGCAACAGATAGTTGTCATATATTAAAGGGAAGACCCAATACACACTTGAAGGGAGCATGGAATGAGGGATGTGGGGCTAGGCCAGCAGGAAAAGTTTTGACTCGCGGGAGGCTCATGTCAAGTTCAAGGTCTAGAATTAATAAGTTGAGCTGAATATCCTGTTTCTATTCTATAAGATCTATGTAATTAGATGCTTTGTTAAATATGCAAGAGTTGGTTTAGCTCAGTTGGCTGGATTGTTGGTTTATAGAGCAGTATGATACCAACAGTGTGGGTTCAATTCCTATCACCAGTTGGAGGTTGCCATGAAGGACTCTCCTTCTCACTCTTTTCCCTTGTCTGAGGTCTGGTGGCCCTCAGGTTAAATCACCACCAGTTGCTTCTTGCTCTAATGAGATAGCAGCCCCTCTTGTCTGGTAGGACTATGTTAACACAACACAAGTTAAATATGCCATCAATTTGGTTCTTGGGCAAATTCAAGATTATTATTCATAACCTTTGGGATTAAACTTTCTAATTGTTTTTAAATGATCACATTTACGGTTTGCTTATTGAAAGTTATCGGTTTGTCTCTTCAATGACCATGAGAGGGAAGTATTCACAACCAATTAACTGCATTAAGTCACGAGTATTTTTTAAATATAACTGGGACTCTCACATTACACACTTTTAATACATTGATATGCTGATTTCCTCATCTAGCATGTAAAAGTACATTAAACCTTAGAATAGGCAAACTTTAACTGATAGGAAAGTGAGGACTGCAGATGCTGGAAATCAGAATTGAGAGTGTGCTGCTGGAAAAGCACAGGCGATCAGGCAGCATGTGAGGAGCAAGGAGAATCGACACTTCGGTCAAAAGCCCTTCATCAGGCATGCTCATTCCTGATGAAAAAATTAACTGATGCTGAATTAAACTCTTCACAGTACCGGGTCTGCTTTGTTTTCATTATTTCATGAAATTATTATGAGCCAATTTTCTTTACTTTTCAGCTAAATTCTGGGAGGGTCTGTAATGGAGGTAAGTGATAGGTCTCTAATTTTATCTGGAATTTCATCAATTATAATAAACTACTAAAGCAATTTACAAATGTCAGCTTCTTGAAGAAAAATGGCAAGACATTAAGAAATATTCAACGTGCAGTATTTCTCTGAAGATGTAGGCAGGCTGCCTGTAGCATGGTCTCCAGCATTGCCCTCTGAAATGGGTTATTGAGATACATGGCCAATTACTGACTCTTAATTCACTCTTCCTTTCCTGGCAAATAAAAAAAAATGGCCTTCATTCAATATCTCGATGTAACAGAGTGATTGAGATAAGAAATTGAGCACCTGGTCAATTTCAGACATAAACCTACCAATCAATAGCCTGACGTGGCCTAATGTTCCAGTGCCCTGTGATACTGCACTATCTCCAACACCCCCAAGATTAAGTCACAATGGTTAAGTATTTGCTATCCTGATTTATCTTAAAATTGTTGATCTTTTAGCCTTCTTTGAAGCAAATCATTTTAAGAATGGAACACCTTCCCTTTTTCTGGCAGTCTGGGTTAGCAGCAAATATTCCCAAGTCAGATCAGATTTGCTCTGTGAATAAATTGAGTCGGACCTGATCTTAAGCAAAAAAAAGGTGCAATCACCACAATCATTAGGGAGAGATGACTGGTGGTGGTTTAACCTGAGGGCCACCAGCACTCTCAGTCATTACTCACAGATGTCATTGGTGCGGGTTTCCTCCAGCTCTGACAGTAAAAAACACACTGACTTCAGAACAGCAGAATGAACTGCTTATAAATACAGTGAATGGTTCAATTTTCTTGTTTAGCTTTGCTTCAAATTGGCTGCATTATATGATTCTGTGACGCATTAGATTAGATTTTTTAGATTACATTACAGTGTGGAAACAGGCCCTTCGGCCCAACAAGTCCACACCGACCTGCGGAAGCGCAACCCACCCATATCCCTACATTTACCCCTTACCTAACACTACGGGCAATTTAGCATAGCCAATTCACCTGACCTGCACATCTTTGGACTGTGGGAGGAAACCGGAGCACCCGGAGAACTTGCAAACTCCACACAGTCAGTCGCCTGAGGCGGGAATTGAACCCGGGTTTCTGGCGCTGTGAGGCAGCAGTGCTAACCACTGTGCCACCGTGCCACCCACAAAAATGTAAAATCTCTTGAAATAAAAGAAAATACTAAAAATAATCAGCAGGCCTGGTAGAATCTGTGGCAAGAGAAATACAAGACTGAACCTTAATATATATTGGCACTTTTGGCCTAGTCAGTATTCTCATGTGATCATCCCAAACTCAATTTATTAACAACTAACCTCCCCCTCTCATTTGATGCAAGCCTAATTCTCCAATAAATTGTAGGCAGTAATACTCATCACTGCTGTCATATCCTTGGATTGCCTGTTGCTGGTGCCATTTTTGACCCTCCGTCATGCAACCAGTCATACTCTGGCAGACTGCAGTTGACCTTTATACTTCATGTGGGACAGTATTCCCCCACCCTCCTCTCTGACTTATCACCTTCATCCCCACCCCCATTCACCCATTGTACTCTTTGTTACCTTCCCCACCCTCCTCTCTGACCTATCACCTCCATCCCCACCCTAATTCACCTATTGTACTCTATGCTACTTTCCCCCCACCCCACCCCCTCTCATTTATATCTCCACTCTGCATGCACCCTGCCTCTATTCCTGATGAAGGGCTTTTGCCCGAAACGTAGATTTTTCTGCTCCTTGGATGCTGCCTGACCTGCTTTGCTTTTCCAGCACCACTCTAATCTAGACTCTGGTTTCCAGCATCTGCAGTCCTTGTTTTACCCAGTATTCACAAACCAACTCTTCTAAGGGCACAGCCAATACTTCCTTTCCCATTCCTACTCCTATTGTGATGTAAGCAATAAGCCACACAAATTACTTTTCCTTAGCCACATTCTCTTTTACAACCCTCTAAATCTCTGCAAAACTTTCCCAATACTCACTGGAGCGTAATATCCTATCTATGTTCAATATGAGACCATCACTGACAGGGAAGACTTTGGAAGCATTCACCTTTATGCACCAACAGTAACAAGAAAATAAACAATCAGAAGTTGCATTTGCGTCTTGGAACAGAAATGATCTACCTGATGTCAAAATCTCACAGTTTTATAGTTAATGAATGATCAGTGCAGCCAGCTCAGTGTGACAATTAAGTCCTGCCTGGCTTGTAGTGTCCATTGCTACAGAAGGTGGTATTAGTTCTGTTCAACTCTCTTGACTTTTTCCTTCCTGGAAGACTGCTCTCAGCTCATTGGCCTCCATCAATTGTCCTTTTTGCCAGTACCTGTTGTGCAGAGCATTATGCGGCACAGTCTGTCTAGAATGTATTAAACAGTTCCTCACCAGACTGAACCAAGCAGCAGAACCTTATGTCCAATCTTCCCCTGGTGGTTGAATCTATGCTCGGCCTGAAGTTGTGTAATGGAGTCACCAGCCATAATTGCAATGGATACCCCTTGTGCCCCAGTAACGCATCTGGCTCCTCAAATGCAGAGGGGGCACAAGAACTCTCAAGGATATAGACATTGTAGCAGCTCCCAGAGTACTGTGGACAAGTTCCTAAGCTCAACCGAATGATCACAGATCACTTGCATGTTGATGGAAAGGAAGCATTTTCCACTGACCAGCTCAGATTTAGCCCTCTCTGAACAATATGTATCCAGTTTATCACACTCTAACCCATGGGGGGTGCCAGCTATGTTGTGCCAAAGGTTCCAGCGCAGGCTGCAGCAGTGGGGGAATGAGATAAAGTGCTGTGACCAGGTACCAATTACATCAGTAACAGCATGCATACACTTGTGAACTAAGGATTGAGAGAGGCTTCACAGGTCCCCAGTAGCTCTTTGAAAGAAGGCAGACACATAAGAGTTCAATGCAGCTGTCATTGTGATAGTCACCAGGATAGGATGGCCACATGCTGCTTTGGGTTGCATGTCCCAATGCAGCAGTTAACATAGCTCTGTGACAGTGTCCCCGGATATTCTCAGCCTGCCCAATATCTTACCTCGCAGTGGAAATGAGGAAATGTTATCGAGGATGATAGACTCAGGCTCTCCTGTACTTCCTTGCATCCTGAGGGGACATTCGGCTGCTCTCATTGTGCAGGTTCCTCAGCAGCAGCTAGAGGTTCCACTTGGGGTGACATGGTGGGTCAGTGGTTAGCACTATTGCCTCACAGCGCCAGGTTCGATTCCGGCCTCGGGTACTGTCTGTATGGAGTTTGCATATTCTCCCCGTATCTGTGTGAGTTTCCTCCAGCTGCTCCAGTTTCCTCCCACAATCCAAAGATGTGCAGGTTAGGTGAATTGGCCATGCTAAATTGCCCATAGAGTTTAGGGATGTGTAGATTAGGTGCACTAATCATGGGTAAATGTAGGATAATAGCGTAGGGGAATGGGTCTGGATGAGTTATTCTTCAGAGGGTCAGTGTGAACTTGTTGGGCCAAAGGGCCTGTTTCCATTTTGTAAGGATTCTATGAACCTATGAATTCTCAGCAATGCAATAACTGTGGTAATCAACCTGGCTGTAGATGGATCCATCAGTCACACTTACAAGGAATCTCTGTGGGGAATATAAGGAACCGGAGAATGTAATGTGGACAGTCAGCATTCGCATTGTGCACAATGACAGCTTTGCATAGTCTTCCATACTGTGAGATGTGGAGCCCTCTGACAGGGAGGATCATGTAATGACACAATATGGAACTTTGACATTAGACCTTATTCCAGTGAAAAGACCAACAGTTATTTGGCAAAAAGACAGTTGAACACCACAAGTGCTGCATGAGTACTGGACTGTTCTCCTGCTGGCCCCACATCACCCATGACAAGTGATTTCTCATACTTATAGATCAATAGAGATCAAGTACCCCTCTGCAGTTTGTGACATCTTGCATTGGTTTTGTGCTTCCTGTCCTGATGGTGCCTCTTTAAAGGTCACCTGTGATTACTTCTGCTTCACAAAGCTGACCATGTTCAATCTGCAATGATTGCTGACATGGTCAAGATTACTTGTGACCAGCATTTGCCTCCCAAACACCCCACTACATGCACTTCATTTGCACAATGTAATTATTGCAGATGACTTATCCTGTACTCTGTGAGTGTGTGACTGATGCTTTTGACCTTCTAAAGACATCCAGACCATTCAACACATTGTGGTCTGGAATAAAAAGCACTGACTCTATCCACTCTGGGTGATATCTGTCTGATCATGTCAGACAATAACCATTTGGAACGTGCACTCTGAAATGAGACAGCACTAAAGGTGATACAGGGTGCATTAGGCATTATGAGTCCCAGGATCAGGCTTGTTATCCATACTCCCCTCACCCACTGCAAGCCAAACTATCAGGTCCCTTTGAATGTGGCACATCCTGGGCAGCCCATCACCATTGATCACTAAATGTTTACTGTTAAGGTAATGATGAAAGGTTGCAAAACTCTGAAATGCAGAGCGATGTATAACGGGGTTAGTATCCGAAAGCATTTAACTAAAATCAAGCAATAAGCTTCATCCATCAAAGTATAAAAGATTGTTCCTGATGGGAGCTGACTCACTCTTGGTTGGTCAAGATTGCAAATTCAGTGCTAAGTTCTATGTAGTTTAAAAATAATCTCTACATCTTCTCCGATCTAACTTGAGGTTCAGAAGTGACTCTGAGCTGAATCTTATAGGGTTTGGCTAAATGAGAAATGGTTTCATGAGAAGCAAGTCAGAGAAGGCTCATTTAACTGATTTCTGGGTTGAGGGGAATTTTCTCTAAGGAATGTTAGACATGTGTCTTTAGCCATCAGAGTTTAGAAGAATGATTATTGATCTTATTGAAATATATAAGATCCTGAAGGAACTTGCCAAGGTGGCTTGAAATGTGTATACTTCAATGCAAGAAGTATACGAAATAAGGTAGGTGAACTTGCAGCGTGGGGTGGTACATGATTATTGATCTTATTGAAATATATAAGATCCTGAAGGAACTTGCCAAGGTGGAAGCTGAAAAGATGTTTCCTGTTGTGTGAGAGTCTAGAACAGGGCACACAGTATAAAATAAAGGGTCACTTTATTTAAGACAGAGAATGAGGAGAAACGTTTTATCTCAAAAGATCATGAGTCTGCGAACCTGTCTTTCCCAGAGGACGGGGGGAGGGGAGTCACTTAATATATTTCAGGCAGGAGTAAATAGATTCTTGACCAAACGACACTCAGAGGGTTCTGGGGTCAGGCAGGAACATTAAGTTGAGACCATAATCAGATCAACTATGATTTTATTGAATGGAGGAACAAGCTTGAGGAGATGAGTGGCTTGTTCTTGCTCCTCACTTGTATGTTCGTACAGGATCCACTGGGCTTAAATGGAATGCCTATGCCAGTAATGAAGATATAGAAGTCATGGAAGGGAAAGAAAGAGTCAGTGATGGACCATCCAAAGGCATGAGAAGGTAGACATTGGAAGAAAATTTGATTTCCATTCATTGAGAGACTAGAGAATGGAACTAATATTCTTTCATGAAATTGGAAAAGATTTGATCAAAGTGCTCCGAGTTAGACTTAAACAAGGAATAACCCACATATAACCCACAAAATAACAGGTACAGCTAGGCTCCGTAGCAACACTGAAGTTGGTAAATTTGAAAAAGCTATGCTGAAGGTTGCAGGTGATCACAAAGTCTGGCATTATTAAATGTTGGTGTAAGGTGCCTTAGGGGATAGCAATATTGCAATGGGAATCTCAAACACATATGAACCCTCATTATTTAACACTCAAGGAACTGAATACCTGTCTGAGACATGGACTCTGTGTGACAGTTTTCTTTCTTCCACCAATAAGGCAAATGCCATACGTCAACCAGATATATGCATCCACTTCCTGAGCTCCATTCTGAGGACTTAGTAGACCAGTTAGTGCCTGAAAAATGGACACTGAGTGGCTAAATTTATAGGCCATCAATTCTAAAGCCACTGTCATTTTCTCCCTCAATACATTCAGGATTCTAGGATATACCCTGTCAGATTGGTTTTCCCACAGCTGAAATATGCATTACTATGTCAACTATTTTGCATTTAAATCCTTCTCTGTGATATCCTACTCTTGTGTAAAGATAAAGCATTTAGCTCCATTATGTTTTGATTATCCTGTCAAAATTGAAAATCCTCTTACCTCATCTTGAATAATTCTCCTAATTTCAATAATATTTCTTAAGGAAGGGTATACTAACTCTGCAGCTTGTTCAGAGGAGATTCACAAGAATTGTATGAGGAATGTTTGAGGATTTTGGGTCTATACTCAATGGAGTTTAGAAGGATGATGGGGGATTGAGTTAAAACTTACAGGATACTGAATTGGCTGGACGAAGTGGATGTTGGGAAGATGTTTCCATTAGTAGGAGAGGCTAGGATCCAAGGACACAGCTTTAGAGTGAAGGGAAGACCTTTTAGAACAGGGATAGGGAGAAACTTTTTCAGCCAGAGAGTGATGAATCGATGGAATTCACTGCCACAGAAGGCTGTAGAGGCCAGGTCATTGAGTATATTTAAGAGGGTAATACATAGGAGCTTGATTGTAAAGGGGATCAAGGGTTATGAGGAGAAAGCAGAAGAATGGGGTTGAGAAATGATCATTCATGATTGAATAGTGGAGCGGACTCGATGAGCTGAATGGCCTAATTTCTACGCCTCTGTCTTACGGTCCAAAATACTTTCTGTTCCTTTTTCTGTTTGAGAGTTGTTTTGCACATCTTTTAAAATCATAGAATCTTTTAGAATCACCCAAGGCTGGAATCAAAAACAGGTCTCGGTGCTGTGAGGCAGCAGTGCTAACCACACTTTTCTTGGCTTTCCTTTTCTAAACTTACTTTCTTATTCTCCTTTAGTCTATTTTTATTGTTATTTCTCATAAACTGATGTTGAATAAATGCAGTTTTCTTTTGAACGGCTATCAGATTTTACAATATACTGTAGTACGATCACAGTCTCCTACGCAATGCCTGGATCTTGTTTACTGTATCAGGCGGTCCTAAGCTCGATAACGGCCCCTGAAAGTGTGAGCAATACAATGCTGCTCTGTATCTCCATGGCTCATTAATTGACATTATGTATGGATAAGACAATTTGCACCATCTGGTACATGGCGATTTAGTTTGGACTTTACTCCCATTTGAACCCTATAAACATCTGTTGCTTTCTATATGAAGTGCATCAGGTTTATTCATGCAAACTATTGTGAAAATGACAGTCTTGTACACATTCTGCTGTTATTACAGGCACATTAATCAGGTTACAGCTACCTTCCAAGAGAAAAAGACATTCATTTATACAGCACTTTCCATGGCAACTGAATATCTCAGAATGTTTCAGCCAATGAAGTATTTTTGAAATGTAGTTATTGTTGCAAAACAGACCATTTGCTTGAGGGAAATGATATTTATTGAAAACTCCAAGAAAGAGAATCTCCCTTTCAAGAGTTGCCTTTTCAGGCATCTCAGTGCACTCTATTTTATTTCCTGATGAATTATCACAAATCTAAAATATTAACTCCGTTTGTCTTTTTACACAGATGGTATTATGCTGAGTTTATTTTTGCAGCATTTTCTGTTTATATTTCACTATTTCATTAATGCTTTCCACTGAGAACTCAAATGGTAAATTACAATTTTCTGTGAGATTTTAACCCTTGCAACACTGACCTCCTTCTCTCCCCTTCGCTCAGTATTGGTGTACTGGCCCATAAATTTACTTAATTCAAGGCCTTCTTCACCTTCATTGGTCTGGTCTGGCTGCAGTCCCAGCAGTGGCCACCATTCCTGGCCTCCGAATGGCCAGCAACTGTTGGAGTTAGGATCTTTTTTTTATATAAATAAAATATATTTTTGAAAAGAAAAATGTAGAAAACAGGGACTTGCCCTTAACAAGAGAGAGAAAAAAAATACATAGCCCAAAAACAGAAGTGTTGGATTGTGCTGGGTCTCAGCAGACACACTTTATCGGACATTTGTGGGCAGCAATTTTTCATACCTCAAATTATGTTGGAGTTAGGATCTTTTTTTTTCCTTTCTTTGAGACACAGTGAAAGACACAAAGTGCACGAATCTTTATTCAATTTCCACCACCAGGAAGATAGGAAAACACCTGGGTAGCCAGTGATAAACACTGCCCTTCACATCAGAGGGCAGTGCTGTGTGATCAAAAACAGTGAAGGGGAGGGTAGGGACTAAATCAAAATAGAGTTGGAGGGAGAAATGATGCACTCCACTCCCTGCGGCACCCACCTCTCCCTGAATGGAGTTAGGATCTTAAAAGTTAAATGCCTGATGGCCATTGGCTGACCCACTTGGAGGCCAACTGTGACTTTGATATCCAATTAAGGACCATTTACCCATTCTGCCTATACAGGCCCAGCCATGTGGAAAGACTATCAGTTGGGAGGATCCTATTTTCTGGTCATTCCAGATTCCCTAACAGTAACAACTGCATAGTGTCACCAGTGTTCAATGAAGCCCTGAATCCATACCTCTCCCGCCTCCCTACCCCGGACCTCCCAAATCCTACTTGCCTTGTTGAGAGGAAGTTCGATAAAGATTTTCAAAATCATGATGGATCTGGACAGAGTAAATAGGGAGAATATGTTTTTCCTGGCTGAACAATTGGGAATAGAGAAAAGTAATTGAAGATAATTGACAAAAGATTACAAAGGCGACAGAGGAAAAACTATATTATGCAGCAAATGGTTAGGATCTGGAATGGAGGCCTGAGAGTTTAATGGATATAGATTCAATGATGGCTTTTAAAGGAGTTTAGATCTTTATCTGAAGAGAAATGTTGTGGGGCTGTATATGAAAAAAAAGGGTGGGAGAGTGGGACAAGCTGAGTTACTGCAGAGAGCCAGCACAGATATGATGGACCAAATGGCCTCCTCCTTCTGTACTATAGCCCTTCCATGGTTCTATAAAGTGAGAGATTGAGGATCTGCTGCACTGGTTGGATTTCCAAGGCATCATTAGCTGTACATATTGGTCCTAAGGAATAACTCACATAACAATGCTTTAATCTGCTACCATTCAAATCCTATCCTTTTAACTTGAACAAAACAACATTCATTCTAAAAGCTGCAATTGGAATTGTGCTTGAAAGGTCAATAACTTCACCATGCCTGCCATACTAATTAATATTGCAAAATATCTCTCAAGATATTTTATTGCAACGAGTTTCCTTTCAGTTTGAACAGCTTTCTGCACCATAAAGATAGAGCAACGTGGTGATAGTGATTATACATAAGTAGCCTCATTTTGATCAAGTTGACTTACTCAAGCAACCAGAAGTAGCAATAATAGGTTTGGAAATGTTTCATTTATTTTACATCTCCTTGTTGATGGATATTTTTATGGCATCTGACCAATGTCAGCATAAAGCCAAAGAAACCTTTTTAACTTTTGGACTTTTTTTGTGCATGTGTTAGTACAGTGACCTTCCATCTTGTTGATCTGAGTTTGTAATAGCTGCTGATTCACACTCGAACACATTAATGGCTCGGAATTTGCCGGAGTGGCAGATCTCACAGCAAGCACCATGTGAGCTTTTCCCCTTATTTGTTAAACCATATTATGGCAACTCTTCGCTTAACATTGGTAGTTGTGTTCCAGAAAAGTGCAATTTAAAACAACAGCATTCACAAATCACTTTTTCCTACTCCCACCAATGTAAAAGCACCTGCAGCACCTTTATCATTAGAAATACATTTAAACATCATCATTTATGAATTTCACACTTAAATTACTATATTTAGAAATGAAATTATTTTTAAAACTAAAATAAATTTACAAAACACAAAAATACTAACTCTTTCTACTTGCCACCTGCTTGGTACCTCATCTGCTCCTCACCCCTCTCATTCAAGAAAGAAATAGATATGTTTCCAATGGCAGAAAGCAGAGTTGAGACCAAGATAAAATCAGCCAAGATCATGTTAAATGGTGGAGCAGGCTCGAAGGGCTGAATTGCCTAGTTCCTGAGCTCCTATGTTACAACCTTCCCACAACCTCTGCCACATCTTGACCATTCTGCTCACCATTAATTGTGCTCCCCAACTCTCCTGGCTACTGCTGACCCTCCCGAGTCCTTGTGAGTGATAGTCTGTGCATGATTGGTAAGTGACAGGTAGCAACCTGTACAGTGAGAGCTGTTTCAAGTTTGAGGGTCATTAACAGCAAGCAGGAGAGGCAGTGCATAGGAGAACTTGCCATCAGTTTGGCAGTGGCTAGAGAGAATAAGAGATTGTCCCAAAATGGCACTTCTACTTGACTACACTTCCTCATACCATTCTTCTAGTTCTCCAATTCTTCGGCCCCATCCCAACCCCACTGAGTTGCCAGAACCCTAACCCTATCAACTCAATTTCCTCACCCTGTGCCCTTACCCCTTCACCACTTTCCCAGAACAATTCTAGGATTCCCTTGTCCTCATTTTCCACTGCATCAGTTTCAAAACATTCAAAGGATCAACCTCTGCTAAATTCTCCCACCTTCAGCAGGACACTACCATCAAAGATGACTTCCCCTCCACTGTCAGCATTCTCCAGGACTATTCCCTCCGCAACACTCCTCCCCCTCTGTCAGCAGCCTTACACCCACCAATTCCAGCCTCTTCTAGTTCTGATTACAACACCACTCCCCCCAGACCCCACTGTGCCTCTTGTTTGTGTCTTGCTTGTTTTGTTCTCAACAGAGAATTCCCATTTTCTCCTGTTCACACCTATCATTTACACCTATATTATATCTCTGTCCCTCTTTTACACAATGCTCATTTTCTTTCTCTTTTGCTCTGAGCATCCTCACCATTTGGTCCACTCGCTCCTTTTCCCCTCTTTCGGCAGTTTATAGCCACCAACTTCAGTACGTTTCAGTTCTGAAGAAAAGTTGTACTGGACTTGAAATGTTAACTCTGTTTCTCTTTCCACAGATGCTGCCAGGCCAGATAACTTTCTCCAGCATTTTATCTTTTGACCTATACTGTTTTTATTCCAAAATGGCACCAATATTTTTATGCTACCCTATCACATACTCAGTGAGAAACATACACTGTGGTTCAGTGGTTAGCACTGCTGCCTCACAGCACCAGTGTCCTGGGTTAGTTTCCACTCTCAGGTGACTGCCCGTTTGAGTTTGCACATTCTCCCCATGTCTGCGTGGGTTTCCTCCCACAGTCCATGGGAAATGCAGGGTTACAGGGATAGGGTAGGGGAGGTGGGTGTGAGATGCTATCGGAGGGTTGGTTTTGACTCATTGGGCCAAATGGCCTGATTCCACACTGTAAGATTCTATAATTTGTAAAAATGGACTGCAGCAGTCGAAGGCAGCTCACCAACATCTCCTCAAGAGCAACCAGGGACAGGTAATCAATATTGGCTCTGACATGCACATCCTGGGAGTGAATAATAAAAAAAAGTTCAAACAAAGCTCTTGACACTAAATACAAACCCCCGCCCCCATTAAAATAAAAGCAAAGAATTGCGGATGCTAAAGATCCGAATTAAAAACAGGTCATGCTGGACAGCAAGTCTGGAAGCATCTGTGGAGAGAAAACAAAGTTAACATTTGAATTCAATAAAAATCTTATTTGGAATTTATTACCACCCCATCAACTGAAAACTTTAAATCGATCAAGTTAAAGAGGGCTACTTGAAGCGAGAACCTTCAGTGTTGTCATTGTGCAAATTGTAGGATGTGCATTTTGATTTCGGTGGTGCGAGCAGGCAATCTGGAAGCACCTGAATGGCAGATCTCTCTCCTCAAGCACTTTAACCAATGAAATCTAAGGGTAGAGAAAAAGAATTAGAGAATTAAAAAAAAGAGGCAGGATGAATTATAGTCAAATTAGATAAAGAAAGATAAAGGGAAAAATAATTTACCATAAGAGAAAAGAAGGAATATAAAGGTAAAACGAAAAGATAGTTCATAAGTATACAGTTTAGAAGTGCAGAAGTGAAACTGCATAATTTAAATTATTCCCTTTTTGGGCCTTGCAGAAGCATTAATTAATAAGTGCTTACAACATGAAATAGCAGCTCCAGCTCCTTGGTAAGATTCATTCCAATTTAAAACACAAATTCAGTCATTTCTTGATGCTTAGGTAAGTGCTTTTGAGAAGGTGTAAGCTTCTAGAACTTAGAAATAGGGTAAGATATGGTGAGAAATCACACTGAGTCTCATGACTAGAACTCCAGCAAAGAAAACAGCTCAAAGTAACCTGTACATAGCCTAAAACAAGAAGATTCAGCCGAATGCGTCCACGTAACTGTATTGTCAGGTCCACAAAATAACTCATCATTTAAAAAAAAAGCTCTTGCTTAATTTTTAAATGGACTGTGTTGGATTAAAATATGGTCACAGCTGCTCACATACTCCAAGCTGTTTACAATTCTGGAAAGTACCACCAACAACTACCAGAGCAGAGAATAAACACCATCTTCCTGGAATCTCACACCCTCATTGTGTGGACTTTGCAGTTAACAAACATAAAAAGAACAGCACACGGTATGGCTGCTGACAAGGAGCTGATAATAAAGAGACTGTTAGGAGCCCCATATACACTCTATGGTGAAAAATGCATCCTTGATTAGAGGGGGAGAAACTGAACGATAAATTAATACTGACCCATTCATTGACATGACCAAAACTTCCACAGTCTTAGGAAAAAGTTTGAATTATACATTTCTGATCCTTTTACCTCAGCCTACTAAGAATCTAACAAGCTGCTGAGATAATAGCCAGAACTCAGACTAATAACCAAGCCTACTTCAGGTCAAATAAACCATCTTGAAGACTGTTCATCTGGGGGAAATAAATTCTCACATTTTATGTAAACTCCCAATCTACAGACATCATTTCACATCCTACATAGCCAGTTCAATTCTCTCCACATGATATGAAGAAATAATTGGAGGCACTGGATGTGGTAAAGGCTGTGGGATCCTGACAATATTTCGGCAATAGTACGGAAGAAATGTGCTTCACAATTTGCTGCTCCCCCAGCCAAGCTGATCCAATACAATTACAATGTTGACATGTATCCAATAATGTGGAAAATTACCCAGGTATACCCTGTACCCAGAAAGCAGGACAAATTCACTTGGCCAATTATCACCCCATTGGTCTACTCTCAATCATCAGTGAAGTGATGGAAGGTATCATTAACAATAATCTGCTCACTCACAGCTTGGGTTTTACCAGGGCCACTCAGTTCCTGACCTCAGTATAGCCTTGGTTCAAACTGAATTCTCCATATGCCTCTGGATCTCCATGTACAACTCTGAGATGGAGCTGGAACTGACATTTTCATGTATTTGTAACCAAGCAGATTGAGACTGATTGGGTCAATGACAATAATCAAGTAATTCTGGATTATCCCATCATCACTGCAACCAAGGTAATCACTGCTACTCTTGGTAATTTAATCGCAGAATCACAGAATTTAAGGTGCCAAAGGAGGCCATTTGGCCTATTGTGCCTGCATCAGCTTGTTAACTGAACATCATTACCAATGACAATACTATGCTTTATCCTCATATCCTTGCACATTATTTCTATCTAAGAAATCATCCAATCCCCTCTTTAAAGCCTTCAGTGAACCTGTCTACACCACACTTCCAGACAGTGATTTTCGTATCGTAACTGCTCGCTGAGTGAAAAAATTCTTCCTCACTTCACCCTTGCTTCTCTTGCAGCATATTTATGTTTATATATAGACATATACCTAACATATATTATGCTTTATTATACATGGCATATAGAATATATAATGTATGTTATATATATTAATAATATTTTAGAAACATATTTGCTGTTATAATTGTCTCACAAAAGAAGAAAAACTTGTATTTATATAGTGCTTACCACAATTTCAGGCATCCAAAAGTAATTTACAACCGATGAAATTCCTTTTCATTATCCTCAATCCCTCCCTTTGTCTCATTGCAAGAAAAATTGGTCCACCCCCCCAGATGAGTAGTTGCACTTGATCATGGCCCAGTCCCTAGACTGTAAGTATACAGATCTGAGGAGTTTGACAGGACCAAGTGCTTGACTAATCATGGCCAAACCCCCCAGGATTAGAATCAGTGACCACCTTGGCTGACTGTGCCATTAACCCTGACTGACTATAGACTCCACCAAGGACTGTTCCCCTTTAAATTTCACAATTGTGCTTGAAGTACATGCAGTGTGCTTGTCATATAAACTGTTAGCACATGGCACAAGTGTAACACTAGCACAACATAATGTCACACAGTGACATGTTCAACATTTGACTGTTTAGCATTGTTGAGAAGCTACCTGCCTCTCGCTTTGTGTTAAAAATCAATGCAAGCCACAAAGGATGGCAGTCTGAAACAGTGCATTAAAGAGCATGACCAATAAGAAAGCAATGTGACCCACATGGAGACTGAGACCATAAATCAGTGCTGAGCTCAGTGAGTGTGCACTAAGGAAGCAATGTGAAGCATATGCGTGTGGAGACTGAAGAGATTGGGGAGACACTGAATGAATACTTTTCGTCAGTATTCATTCAGGAACAGGACATTGTTGCCGATGTGAATACTGAGTCACAATTAAGTAGAATGAATGGCTTTGAGGTATGTAGGGAAGAGGTGTTGGAAATTCTGGAAAGGGTGAAAATAGATAAGTCCCCTGGCCCTGATGGCATTTATCCTAGGATTCTCTGGGAGGCAAGGGAGGAGATTGCAGAGCTTGATTTTTATGTGGAGAAAGTGAGGTCTGCAGATGCTGGAGATCAGAGCTGAAAATGTGTTGCTGGAAAAGCGCAGTAGGTCAGGCAGCATCCAGGGAACAGGAGAATCGACGTTTCGGGCATAAGCCCTTCTTCAGGAATGACTGTTGTCCTGAGCTGGGGTAGGTCGAGTTGCAGGGAATGTAGGTAGCGGCGCATGGCTGCAAGCGTGGAGCAGAGGATCCGGAGGGAGGTCTGTTGCTGGAGGCTTTGGATTTGTTGTAGGTACTGGTTGTCCTGGTTGGGTCCAAGTTTTGTTGGTCGGAACGTAGTCCGGAGTCCGTGCGGGATCAGTCAGTTCCGTAGGCAGGTGCTGAGGAAGGAGATATAGCTGTGGTAGCGAGTCTGTTTGAGAATGTGGCTGAAGAGCTTCTGTGCAGAGGAGATGACCTGGGGGGTGCAGTGAGAGAGGGACTCACTGAAATCTTTGTAGAGGGAGGAAGAGAGCTTC
>NC_057712.1:100909379-100944184 GCF_004010195.1 Chiloscyllium plagiosum | reverse complement strand
ATTAAGGGGTGGTAGGTATAGGACAGGTGTTAGGGGTAGGTTCTTTACTCAGCGAGTCGTGAGTTCATGGAATGCCCTGCCAGTAGCAGTGGTGGATTCTCCCTCTTTATGGGCATTTAAGCGGGCATTGGATAGGCTTATGGAGGATAGTGGGCTAGTGTAGGTTAGGTGGGTTTGGATCGGCGCAACATCGAGGGCCAAAGGGCCTGTACTGCGCTGTATTCTTCTATGTTCTATGTTCTATAAGAGACTGGCAGCCTCCAAGTAAGCTCAAGGTAAGTGATCACTAAGGAAGCACACTAAGAAGCATCATGTGTAGATGCATGAAGTGCATCGATGTCCTTGCATGAAAAATAACTTGACAGAAACATACAAGTTGTCTATGACCTTGAGCTCCATAACGAAGTGTTGAAAGGCTGAAGTGGTGAGAGTTGGTTGAACAGCAGAAATAATGATATGGTACAATTGGTGGTTTGCCAAGACTGACTTGTGTGGATAAAGGGCAAAGGAAGATGGTGGCTACAGAATATGTAGGCCCATTATTGTGAAGAACCAGTTGGATAATGACAAGAGCAAGCATTTGGTGAACTGCAGCCATCGAGTCCCTGCTTTGAGTTACCTGCCTGGAATTTGTGTCATATAGTTTCCCAGGGAAAGGAGGAAAATTGGAAGTGACTTTTAAACAAGTCAAGTTTGGACTTTAATAAGATGCAAGTGTGTGCAAATAAGATAGCTAACACTGAATGGTGTTTTTTTGGAGTCGCACTCAAGGCTTAAGGGAAAATCAGAAACGTTTTTCTCAATGTCATAATTTGGATTTTTCATTCTTGCCTCACCTCACCAGGGAAGGGAAACTTCAGCACAAAAAGACTTTGTATATTTTATGTGAGGTCCACATCACAACTTAATTGATTAATATGCTTTCTCACAATCACTGTACAACGTTTTGGAAATGGCTGACATTATCTTAGTCAGATTAGCATGGTGCAGGTTATATCTTCAATAAGGGAAGGAAATACTTTGGAACGGATACAAAACAGCCGTCTGTATAAAATAAACACTAAGACATACAGCTTATTGCCTAAGTTTATTTTCCTTATAAAATTTGTCTGGGAAACCAGCTGCTCATGGCAGCTTGCTGTGTTGAACATAAGGTGGTTTTGACTGTTCTTGCAGACTTCAGGTTAAAATAATTTTACTGTGATTCTGCTACACAAGGCCTGGAAGTTATAATTTCCTTCTCTTCGTCACAAAAAGCCCAAATGAGTGGGACTTTTTGACTGTTTGTTCACGACCCTGAACTTTCTGTTTATGACATAAGTAAATCTATAGCTGTTGTAACGATAGTGTCACGTGGATCAGATATCACAGCAAAGTGAGCTGGCAATAATTCAAATCCTGCAGTCCTGCTGTAAAATCCAACATGCAACAGATAAAGTGGCTATAAACTGTGGCAGTAAACACAAAAAATGTTTAAACATACAAGCAATTCTGGTTATTCATAGCTCAGGTTCTTGATGAAATACAATAATAATCAAATATAAGCAACATAAAACAATGATTAGACCTTTGCTGAGTGTCCTTTGCAGTGTGAATTTGTAAGAATCAAAGTGAGTTTTTTGGACAGGAGGGTCATTATTCTTTTCACAGAAGCCTTTAACTGCATACCTTGTACTAGCAACCGTTTCTTTCCTTTTTGTTTATGCTTCTTTCAAGACAATTTTTCTGAAAACAGAGAGAGGACAGACCTTACAGTTCCTCAAGCCACCATTCAAATAGATCATGGTTGTTCTGACTACTCCAAGTTCCCACTTATCCTGAATCACCTTTCACCCTCTTGCTTAACAAGAATTTATCTACCACTGCCTTGAAAAAAATCAAAGATTCTGCTTTCACCACCTTTTGAGGGACAGAGTTCCAAAGACTCACAATGTTCTGTAAGAAAAAAAACTGTCTTAAAAGGGTGACCCTTGAGTTTGAAGTAGTGAATTCTAGATCTAGAGTCTCTCACATTCCTTTCACATCCACCCTCGGGATCTCATATATTTCAATCAATCTCTTCTGATGCATCAAAACTCCAGCAGATACAAAGATAGCCTGTCCGACCTCACCTCATGAGAAACCCAGCTCAGTCCAGTTAAATAAACCTTCTCCCAACTGTCCCCAACTCATTTCATCTTTCCTTACATAAGGAATCTAATACGATACATAGTACTCCAGATATGACCTCATCAATGCCCTGTATAACTCCCTACTGTTGTTTTCAAGTTCACTTCAATAAGTAACAACATTCTGTCAGCTTTCCTTATTACTTGCAGTACCTGCATACTAACCTAACCTTTTGTGATTCATGCACTGGGGCATTTAGATCCCTCTACATCTCAGAGCTCTGCAAATTCTTACCATTTGCAAAACATTTTATTCTTTCTGTTGAAATGGAAATTTTCACATTTTCCTACATTATACTCCTTTTGTCAGATCTCTGCCCATCACTATACAGACTAATGTGACCACTTCACAACTTCATTTCCTAACTGCTTCACATGCTGGACATATGTCAGCATTCAGCAACTCACCAACTCATGTTGATCAATTGTTGGAGTTTCTGAAAGAGAGAACCAAAAAGCACAAATATAAAGGAGCTAGAATTAGAAGTAACACCAGAGAGAAACAGAGAGAGAGAGAGAGACAGAGAGAGAGACTCTGCTAAAGGGCGGATGATTTATACTTTATGGGGATACAGAGCTTATGCCTACAATCAGCAAAACTATTTATTGCAGTTCTTTGAGAACTTTCAGAGTTTGCGCTGTGGTACTTTGACGATTGCTTGCCCAAAGTCTGTGTAAACACACGGAATGCTTTAACCCACCGTGTCCATGAGTGGTAACTCTCGGGCAATGTGAAGATGGAGTTCCTGTGGACAGGTTTACTGCACCTCCTCTTTTTTTCTTATGACTTTCCTGAGAAAGTCTTTACTTATCAAAACCTTGATGCTTCTTCCACTTCCTAGGAACAAACCACAGTGCTACAACTCTCCAAAACTCTATGTTTCCACTATCCTCCAAGATATGAGCTTTCTTGAACTGTAACATTCAATCAAGCAGCCCTCCATTTGTCCTAAGGCATCTTACAATTGTGGACATGACAGATTCATTGTCGGAGTCCTCTTACTTCACCTCAGGGATACACTTAAATTGGAATCTTCCCAGGCCTTGAACAATGTGGACTATCATCAGAAATTTTGGAGAAGTGTTTGAGAAGTTGAGCAGAGCCTTTCTTGATCATGGGAGCAATGGGTCATAGTTTCAAACAAAGTTCTGGACAAAAAGATGAGATTCCCATTTTTGACTGGCAAGCGGCCTATTAATAGAGATTAGTACCCTCATTATCATCCTCGTTGCAATGGCATCTCACTTCATCACATGCAGGTTTCCATTTTACAATCTTCTGGGTAGAAGCTAGATGCCGAGAACTCCTGACATGAATGTCAGAATGGGTAACTGATGAATCCAGCTGGCCTCTTGCTCCTCTGAACCTCCATTTTGCACAACTAGTACCAATCTTTCAGGATACAATCCACGGACAGTGACTGACATCCAAAATGTAACAGCCTCTCCACACAATCTTGGCACATTTTCAACCTACTTACAGTATTTCTATGGATTTTACTGCTGATCCTTGGAACACAGGAGCACCTCTCATTGCAATGCTGTTGCAAGGACACTTTGTGCACAGGGTCAGACAACCAGCTCATGGATTTGATCAGAGGTCATCTCAGGGCTCCTTGTCTGTAATCTTAGTGCTCCCTTACTTAGAATCTACCTGGATGATCACACCATCCCTGCATCACCCTGCTTTGGCATTGCTTTCTCAGCTGGAGCTTAAAAAGCATACAATGTACCAATATTGACATGCATTTTAGTGTAGACACATAGTCAGTAGCTTGACATTGTTGTCAGCATTGATCACTCAAGTGGGTGAACATCTTGCTGGGTGACTCCATATTACATCAATCTCTCACCTGTACTACGCGTCAGCCACGTATGCACCAAACACACTACATATGCTTTAAGGAAATGGATATTTCACAAAGTCTAAAGGAAGTAGTCTTCAGTCAAGTCAGGGGAAAAACTCAAAGACAGCCTCCAATATCAGTCCAGAGAATTGAGCACAGTCAGGCAGCCAATTGAGATGGTCATGGTCAGAGGGTGTGCATCACCACAGTCCAAGACGTGGATCATGGTCAGCCCTGAGGGTCCGTTGCAACCAGTTCAGGGAGTCACAGGATCACAGTCAGGGAGTTGTACAGATTTCAGTCAGCTGCAAGGTCGGTCATCACTTGGAGCTGTCTGACTAAGTCATTCAAAAGAGGTGGGCCAAGGACAGTCTAGGTGGTCTCTCAAGGGATGTTATGAGGTGATTAATGCTGCTGAATGAAGGCTGAGTAACTTAATTGTGGACTGGAGTTAGAAAACTGGGGTGCACAGAGTATTGCAATACTGAAGAAAGACAACTCAACATATAAAGAAGGGGCAATAATGAAGCATGGGCGAAAAATGGTTCATGTGGCAGACAGGGGTCTTCAATGATGTGCAGAACTCTAGCTTCCATAGGGGAACAATCCACTAACTGACCTAGCATGTTTACTTTCTATAGATCTGGTGGTGTAAAGTGGGAAATGTAGACTCTGATGGATAGGTTTGTGTAGGAACTTCAGGAAGTACAAAGCTTACTAGGTTGACATGGAGGGTTATCAAGAAGAGCAAATGTACATGCAGTGGGGTGTTACTGCCATAATATTATTGTGAATATGAATTGGATAATTATGACAGTTGATATCTTCATTGAAGATTGTCATTAGCATAGCCACAATATGTTTAATGGTGTCATGTTAATGATCAAAGATCTAAACACAATATAATGTTGAACAAAGTTGTATAATGCAAGTATACTTGCAATATTGTATACCTAAACTATAACCATTTTCTTAAGGTTCCATGGCCATATAATGAAAAGCAGTAATAATTAAAAATTTAGTAAAATTGAGCCCATTGAGTTACAATATATTCCCACCAGGTGACAGAAAGAATGTAATTTTCATCAATACACAGTCACTAATAGACAAGATGTGGAGGTGTCTGTGTTTGTTTGGGGTGGACAAAGATAAAAATCACACAACACCAGGCTACAGTCCAACTGGTTGGACTATAACCTGGTGTTGTGTGATTTTTAACTAATAGATAAAACACATATTAATCCAAAATTATTCAGAAACTTAAGTCACAAAGTGTGTTAACATGTACATCTGGAAATATGTGCTCTTCCTGTTGGATGTGGGTGTTAAGGGAGAATTTCCATGTTACTGATGATTATGTCTGCAGGGAGTGTGTTTTGTTGTGAATCCTATCAGATCACATGGATTGGTTGGATTGGCAGTTGGAGGCAATGAGGAGTTAACAGTAGATAGGGGATGTGACGGTTGGTAGTTAAAGGGAGGGAGATAAACTGAAGATGCAGTCAGATAGATGGGTGACCTCCAGGAAAAGTGGGAGAGGAAGGCAGAGAGTACAGGAGTTTCCTGTGGCTATCCACATCTCAAACAAGTTTGGTCTTTTGGAAAATAGAGGAAGTAATGGACTCTCAGATAATCCTGACAGCCAGGATTCTGGTATTAAGACTGGTTCTAATGTAATGAGAGGTACACCAGGTTCCAAGTGATCAATTGTGATCGGGGACTCTCTACTCAGAGGCAGAGATGGATGTTTCTGAAACTGGCAATGAGACAGTAGAATGGTGTATTGCCTCCCTGGTGCCAGGATCAAGGATATCTCGGAGGAAATGCAGAATATTCTCTAAGGGGAGAGGGACCAGCAGGAGGTTGTTGTACATATTGGAACTAATGACATAGGAAGAAGAAAGGATCAGATTCTGAGGAGAGAACTTAGGAAATTAGGCAGGAATTTAGAAAGGAGGTCCTCAAGAGTAGTAATATCTGGATTACTGCTGGTGCCACGAGTTAGTGAGGGTAGGAATGGGAGGATAGAGCAGATGAAGCTCCTCGATGCTGCCTGAATTGCTGTGCTCTTCCAGCACCATTGATCCAAAATCTGGTTTCCAGCATCTGCAGTCATTGTTTTTACCCAGATGAATGCATGGCTGAGGAGCTGATGTAGAGGAAAAGAATTCACATTTTTGGATCATTGGAATGTCTTCTGAGGTAGAAGTCACCTGGATAAGAATGATTTCACCTGAATTGGAAGTGGACTAATATACTGGTGGGGAGGTTTGCTTGGGAGCTGCTTGGGAGGATTTAAACTAGTAAGAAGGGGGAGAGGGATGGGACTCAGAGATATAGTGAGGAAAGTGATCAGTCTGAGACTCGTACAGTTGGGAAAAAGAGTAAATCAAACAGACAGGGAAGGTAGGAACAAAGCAGAGAACGAGGTAGGACTGACAAATCAAACAGAATTTATTTCAATGCAAGAGGCCTAATAAGTAAGGCAGATGAATTCAGGGCATGGTTAGGAACATGAGACTGGAATATCATAGCAATTACAGAGATATGGCTTGAGATGGACAGGACTGACAGCTTAATGTTCCAGGGTATAGATACTATAGGAAGGATCGAAAGGGAGGCAAAAGAGGAAAGCAAGTGGCATTTTTGATTAAGGTTAACATTATGGCTGTAGTTAGGGAGGATATTCCTGGGAATATGTTCAGGGAAGTTATTTGGGTGGAACTGAGAAATAAGAAAGGGATGATCACCTTCCTGTGATTGTACTATAGACCCACCAATAGTCAGTAGCAAACTGAGAAACAAATTTGTAAGGAAATCTCAGTTATCTGGAAGGTGATTATGGTAAGGGATTTTAACTTTCCAAACAGACTGGGATTGCCATAGTGTGAAGGGCTTGAATGGAGAGGAATTTAATAAGTGTGCCCAAGAAATTTTTCTGATCCAGTATGTGGATGCATTTACTAGAGAAAGTGCAAAACTTTCTTGGGAAATAAGGCAGGGCAGGTCACTGAGGTGTCAGTGGGTGCAATTTGGGGCCAGTGACCAGAATTCTATTAGTTTTAAAATAGTGATGGGGGAAAAGGATAAACCAGATCTAAAACTTACTATTCTCAGCTGGAGGAAGGCCAATTTTGATGGTATTAGGCAAGAACTTTCAAAAGTTGACTGGGGGCAGGTGTTTACACGTAAAAGAATGGTTAGAAAATGGGAAGCCTTCAAAAATGAGATAATGAGAATCCAGAGAAAGTATGTACCTGTTTGGGTGAAGAGCAAGGCTGGTAGGTATAGGGAATGTTAGATGACGAGGGAAATTGAGGTTTTGGTCAAGAATAAGAAGGAAACGTAAGCCAGGTATAGACAGCAGAAATCGAGTGATTCCCTAGAAGAGTATGCCCGTCTGGCCACAATATTTAAGAGGGAAATCAGGAGGGCAAAAAGGGGACATGGGATAGCTTTGGCAAATAGGGTTAAGGAGAATCCAAAGTGATTCTACAAATACATTAAGAATAAAAGGGTAACTAGGGAGAGACTAGGGAGCCTTAAAGATCGGCTAGGTAACCTATGTGTGGAACCGCAGGAGATGGTGATGATACTAAACGCTTATTTTGCATCAGCGCTTTTTGTGAAGAGGGATATGGAAGACTCCTGGGTGGGGGAGTTCAAAACTAGAGGGCAAAGGTTTTAAGCTGAGAGGGGAAGGATTTAAAAGGGACCTTAGGTATAACTTTTTCACACAGAGCATGGTATGTGCATGGAATGAGCTGCCAGAGGAAGTGGTGGAGGCTGGTATAATTACGTTTAAAAGACATCTGGATGGATATTTGAATAGGAAAGGTTTAGAGGGATATGGACCAAAGGCTGGCAAATGGGACTAGATTTATATAGGATATCTGGTCAACATGGATGAGTTGGACTGAAGTGTTTGTTTCTGTGCTGTATATTTCTATGACTATATCACCAAATTTATTTGCATCAATTATTCTCAATGAAAGATTTGAGAATTGTGGGCATAGTAGATAGTGAAGAAGGCTTTCTAAGATTATAAAGGGATCTTGATCAAATGGGTCAATGGGCTGAAAAATTACAAATGAAGTTCAGTTTGGATAAATATGAGGTGTTGCATTTTGGTACAATAAGCAAGGATAGAGCTCATATAATTAATGGTAGAGCATTGGGTAGTGTCGTAGAACAAAGGGACCCAACGATTCAAGTACATAAATCCTTGAAGTTTGCGTCACAGTGTGGTTGAAAAGGTGGTTAGCAGGCTTGCCTTCATTGCCCAGTCCTTTGAGTAAAGAAATTGAAAGTCATGTTGGGGTTACACAGGACATTGGTGAAACCTCTCCTGGAATACTGTGTCCAGTTCTCGTCGCCCTGTTATACAAATATCTTATTAAGCTCGAGTGAGTTCAGAAGAGATTTACTAGGATGTTGCTGGGTTTGGAAGGTTTGATGATAAAGAAAGGTTGGATAGGCTGGGACTTTTTTCACGGGAGCATAGGAGGTTGAGAGGTGACCTTATAGAGGTTTATAAAATCATGAGGTGTATAGATAGGATTAATGTGGGTGCATGTCTTTCCCTAGCAAGACAAGGGGGCATACTTTTAAAGTGAGAGGAAAGAGATTTTAAAAGGACATGAGGGGTAAATGTTTTACACAGAGGGTGGTTCATGTGAGGAATGAACCTCCTGAGGAAGTGGTGGATGCAGGCATCATCACAGCATTTAAAAGACATTTAAATAAGTACATGAACAGGAAAGATTTGGAGAGATATGGACCAGGAGCAGACAGGTAGGATTAGTTTACTTTGGGATTATGTTTGGCGTGGACTGATTGGACCAAAGGGACTGTTTCCGTGCTGTATGATTCTATAAGTAGAGAAAATATTTGGATTTTTCCATTCACCAACTTTCATTAGAAATTATGTCAATGATCTCCATCTATTGCCCTTGAACTGAGGGGTCATTGCAAAGGTATTTATGACAGAAGTTAGCATATTTCACCTTCCCATTGTAGAGTAATAGTAAATGATGTAATTAATCCAAAGAGGACAGCAGATATAATAAATAGTGCACCAAAAATAATAGAGTCATTGAGTTATAGAGTCCTACAGTACGGAGACAGGCTCTTTGGCTCAAATTGTTCCATACCAACCAAAATGTCCATCCACACTAATCCCATTTTCCTGCACTTGGCTCTTATTATCCTTCTTATTTCCTATCAATGTACTTGTCCAAATGCCTTTTAAATGTTGTTAATGTACACGCCTCAAACACTTCCACTGGCAGCTCATTCCATGCACGTACCACCCTCTGTGTAAAAAAGGAGCCCACCAGGTTCCTTTTTATTCTTTCCCCTAAACTGATGCCCTCTACTCCTTGATTCCCCAACTCTGGGAAAAAGACTGAGTGCATTCACCCTATCCATGCCTCTCATGATATAGCACTGGAGTTTTTTTAAAATTCATGCGTGAGATGAGGCCATTTTTAGCTGGGTCATTCATTACCATTCCTAATTGCCCTTGAAAAGGTAGAGGCGAGCTGTCTCCTTGATTTACTGCAGTCTATGTTGACGGTAAAGTTTACTATTGGTAATCCAGGACATGTGGACACTTTGAAGTTGCATATGCATTTTTAAATGCAATTTTGTAATACTTTCATTAAAGATTAATATAACTCATTTGTCTTCTAACATTATGTGCAAGGCCCACTTACAATGCCAAAGAAACTAAACTGTTAGTGTTTAAACTGCAGTCTGTTGGCACAAGAGATGTGTTATAAAACACACAGGTGCATTGTGATACATAGCTCTCCTTATCATTTAAATATGGAATTATAATTACATCAAGGGCAAGGGACTGGATGAAGTGTGATAAAAAGAACATCCTCGCCAAATTTGTGACATCCTTGTACAGTTGGAAAAAGGTTGCTGGAGCTGAATGACTGCAATACACTATTTCAATCATAGACAACTAATACATATAGATGCAAGCATAACAACATTTTTTTTAGTTGAAATGTAGAAGTGTGTCTGTTTCCTCTATAATGAACAACTTATTGTTTGTAGAAAATTAGTGGTCTAAAAGGCAATATTCGCACTGTTCAAACACGGACCTATCAAATGTGGATCTCCTTCAGAGCATTACTTGACAGAATCCTTACAGGGCTTTGAATTCACTTCTAACATTTCAAATTCACAGACAATGATCTCAGACAATGTCCTTTTAAAATGTGTAGAAGGGAGGATTAGCCTGCAGTTCAGCCAAATCCCACAGATTGGTGAATATAATATTGGACATCGACAAGAGTATTCAATAACAAGTGAATAAAGAATCACAGCATTGATCCTTCCATAGCTAAAGAAGGTCCCTACCTCCTTGCAACTCTCAAGGTATATTGGTACATTGAGCTCTCTGACTAAGCTGGTATCAGCAAATAACAATGATGCACACATGAATAAATAAAACTAAAGTAGTGTAAAATACTTGTAAGTGATTTAATTTAAAAAAATACCCAAGACAATTTTGGGTTCTCAACTTTTATGTCAATGGCAATTGGGTCGGCAGGATAATTCTGGCCGTGGTGCAGCCTCTCTTCCTGTTTGACCCAAAGGCTCATTTAAGATCCAATTCTAGCTGCAGCATCATCAGGTATCAGTGGGTTTCTCCAAGGGAAAGCATCCCCTACTGCAGAATTATACCTGCTCTGCATATTGCTATCACTTTAAATGTTAATTGTAATCACGTGGAAATGGGAAAAGCAAGAGAATGGAAGTCGCACACAGTTCCAGTCCAGTTGTTGGTGGTACAGTACAGACAAAATTCTCTCCATTGCCTCTTTTTTTTAGATTAGATTACTTACAGTGTGGAAACAGGCCCTTCGGCCCAACAAGTCCACACCGACCCGCTGAAGCGCAAAACACCCAAACCCATTCCCCTACATTTAACACTACGGGCAATTTAGCGTGGCCAGTTCACCTAACCTGCACATTTTTGGACTGTGAGAGGAAACTGGAGCACCCGGAGGAAACCCACGCAGAAACGGGGAGAATGTGCAAACTCCACACAGTCAGTCGCCTGAGACGGGAATTGAACCCAGGTCTCTGGCGCTGTGAGACAGCAGTGCTAACCACTGTGCCATCATGTCACCTATTCTTTGTCATTTAGTTAAAGAATTTTTTTCAATGTATTATACTCCCCACTTGCCTGGATAAGTGCAACCCCAACAACACACAAGAAGCTTGACCCCATCCAGGACAAAGCAGCCCACTTGATTAGCACCACATTCATAAGCATTCATTCTGTCCACTACCAATGCTCAGTAGCAGTGTTGTGTATTATTTTTACAAGATTTACTGCAGAAATTCAGCAAAGATCCTCAGATTTCACCCTTCAAACCCACGACCACTTCTGACTAGAAGGACAAGGGCAGCAGATAATTGGGAACACCACCGCCTTCAAGTTCCCCTCCAAGCCATTCAACATCCTGACTTGTAAATATATCGCCATTCCTTCACTGTCACTGGATCAAAATCCTGGAATTCCTTGCCTAATGGCATTGTGAGTCAACCACAGCAGGTGAATTGCTCACTGCTGCCTTCTCAAGGGCGGATAGGGATGGGCAATAAATGCTGGCCAGCCAGCGATGCTCACGTCCCTCAAAATGAATTTTTAAAATCTTCATTCACACCAGTATTAGGACAGTGTACAGCATGTGAATGTTGTAACTCAGAAGCTTTCCAACATGTGCAAAATTTGTTAGGAATGTGATTATTTGTGATCGTTACTTCCCTGGACGAGTGGAGCCACGACAACACTCACAAATCTGAACAACATCCTATCCATAAGACCACAAAACATAGCAGCACAATTAGGCCATTCATCCAATCATGCTTACTCTACTATTGTTCATGGCTCATGTTTCTCAACCCCATTCTCCAGCCCTATCCCTGCAACCCCTGATCTCATTATTAATCAAGAATATATCTATCTAAAGACACGCAATGACTTGACCTCTACAGCCTTCTGTGGCAGTGAGTTCCACAGCTTCACCACCCTCTGGCTGAAGAAATTCCTCCTCATCACAGTTCTAAAGGGTCGTCCCTTCACTCTGATGGTGTGTCCTTGAGTCCTTGTCTCATCTACTAGTGGAACCATCCTGCCATACTGTCTCTGCCACTGGATCAGTATCTGATCTTTTCACCACCAAAATATTGTGGCTGCAAAAGAAACAAGGTGCAATAGTTATATCTCACTAAATTAACTTTAATGGTTTCCTGGTCCACTGCAAATTTCACTACTAAGAAAAACAAGAGCGGCAATATTGTGGTAACAACTGCTTGGTCCGATTGCTTCTCTGAGTCATGCATCATCCTGGCAATTAAGGACTTGTATTACTGTATCTGATTCATTAGATCAGTATTGTGAAAATTCAAATTTAACACCACTGTAGGCACACCGCCACTATCACAAGGACTTACAACCAGTTTTAAACATTAGTCCTCCTTACTTTCGTATACACAATGACAGTCTATCTCCTTCCTTGAATAATTTGTTTCTTTAAATTCTAGACAACCACATAGAATTGATTAAGCAGATTCTAGTCCAAGTCATCTTCATAAAATGCGCATCGGCCCAGAAACTTGTCTGCCAATAAAGACAGGAAGTGCTGGAACAACTCAGCAGGTCTGGCGCTATCAGTTAAGAGAAACAGTTAGCATTTCAAATCAAATATGATTCATCTTAGCAACTGAAGGGAAGTAGAAATGTGATAGATATTGCTATTTTAATTCAGCACCTTGCTCTCAAGATCACTTTGTTGTCTTCTAGCTACTGACACAAGCTGCAGGTACAGCACCTCATCATCCAGTTCGGTTCTTTGCAGCCTTTTGGACTCAACGTTCAGTTAAACAACTTCTGACATGAACTTTGTCCTCCATTTGGATGTTTTCTTTTAGCCAAGGCCAGTCTATCTTGTTTTTATGTTTTTGATTTCAGATAGAACTGTTCATAATTTTGCCATTAACACCTACTCTGGACTAATGCTTTCTTTCTTTTCTACAACCGTTCCTACTCCATTGCCTTTGTTGAATGACATTTTTGATCTTTAATTTAATTTGTTTTAATGTTATACAATCTTTTATCCATTTGAATTTCAGCTCTTTATATTCCTGACAAAGTGCATTACCACAATATACTTGTCTACCAAGTTTTTGACTACTTGCTTACGCTGTTTACATCCCTCTGTGGACTCTGTGTCATCCTCAGCACTTGCCTTTGCACCTATTTTTGTGTCATCAATAATCTTGGCAACAGTTCACTCACTTCTTTCATCCAAATCATGAATAGATGAGGTGCCAGAAAACTGGAGGATGGCTAATGTTCTGTCATTATTTAAGAAAGGCTGCAAGGAAAAGCTAGGAAACTATAGACCAAGGAGCCTAATGTTGGCAGGTGAGTCATTAGAGGCGATTCTGAGAGATGGGATCTATGTGCATTTGGAAAGGACTGATTTGGGATAGTCAGTATGACTTTGTGCGTGGGAAATTGTGTCTTATAAATTTGATTGGGCGTTTTGAAGAGGTGACCAAAAGGATGGATGAAGGGAGAGTGGTAGACATTGTTTACATGGACTTTAGCAAGGCCTTCATCAAAGTTCTGCATGTTAGACTGGTGAGTAAGGTTAGATCACATGGGATCCAGGAAGAGCCAACCAATTGGATACAAAATTGGCTTGACAGTAGGAGGTAGATTATGGTGGTAGAAGGTTGTTGTTCAGACTGGAGGCCTGTGACCAGCAATGCACTTATAAGGATTGGTGCTCAATACAGTGTTGTTCATCATTTATATAAATGTTCTGGATGAGAAAAATGAAATAATGTTAGTACGTTTGTGGATGACACCAAAATTAGTGTTATGCTGGAAAGTGAAGCAGGTTATCTAAGACCATAATGGAATCTTGATCAACTGGGCCAATGGGATGAGGAATGGCAGGTGGAGTTTAATTCAATTAAACATGAGGTATTGCATTTTGGTAAGATAAACCAGGGTAGGACTTATACAATTCATGGTAGGGCCCTGTGGAGTGTTGTCTAACACAGAGACATGGGGTGCAGTTCCTTGAAAATAGAGATACGAGTAGACCGTTGGTGAAGAAAACATTTGGCATGCTTACTTTTATCGGTCAGAGCATTGCGTACAGGATTGTGTCATCATGTTACAGCTGTACAAGACATTGGTAAAGCCACATTTAGAGTACTGCGCCTGATTGCCCTGCTATAGAAAGGGCATTGTTAAACTGGAAAGGGTACAAATGATTTATAAGGATGACCAGTTTAAATTATAACGAGAGGCTGGTACTTTTTTCCCTGGAGTATTGGAAAGTGAGGGTCAACCTTACAGAGGTTTATAAAATTATGAGGGGAATAGACAAGGTGAATAGTCAAGGTCTTTTCTCCAGTTCAAAATTAGAGGGCATAGGTTTAAGGTGAGTAGGGAAACATTTAAAAGGGACCTGGGGGGCAACTTTTTCACAAAGAGGATGAATAATGAGGGGGGAGGTGTGGGCGCAAGTTTTGCATTTCTTGCGGTTGCAGGGAAAGGTGCCGGGAGTGGAAGTTGGGTTGGTGGGTGGTGTGGACCTGACAAGGGAGTCGTGGAGAGAGTGGTCTTTTTGGAATGTTGATAGGGGAGGGAAGGGAAATATATCCTTGGTGATGGGGTCTGTTTGGAGGTGGCAGAAATGACGAAGGATGATACGATGTATCTGGAGTTTGGTGGGGTGGTAGGTGAAGATCAGTGGGGTGCTGTCCTCATGGCGATTGGAGGGGGGGGGGGGGTTCAAGGGCGGAGGAGCGCGAAGTGGAGGAGATGCGGTGGAGACCATCATCAACCACGTCTGAGGGGAAATTGCAGTCTTTGAAGAAGGAGGCCATCTGGGTTGTTCGATATTGGAATTGGTCGTCCTGGGAGCAGATGCGGCGGAGGCGAAGGAATTGGGAATATGGGATGGCGTTTTTACAGGGGCAGGGTGGGAGGAGGTTTGGGCAGCACGGTGGCCCAGTGGTAAGCACTGCTGCCTCACAGCACCAGAGACCCGGGTTCAATTCCCGCCTCAGGCGACTGACTGTGTGGAGTTTGCACATTCTCCCCATGTCTGCGTGGGTTTCTTCCGGGTGCTCCGGTTTCCTCCCACAATCCAAATATGTGTAGGTTAGGTGAATTGGCCATGCTAAATTGCCCGTAGTGTTAGGTAAGGGGTAAATGTAGGGGTATGGGTGGGTTGCGCTTCCGCGGGTCGGTGTGGACTTGTTGGGCCGAAGGGCCTGTTTCCACACTGTAATGTAATCTAAAAATCTAATCTAATCTAATCTAGGTAGCTATGGGAGTCGGTCAGTTTATAGTAAATGTCTGTATTGAGTCGGTCGCCCGAGATAGAAATGGAGAGGTCTAGGAAGGGGAGGGAGGAGTCTGAGACGGTCCAGGTAAATCTGGGCTGAAGATCAGTATGAATCTGAGTCTATGATTGCACACATTGTTAATAATTATGGCCCCAGCACTAATCCCTGTCTTTTTTATTCACTCATGGGATGTGGGTGTTGTTGGCTGTGCCAGAACGTATTGCCCTCCCTAGTTGCTCTTGAGAAAATGGCGGTGGGCTGCCTTGTTCACCTGCGGCAGTCCATTTGCTGTAGGTAGATCCATAATGTTGTTCGGGATGAATTCCAGGATTTTGACTCAGTGACAGTCAAGGAATTGGATGAGTTTGTTTTGTTCAGTTTCATAAATGAGCCTTATAACATGTCTTGAATAGATTGCTTGAATACCTGATGATGAGTTCCTCAGAAAATGCAGGAACTGGAAAACTTGATCCTATTCTACTTAAACCAGGGAATCTAAATTACCAGAAAATTGGGCCTGGAAGTTTCTTCCTCCAATTACTTAGACATATTGCCTGATGCTCCCAATTTCAGTCCTTCTATTCTTTCCACTCCAAGGAATTTTCACAGCAGGTACATAGTCCTATCACTGGAAACAAATGTGGATTTGGCACCATACGGGTGAAGCCACCAATTTAAGACAGTGGTCCATCTTGCAGAGCTGTCAAGTCAATCAAATAACTGGAAACTTGGTAACCTCAGCAGCATTCCTGATTGTCATATCCTGGACTGAGATTGCAGGGAGAAGAGAGGGCAATTCTATATGAATGCAATGTAAATTTATTTAGGTGTCATGAAGGGGCCAGTCAAGAATGCCCTGACAATCAAACATATGTAACCTGTAGTGGCAACACTATAGCTAAAAGGACAGACATTGCCAACCGGTTGCTTTGGGTTCCATAAAGGAGGACTCCTCATCCTTCCTCTTTCCTCCAAGAAATTTGCTTGGTTGACATGTTGTTCTCCTCATGTAAAATACTAGTTAGGGTGGGAATTGGTCATTGCTTGACCATTTAATTAGTTATTAGGAGCAACTTTACTGAATTTTGCAGCATTGGTAATATCCCATGGGAGTGAGAACATGGTCAGCACTCTTCCCCCATTTTATGAAGTATCCTTCCTCCCAGTCCACTTTCAGAGACTGGCAATATTCAGCTATGGTTCATTATTCAGCTGTCCATTCTCACCTTTGCAAGTTGCCTGTCTTTTCTTCCCATTGTTCCTGCCCTGGTCTATATTATAGTGACAAACATGGCATTAAATATTGAAGAACATAAAAAAATAGAGGGCATTGGGAAAAAGTGGGAAAATGAGATGCATTGGATTATTTTGTGTAAGAGTCAGGGTCAAATGCCTTCATTCCAGAATTCTGTATTCTTCTTTTCTTTGCTTATTCCTACTGCTTTTGTTTTCAATCATTATCAGAAGTACTGATTTGAAGTCATATCCATTGGTCCTTATATTGAAGAATAGATTGTGACTCATTTGATCAGGAGACATAGCATAGTCCATGTACAAGTCCAAATTGTCTATTATGGCAAACAGAATTGCAAACCAATGATTTAAACAAGCAAACAATCCTAGTACATTCTACTTTAAAATATAGATTTTCACCTTTTTACAAAACAAAAGATAATGTAAGTTTGTTTAGAAATGTTTGTAATATAATAAATATAATGAACACAAAATAAAAATAAAGCTATGGCATGAACTCTGCAATATGTACAGATTAAGGAATGTATGCCCTGGAAAAGAAAGTTCAGGACAACAATCTCATCTCAGAATTTAAATGAGAGGTGTAAACCAATTAAACTACATTCTTATGTCTTGTGTCACCTCCCAAACTCTTCTTAAGATCATTAACTTGTAAAGACATCACAGAAAGATTCTCTGGCTTAGAAACTCTTAATGGGCATCGTAAAGCAAGTAACATTAGTTAGCCTTTTTAATTCATTTTCCACATCACACTACATTTGTGAAAATTGCTGGAATGTTGAAGGAATAATGGCACAATGATGTCAGTGTTAAAAGAAGGAGAGTGAATTAAGAGGGTGAAGAGAGACAGAGACAGAAAGACAAAGTTGTTAAAATAAGAAAACTTATGAAAAGAACAAGCAGAGAAAACGGACTTTGTAATCCAGTTGTGTGTTGGAAATTGACATGTTGGTCCTTGAGAAGTTAATGAATGAATGAACGGCAAAGTAGATGTGTGAAATGTTTAGACTGGGATATTGTTCAGGTGGCACTGACCCCAGTGACAGGCTTGAAAACTGCAGCAATCCAGTTTTTTGGGATCCACTAACTTGATTTTACTTCCATTAAGCAAACAATAAACTGGGGCTTCCATTTCTTTAAGGGGCAAGGTCACATCTCCAGGAGATGCTGGACAATCAGTGGGCCAAGACTATAATGTGTTAGCCACTGCTGGGAATGTACCCAGCGTAAAGAAGGAGCACAGACAACACACTTGGAACAAGCTAAGTCAAATTGGGGTCATTGGGGGAGTAGTCTGCATAGGGTGAAAAGTGAAGGCTAGGACTTGTTGGAGGGATGTCAATGGCAGTCGGTGAGGTGGCGGGGAGTGTCTATGGAGATGTATAGGGTTCTGTGCAGAAATGGTTGGGTGGAAATGGTTTATTACTAGCCTTATTTTAAAGTGAGAACACTGAGGCAAAATGGACCTGTTTCAGGGACTTCTGGGGTCCCAAATTTACCTAAAAAATGGAATGACTCATTTTCCTTGGATCTATTGCCACCATCAATTGTGGTTATGCAAAATTAGCATTAGGCCCCTCTACATTAAAGAGGAGCTACCATGTCTCTTATTGTTCTCTTCAGGTATTGTGAACTGCTCTGGAAAGAACACTTGCTCGCTCCAATTTTCTGCTGCCCATGTAGCCTCGAAACAAACTACCCCACAAAAGGTTATGCAAAATCTGCACTTTTTTGAATATGGAGTGACTAGGGGCCAAGGTTCTTGGCCTTACATCATTTTTGCTGGCTGCCATCAGACTGTCCTTTAGCAGTGCTTCCCTCTCCACAACCTCCACCATCTGGAACTTACTATGATTTTTGTATTATTGCCAAGATGATAAATATTTTGTGCCCTTAGAATGATTATTGACTTTGGCTTTAAAATGCCACCAATTTCCACATTGGAAAATTCTGAAGTTAAGTTCCAAAAAAAAAATTGAACAATTTGCAAAACAATTTGTAAGTTTAATTTACTTCGATCTCACAATTCATGCTTCTCACTGTAGATGGAAATTTATAATATGATATGACAGTTTTATCAGAAAATAGCAGCCTTCAGAAAGGAGATCACATTTCCTTTTATGGGATCATTATAAATGTTAGCTGATGGACATCAGTGATAAAAAGCTACTTGCAGTGAGCAAGGATGCACGTACTAAAGTGCATTGCAGGTCAGACACAGTAGCTTATCTTTAGCCAGAACCTGCTCTGCCTTTTAGGAAATAAATATGTTCAATGCTTCCAATAGGAAGCCAAAGCAAACATATATTGATCTTGGACTTTGCCCATGGTGAAATGACAAATAAAGGAGAGGGCTGTATACTGCACACACAATCAGATATTGTGGAATGCCAAATTGCAGAGTCTTCTTTGAGTTACACAAACAAAGTAACTATTTTTTTTTAACAGAAAAAGCTTTCTCTTGCTTATTTCCCTTTCCCATCTTCAGGGGCCCTTCAACATTGCACGTCATCCTCTTTTAACAGACAGAGACAATTGAGCCAGGTCTTAGTTCAACAACCCAGGTAATTTAAGTTAAGAAAGTAGACTATTTCATACTGTCTTTAACCAGACCTATCTTCTCTGGAGGGAAGAAGCTCAGTTTTTCATACCCAGAATAAAACGTTTAGAGGGGATGTGATAATTTTCTTTTCACCCAGAGTTGAATCTGAAACTCTATGATTTTAAGGGAGACACACTCATAACATTTAAGTATTTAGATGTTCAATTGCAATGTCAAGGCATACAAAGCTACGGGCCAAGGGCTGGAAAATGGGATTTGGATAGTTTCGGGAGTTGTTTTTGATTGGCGCAGATTTGGTAGGCCAAAGGGCCTTTTCTTTGTGCTGCAGACATCTATGACTCTACTTCCATCTTACATATATCTAACGACACTGCTTACATTCCCTTCTGAGGCAGAGGGATCTAAAGTCAGACAACTCTCTGAGACAGAAAAAATGTTTTTTTAAATTCACTTGTGGCACGTGGGTGTCACAAGCTTGTCGACATTTATTACCTATTCCTAGCTGCCCATGAGAAGGTGGTATGAGCTGCCTTCTTGAACTGCTGCAGTCCATGTGCTGTGGGCAGACCCGTAATGTCCGTAGGTAGGGAATTCCAGGACTTTGACCCAGTGAAGGAACAGGGATCTATTTCCAAGTCAGGATGGTGTGTAGCTTGGAGGGGAACTTGAAGGTCATGGTGTTTCCATGTATCTGCTGCTTTTCTAAATGGTACTGGTCATGACTTTGGATAGTGTTAAGGATCATAAGTGAATTTCTGCAGATAGTACTCACTGCTGCTACCAAACTTCATTGGTGGAGAAGGAGTGGATGTTTAGATTAGATTAGATTCCCTACAGTGTGGAAACAGGCCCTTCAGCCCAACAATTCCACACCGACCCTCCGAAGAGTAACACACCCAAACACATTTCTCTCTGACAAATGCACCTCACACTATGGGCAATTTAGCATGGCCAATTCACCTGACCTGCACATCTTTGGACTGTGGGAGGAAACCGGAGCATCTGGAGGAAACCCACACAGACGCAGGGAGAATGTGCAAACTCCACACAGACAGTTGTCCTAGGCTGGAATTGAATCTGGGACCCTAGTAATGTGAGGCAGCAGTGCTAACCACTGAGCCACTGTGCCACCCATCAAACAAGCTGCTTTGTCTTGGAGATAAAAATAATGACTGCAGATGCTGGAAACCAGATCCTGGATTAGAGTGGTGCTGGAAAAGCAAGCAGTTCAAACAGCATCCAAGGAGCAGGAAAATCGATGTTTCAGGCAAAAGCCCTTGTCTTGGATGGTGTCAATCTTCTTGAGTGTTGTTAGAGCTGCACTCATCTGGACAAATGGGGAATATTTCACCACACTCCTGGTTTATGTTTTGGAGATGGTGGATAGGTTTTGGGGAGTCAGGAGGCTGGCAGTATTCCCAGCCTCTGACCTGCTCTTGTAGCCACAGTGTTTATGTGGCTAGTCCACTTGAGTTTTTGATCAATGGTAGCTTCCAGGATGTTGATAGTAGGAATTCAGTGATGGTAACATCATGAAAGTTGAGGAGTAGTGGTTAGATTGACTGTTAGTGGAAATGGTCATTGCTGGCATTTGTGTGGTGCAAATATTGTTTCCCACTTTGTCAGCCCAAACCTGAATATTGTCCAGATCTTGTTGCTTTTGAACATGGACTGCTTCAGTATCTGAGGAGTCACAATTGTGCAATCATCTGTGAATATCCTCACTTCATACTTTCCTACCTACCCTTGTGGTCATCTGAAAAGTTAGCTGCCATGCCTTTATTCTTCTTAGCTAAGTCATTGACACAAATTGTAAAAGATTGAGGCACCAGTGCCAATTAAAAAAGACCCATGTATACCTCTCTTTTCTCCCAGCCAGTCAGCCAACCTTCTATCCATGCTAAAATGTTACTCCTATATCATAAGCTTCTGCTCTATCAATAGCCTTTGATGTGACACTTTGTCACAAGTTTGGGAATCCAATTACAGTGTGTCAATTCCTACCACACACACAGATAAATATCCACAGTGCATATTACTCCTCAAATTGGTTCAAAAGGATTTTCATTTCACAAAACCATTCTGATTTACAGACTACCATAGGTTTTTGAGTGCCCAGCTATAATCTCCTTAGTGAGCAATTCCAATTCATTCCCCACAATACACAACATACTAACTGGCCTATAGTTTCCTGTTTTCTGCCTGTCTCCATGCTTAAATAGGGGGCTATAATTGTTACTTTCTAATCTAATGGAACCTCTCCAGAATCCTGAGAATTTTGTGAATGTATCTGTTAGCTAATTTAAAGTAAAGTTGCCACAGTCATACTGGACAATAGGGCTGGCTGTTCTCTGAGAAAGAGAACTGGATCACCAAACCTCATGCAAGGGAGAGTGTGAGTAGGAGACTGTATCAAGATAAGCTCAAATGGTGCTGGAATTGAAGCCATTCTTTTGGAATCACTCTACACCACAAACCATCCATCTAGTTAGCTTAGCTAACCAACCCCAGTAGCCACCTCTTCTAAGACCTTAAGAATGATGCCCATCTGGGCAACCCCATTAGTTTGTTTATTAGTACTTTTCTAGTGATGGTCATTTCACCAAATTCCTCTCTCCTTCCACCTCCTAATATACAGCTGTTACTGAGATTTCTTTGTATCCTTCACAGTGAATACAGAGGCAAACTAGTTATTCATTTGTCTGCCATTTCCTTAAAATCTACTATTCCCCATTCTCATTCTTAGAGGACCAACATTCACTTTATTTCCTCTTTTCTTTTTAAGATCCCTGTAGAAAATCTTACTGTCCATTTTTACATTTCTAACCAGCTTCCTCTCATACTGTAATTTCTTTCTGCTGATTAATCTTTTAGTCCTACTCTGTTGGTCTCTTTGGCCACACACAGATGAACTTGGTACAGAGGAACCTTGATTATCCAGCATTCAATTATTTGACTTTCGGATTATCTGGTAAGATCGCAAGGTCCCAATGCTTGGTTAAACTGTGTTATCTGGCATTCGATTATCCGAACAAAATACTCTCCACCCGTCTAGTAAGGGATGAATATACACTCTGATTGGTAGGTCCCTAAGGAGTACTAAGGAACTAAGGGATCTTGGTGTTCAAGTCTATAGACCCCTGAAGGTGTTGGCACACATAGACAGGGTGGTGAAGAAAGCATACAGGATGCTTGCCTTCGTGAGCTGGGATGTAGAATAAAAGAGCAAGGAAGCCTTGTTATAACTTTATAAAACATTGGCTAGGCCACAGATGATTACAGTATGCAGTTCTGGTCACCACACCATTGGAAGGATGTGATTACAGAACAACCTCGGTTATCGAAACGTTTCGAGTTTGGGTGGTGGGAGCAGAGAGCGGAAGAAGCAGAGCCTGCTGGGAAGGTCAGTGATTGTTTTTTAAGTGGGTGTGATCTAAACCGAGACTCTACACCATAGGGCTTCCCTCCCACCCACCTCCTCTAGCCTTTATAAGAATCTGTACACACGGTAAGTTTTTCAGGTTTTATTTTCTCTTCCTTGTTTAGTACTGTGTAGGCTTTCAGAGTAGCGGGATATGGATGTTAGGGCAGTTGCATGTCCCTCCTGCAGAATGTGGCAGATGAGAGACATGAGAATTCTCTGCTGGCCAAATCTGCAGCAAGTGCACACAACTCCAGCTCCTTGAAAAGCGAGTTAGGGAACTGGAACTGGATGAACTGCGGATCATCCGGGAGGCTGAGGGGGAAACTGGGAGGATATACAGGGAGGTGATTACTCCTCAGGTGCAGGATAAGGACAGCTGGGTTACAGTCAGGAGGCGGAAAGGGAACCGACAGACAGAGCAGGGATCCCTGTGGCCGTTCCCCTCAGCAATAAGTATACCGTTTTGGAAACTGCTGGTGGGGACAGCCTACCAGGGGAAAGCCTGGTGTCAGAAATAAGAGGGACGAACTTAGAGCATGGATCAGTACTTGGGAATATGATGTTGTGGCCATAACAGAGACATGGGTTTCACAGGGGCAGGAATGGTTGCTGGATGTTCCAGGTCTTAGAACATTTAAAAAAAAACAGGAGGAGGGAAAAGAGGAGGGCATGTAGCATTGCTAATCAGAGAATGTATCACAGCTACAGAATTGAAGCTTGCCAAGGGAGGTTTGTCTACTGAGTCAGTCTGAGTAGAGATTAGGAACAGTAAGGGAGCAGTCACCTCATTAGGGAACAGACCCCTTAATAGCAGTAGGCAGATCGAAGAACTCATAGGCTGGCAGATTTTGGAAAAGCGCAGACGTAGCAGGGTTGTTGTTATGGGTGACACCAACTTTCCCAATATTGATTGGAACCTCCTTAGTGCCGATGGTTTGGATGGAGCCGTTTTTGTTAGATGTGTTCAGGAGGGTTTCCTTACTCAGTATGTAGACAGGCCAACGAGCGGAGAGGCCACTTTGGATTTGGTGCTCGACAATGAGCCAGGACAGGTATCAGATCTCGCTTTGGGAGAACACTTTGGTGACAGTGACCACAACAGCCTCACACTTACCACAGCCATGGTGAGGGAAAGGAGCAGTTACCATGGGAAAATATTTAACTCGGGAAAAGGAAATTATGATGCTAACAGACAGGAGTTGGGAAGTACAGATTGGTAGCAATTGTTCCACAGAAAGGGCACAATAGTGTTCAAGGAGTTGTTGCGAGTGATGCATAAATTTGTTCCTCTTGACAGGCAAGAAGGGGTAAGATTAAGGAGTGTTGGATGATGAGAACAGAGGAGCTTTGTGCCATTAATTGATTTAATAAATAATTAACTTCAAATATATACTCGAGATGCGATGTTAGAGTTAAGTCTTACACTTTTATAAAAAGGCTCTCCGATACATATTCTCCCTGAGGACAAAGGTTTGTGACTGTGGACACACAAGCCTGAGCTGTGCGTTCGAACAGCAAGATTCCCTCTCAACATTGACTCGCTCCATTTTGCAAACCCAACAATTTGTTTCCTTAGCTCATTCTCGGGAGAGTTAAGTTAAAAAATGCGTTTGCACTTCTCATTTCTATTGCTTTTTCCTCCTGTTTCCCATGACAACTCTTTTTTTCCAAACAATAAGTAGTTCAATATCTTTCAGCTGACAAGAAAATTTAATGTAGTATTTTTTGATGGGGGAAGGCAAATCATAGTGAGTTAGCACATGTGAAAATAAACAGGAGGAAAAGTTGATGGGAGGAAACACGAAGATTACCCCCCCTTAAAAAAGTTAATGAGAGGCTGGCAACAGAAGTCAGTGAAAAAATCTTCCTTCTCTCTTGTGTTCCCCCTGTATTTTGCACCTCTCTCTCTCAGGGCTTGGCAGTCGCTAAGGAGGGGGGGCCAACACTTAGTTCCTCTGGATGGCAGGCCAACACCAAACAGAAAGTTGCTGGCCTGCTATCGAGGACATGGATAAAACCGAGGAAAATGTTGGTACAAAATTTCACAGATTTCAGTCAAACTCTAGCCAAAAAGTGATTTTATTCGTAAAATATGAATTTTAAGCAATATCCAGTGTTGGTACACATTTTATCGATTGAATGAAAAAACTCTGTAAACAGGCTTTTTTATGTAATTATGTTCAGTATGGCTTCCTTTGTTTACGATCAGATCAGTTATCCAAACAACCAGTTATCTGAACAAAATACACCCTGCCCGTCTCATTCGGATAATCGAGATTGTTCTGTACAATGAAGATGAAGCAGAGGAGATTCACCAGGACGTTGCTTGGGATGAGAAATCCCAATTATCAAGAGAGACTGGATGGGCTGGGTTTGTTTTACTTGGAGCAGAGGAGTAGAGGGGTGATCTGATTGAGATATACAAAATTATGAGAGGTATGGACAGAATCATAAGAATCTTTTCCCTAGGCCCAGAGGGCTTAAGTTTAAGGTGAGAAGTGGTTTAGAGGAGATCTGAGAAAAACAATTACCCAGAGAATAGTAGAAATATGAAATGTGCTGCCTAAGAGGATGGTGGAGGTAGGAAACCTTGCAACACTTAAGAAGCATCTGGGTTAGTTCTTAAAGTGCTAGGGCATAGAAGGCTATGGACCAAGTGCAGGTAAATGGGATAGCATACTTTGGTGTTTGTTGGTGGGTACAGACATGGTGAGCCGAAGGGCCTGTTTCTACGCAGCACGGCTCTACAACATTGAGTTTAGCAATTTCATATGCAAACACCTTCTTCCTCTATGTCTGTCACCACAGCCCCCATCCCATCCCAACACCAGGTCCTGTTTTATATGGGTTGCTCCCAGAACAGCTAACCATTTTCAACTGTTAAAAATTCTCATTAGCACCCTACCTAATATTTATGTCTCTCTTAGGCTAGCATTGGCAATCTGTTTTCCTATCCATATTTTCTCTCTTTCTTTGGGCCTCACCTCCATGTAGTTTACTTACTCCCCAATCCCTCATCAGCATAATATCACCCTTTCACAGCTCAGTTCTGACTAATGGTCACCAAACCCGAAACATTAATTCAGTTTTTCTCTCTGCAGATGCTACCAAACCTATTGCGTTTCTTGCACTTCCTATTTTTGTTTCAGATTTCCAGCATCCACAGTTCTTTGCTTTTATAGTCGAAAGTCTTGCTAAAACTATACAAGGCACTAATCAAACCATAACTGGAACATTACCTAAGACAAGATATAATTCCATTGGAGACAGTCCAGAGAAGGTCCATTAGTCTGATGGACTTTCTTATGAAAAGTTCAGTAGGTTGGGTCAGTACTCATTGAAGTTTAGAAGAATAAGAGGTGACTTTGCTGAAACATACAAAATTCTTAGAAGATTTGACAGGTTCGATGAGGAAAGATTGTTTCCCCTTGTGGAAGAGTCTAGGAATACAGGCTATAATCTCAGAATAAAAGTCACCCTTTCAAGGCAGAGTTAAGCAGAATTACTTCTCTCAAGAGGGTGTGAATCTGTGGAATCTTTATCACAGAGAATGTTGAGGCTGAACCGTTAAGTATTTTTAAGGCTGAGGTAGACATACTTTTAATGAGTAAGGGAATCAGGTTATGGGAAAAAGGTAGGGAAGTGATTTTGAGGATTGTTGAATCAGTCATAATCTCATTGAATGGCAGAGCAGACTTGATGGGCTGAATGGCTTACTTCTGCCCCTTTCATCCTGCATTCTTATGATCTTATGGAAAGTGAAATTAAATCATTATCAGTTGCCCCACAATATTGTTTAATTGTTAAGGTGGTCGGGGGTCCAAATGGCCCATTCCTGCTCTTATCTCTTATGTTCTTATCTTCAATCTACAATTTTTGGCCCCCAGGTAATTGATATTGTTTTAAATTAAATCATGGAGGCAAGGGATCAATCTGGAAGGATGTGGAAAGTTGTGATATATCAAAGAGTCGTGAAATGGTGTGAGAGTAATATGGGAAATGTGGGTGAAAGATTAGCATGAATATTTAGAAAAATAAACCTAGGAATGCATGAACAATCAAGACAATACATCACAAAGATAATAACATTAAGGAAAAAAAAACTAAAGGTTCTATATCTGAATGTGCACATCGAAGTAAATAAGTTTGAGATAATAGTTATTACAGAGACATGGTCGCAGGAGGTCAAGAATTGGAACTTGAATATTGAGAGGTAGACGGCATTCAAGAAAAATAGAAAACTACATAAAGCTGAGTGGGTAGCATCATGAATGAAACTATTGTGCAGTAGTTGGAGATTACTTTGGTTCAGGAGATGAGGATGTAGAACCTAGGATAGGGCTGAAAGGACTTCGTACATAAGACATGGGACAGCAGACAGTTAGACAACTTCAAGTTTACTGAGAGCAGTATGTGGAAAACCGAAGAAATGCTTTGAATAGTCAGGTCTTGAAGTTGCAAAAGCATGACTGAGGATTTCAGTAGTAGATGAGTCAGGGACAAAGTTTTCTGATATTATGGAGATGAAAACAGGTGGTCCTGGTGATGACACAGAAGTCAACAATTGCTTCAGTTATCCCAGAAGTACCCAACCTTTATTAAGCGACCAGAGATCTGAATTAAGGGAATTAGGATGGTCAAACCTGCCACAAGTCAAATCCATTTCTAGAAAAGGCCGAGCAGGTAAGTTGAATTTTTAACAAAATTTCAGCTTTTGTGGGCCATGAGCATCAGGAGTGCTCCTTGAACAGGCTACATAAACCCCACCACCACCACTACTTGGGTTATAGCCTGATCAATGCCACAACCATCCCAGTCATGGTCTATTCCAAGCTCCCCTTAGCTCCTCACCCCCACTCTTCACTATATCATGGTCCCAATTCCCCACTAACTGTGAGGTATAGTCTCCAGCTCTCAGATGACATTTAGCCATTGAAATCAGCAAGGTCTACTTATCACATGCTTTGCTGGCTTCTTTGACAAATTATGGCCTCCATGTGAATATCAGATCCACAGAGTCTGTTTATTGTCGAATTGGCACAGAAAGGCAGTGTGCACCTAGAAGATGGAACAATGCTAGGAGTATCCGGGATGAGGTATTCAATGTGGGTGTTACATAGAAACATAGAAAATAGGTGCAGGGGTAGGCCATTTGGCTCTTCGAGCCTGCATCACCATTCAATATGATCATGGCTGATCATGCAATCTCAGTATCCCATTCCCACTTTCTCCCCATACCCTTTGTCCCTTTAGCCACAAGGGCCATGTCCAGCTCCCTCTTGAGTATATCTAATGAATTAGCCCCAACAGCTTCTTATGGAAGAGAATTCCACTGGTTTACAACCCTCTGAGTGAAGAAATTCTTCCTCAACTCAGACCTGAATCGTTTACTCCTTATTCTTAGACTGTGACCTCCAGTTCCGGATTTCCTCAGAATCGGGAACATGCTTCCTGCATCTAACCTGTCCAGTCCCATCAAGATTTTACAAGTTTCTATGAGATCCTCCCTCATTCTTCCAAATTCCAGCAAGTACAAGCCCAGTCGATCCAGTCTTTCTTCAAATGTCAGTCCTGCCATCTCGGGAAGCAGTCTGGTGAACCCTTAATGAACTCCCTCAATGTCCTTTCTCAGACAAGGAGACCAAAACTACACACAATACTAAAGGTGTGGCTTTACCAAGACCCTATATAGTTGCAACAAGACATCCTTACTTGACACTCAAATTCTCTGCCTATGAAGGCCAGCATGCCACCCAGGTCTCATTGTACTTCACCTTTTCCTAAACTGCCGCCATTCAAATAATAATCAGCTTTTCCTATTTTTATAGTCAAAGTGGATAACCTCACATTTATCAACATTATGTATTTGCTCACTCAGCTAGAATGTCCAAGTCACCCTACAGTCTTTTAGCATCCTCCTCACAGCACACACGGCTACCCACCTTAATGTCGTCTACAAGTTGGGAGATGTTGCATTCAATTCTCTTGTCCAAATCGATAATGTATATGGCGAACAGCTGAGGTCCCAGCACTGAACCCTACGGCACCCTGCTCGTCACTGCCCACCACTATTGTGACAATGCTGTCACTTTAAAAAGGTTATTTTGTCCTTGGTTTTTTTGAAGAGAGGTCGTAAAAGCAGAGGTGCTAATTTAACAATGGAAGGGGTGTGGGTAAGAACAAGGACTGCAGACGCTGGAAACCAGAGTCTAGATTAGAGTGGTGCTGGAAAAACACAGCAGGTCAGGCAGCATCTGAGGAGCAGGAAAATTGACATTTCGGGCAAAAGCCCTTCATCAGGAATGGAAGTGGAGTGACCAGTTCTCTCAGTTCAAGTCTTTTTCTAGTTTGTTTTTAGCTGTAGCAGTCACAAGACATGTGATTCCAGGAGAGAGCCTAGCTTCAGTAAAGGATTCCTTTGACTTACTTTGAAATCTCTCTCTGGATGTTGTTTCCTCCTGCCTGTGAGAATCTGTGTTTGAACTTACCTTTTGGCAAGGAGTGTGTTTATGGGATTTTACTGTTTTGGAACAGTTAATTAGTAAGCTACTGGATCGGGTTGGTTGAGTTTTCCAATGGTCGCGTTATTCTAAATTCCGCTTTCCTATGCTCAGGTTTTAACTGTAGTTTTTTAGTAAACTGTGTTTGCTTAAAGTCAAGTGGTTTGACGAGTTGCATCACATCTGGAATACCCACTTCACATCTGCCTTTAAAATAAGAAAACGTTAGGGCTAGGCTACCTTCCTAAAATATTTTGAAGGGCTCTCGCCTGGTCCACAATACTCTGAAAAGGACCCATTTATTCCAACTCTGCTTTATGTTTGCCAGTCAGGGATTCATATGAAATCTTCAGAAATATACCCAACCAGAATTGGTAATCTATTTCTGCTGGGTTGTTGCTATTTTAATGGACAGATCACATTCACATATAAATGATGAGCTGCCCACTTGGAACAATTGGCTTGAGGCAGCTCTCTAGGGTTTGACTATCAGCCCTTGTGTACATAGTCAGGAGATGTTCAAGTGGGTTTTTACCTCACATGGATGAGGAGGACCACAGTGTGACAGACAGAAATTATTTGTATGCAATCTTCATAAAGTATGAAAATTATTTTACGCTTACCTACATAAATCGTTGTTTCATGCCCAGTTTTATTGAACAGATGTCTGTCGTGAGCACTCGACCATCTTGTTTGTCCCGCCAGGGAAGACAATGGTCTTGTGGTATTAGATTATTGATTCAGAGACCCAGGAAGTATTTTGGAAGCCTGGTACAAATTCCACCCTGACAGATCATGGAATTTGAATTCAATAAAATCTGGAATGAAAATTCTAATGATGACCATGAAATTGTTGTTGTTAGGAGAAGAACTCATTCGGTTCACTAAAGTCCTTTAGGGAAAGAAACTGCTGTCCTTACCTGGTCAGATCTATATGTAACTCCAGGCTCACAAGGTGACTGACTCTTAACAATCTTTTGTGCAATTAGACATGGGCAATAAATGCTGCCGAGCCAGCAATATCCATATCCGGTGAATGAATTAAAAGAAAAGTCTAAATGAGGGAGTGACAATGTTACTGGCACTTTAATTTTAGAGATCAATTATGAGGGAATGAAATAAAGGTATTACATAGTCTGTGTGGATCAATCTGCTTTATGAACTGAGCCACAGTGGCATGACTGCCCTGTTAAACTTTGAAAATGTTGTCTCAACAGGCAGCTGACTTGCTTCCATATCATATGAATGCTTTTTGCAAGCTGTCAGGAAAGGCTTTGCTTTTTGACCCTGTGATTTTTCATTCTTTTGGGGAAGCTCTTGACCTTCGCTCCAGAGCTGACCCCTGCTGGTCGAAATAAATCTGAAGTTTCCCCTTTGGGGCGTTGTGGATGTGAACCCACGTTACCCAATTGTAAAATACAGCATGTCAGTGCGTTGCACTACTGACTGCCAGGTTTTCAGACACACATCAATTAAATCTTAACTTTAACATTGACACCAAGATAATTTAAGTACTTCCATAGGAAATGGAACTGACAGCTAAACGTTGCGTTTTTGGCTTGGTTGTTTTCAAGGACAGCATGAATTTGATAAAACTCTTATGATTGTAAAAGAATTACATCACCTTATTTGGCAGCATGAAGAGGTTGTTGGTACCAAGGTACGGATGTCTCCTTCACAGCAGCATACATGATGACCAATAATATATCCTCTATTAGCCTTGTGGAGATAAAGCTCTCACTATTTCTGTCATTCAGAGAAATTGGGCAACCAATCAACATTGAAAAAGAAATGTAATAATCAGCCACGCCTCACTTGTCTATAAATGGTAGTCGAGGGCAGGTGAAGTTCAAGGTACTTTTACAGCAGGGGCTTCACTGAGCCTATAAAACAGAGTTCAGTGACTGTGAAGGCAGATAAGCTTCAGTGAGATTGCAGGCAGTTAACAATGGCTTGTGTATCCCAGTCAGTGAGTTTTGATAAATGCCACTGTGGGCAGAGATCACAGAGCAGCATACTATACAGCATTCTCAACAAAGATCATCCCAGCGAATCAAGCTTGTGCCACTATCGACATCACCATCACTCCTCAGCTCCTGGATGCTCCTGTGAGTTTAGAAGAAAAGTTGTTCTCAAAACGCCAGAACTCACTTGCAGACGAGCCTCAGAGGTGCTTCTAAAGACTTTGAATTTCATTAAGAACTTGCCCTCTTTTTGCCAACTACCTGAAGGGGATCAGGTCCTGCTGGTGCAGAATTGCTGGGCTCCACTCTTTGTCTTGGGGTTAGCTCAGGAAAGAGTAGACTTTGAGGTGGCTGAGGCTGTGGCACCCAGCTTGCTGAGAAAGATTCTCTTGAATCAGAAAGTGATAGATGGGCAGAACTCGGAGACAGTCTTGAATGCCACTTCTCTAGCAGAAGTTCAAAAAGTGAAGATATTTCTTATGAAGCTCTGGAACATGGATGTCAGCAACAAAGAATATGCATATCTCAAAGGCATTACACTTTTCAATCCAGGTAAGAAAGAAACAGAATTTCATTAACGATGCTGACTTGACTTTATAATTACTTACCACAAAATAGATAATTCTCAAGTTTTTCACAAGGTAATTTTGCAATTCTTCCTCATGTTATTCCTTGTCTGGTTAAAACCTCTGCACTCAGAAAATTCCTTCTAATTGCAGAGAGTTGTATTGCATCCGATGGTTTTCTACAGAACAATTGACAACATTCCTGGTTCTTCCATGAGAAGTTCTGTAGTAATTCAGGCTCACAACTATTTATTGTACCAACCTTCAGCTTGTGGGGGAACCTCTTAATTTGGCAAGTTGGTTCCTTCTTGTGTGGGCAACATATGGGGGAGTGGAAGGAAAAGTTACTAGGCTTGCAGTGCAAACCAGAGTGATGTTAATGAATGGTTGAGTGGAATCAAACGGCTTAATATCAGTTGAGGCTGAGATTCAAACTCAGGCAACCTACAAGGAATAAAATAATAGTAAGACATGGAGATAACGCAGAAAAATGAAAGTACAGGACATAGCTCTGGGTCAAGAAATAACATCATTATTACTGCAACAGATTGAATGGCCTCTTCCAATGCACAACTTTTATGATTCTCTTAAACAACACAAATTAAATTCTGACATATAACCAAAACAGCCAAAGTCAGAGGAAATCCTGCTAATTCTAGTGTGTTCTCATTAGATTGCAGCTTGTGCCACATCAGCAGTGGTTCAGAAAAGAGGAATATATTAATTCCTTAGCTACAACAATAATAATGACCAGTATTTATATAGCACCATTAATATAGTAAAACTTCCTAAAGTGAGTCACAGGAGCATTACCAACAAACATTTGACACTAAGTCACTTAGGGAAGTCATAGGGTGCAAATTAAAATATTGGCCAAAATTTTCCTTTTTCCCTTTTAAGGAATGTCTTTAAACCAGAAAGTGAGGAAGAGAGGATGAAAAGAAATCTGTACAGAGGGTGTACTTGGGTTCTGAACATTTTATAAGATGCCACGTCAAAGATTTCTGCACAAACTAAGATCATTGGTGTCAGGATCAAAAGCAAATGAATGTTCAAGTTTGTTGTAGGGGAATGTAATATAAAAAAAGGGAAGATTCACTGCAGCTGGACAGGTCCTTGGTGAGACTATATCAGAGGTAATGTGTGTAGTTTTGCTTCCTTATTTGAAAAAGCAATATCATTACATTTGAAAGAGTAGCTCGGAGAAGATTTATTTGACTCATTCCTGCGATTAAGGGATTATTTTATGAAGAAATATTGAACAGGTTTGGTGTATACCTATTGGAGTTTATCAGAATAAAGTGATTTTATTGAAACATATAATGTCCTAAGGGGAATAGAAAGGGTGGATACTGGAAGGATGTTCCTTCTTGTTGACGGAGACTAGAACACAATTCTAGTGGGGTTCGGGGACACAAAAATAAGTGCAGAGGAGGAGATTTTTTCTTTTTGTCAAAGGGTTGTTAGTTTGTGGATGTCTCTTCCCCAGAAAGCAGTGGAGGCTAGGTCATTGAATTTACTTAATGCAGACTTCGATATATTGTTGACAGAGAGGGGAGTTAAGGGTTATGGGGGCAGACAAGAAAGTGGAATTGAGACCACAACCCAATTGGCCATGATCTCATTGATTGGTGAAACAGACATGAAAGGCTGAATGGGCTACACATATTGCTAAGTATCATGTTGTGAGACGATTTAAGATAGAACAAGTGAGGGACCTGGACAACTGAAGGTATAACTGCCAGCGCTGGAATGATTAAAATCAGGAATGCTCAAAAGGCTAGAATGGGAGAAGTGGAGATAGCTTGGTGGATTGTGGAGCTGGAGGAGATAGTGAATATTGCCTGCCCTCCAGCAGATATCTTAAAGTGTTACTGATAGAGGCCTGGGGTGTGTGTAATGGGGAAAAATGTAATAGCTCAGAAATATAGGGAAGGCAACGGCCTAGTGGTCTTATCACTGGATTGTTAAGCCAGAGACCCAGGTAATGTCCTGGGTAGCCGGGTTCAAATTCTGCCACGGCAGATGGTGGAACTTGATTTCAAAAAAATAAACCTGGAATTAAGAATCTAATGATGACCATGAATCCATTGTCAATTGTCAGAGAAAAACTCATCTGGTTCACTAATGTCCTTTAGGGACACATTCTGCTTCCAAGAAATATGCGACAAGTTTGACTTCCTTCTGCTGAGTTTCCAGTACAGTGGGAGGAGAACAGTTAGATTATTCTTTGTACAAACTGATCACTCATTCATGGTGAATGCTGATGATGGGGTTCCTTTCACACACAGAAGATGCATGATTCAGGGAGGAACAGTAAAGGGGGGGCGACAGGGTGGGAGTCAGAAAAAGAGAAGAAATTTGTGCTCTCATATATAACTTCAAGTCTATGAAAAATCTTCTTATAACTGTAGAAGTGTGTTTGTAGAAAGATCATAATTCAGGAAAAGATGTTCTGCAAGTTTTCACCATTAAAATAAAAAGTGATAATAAGGATGGTGGTCCTCTACCAGCTCATTTGTCACTTTATGCACAGAAATATTTACGTGTTTTTAAAAAAATTAATTTATTAACCCTTTAATGTAAAAATGAATGCTCGTTATCATATAAAAATCTATTAATTTCATACTGACCTATTGAAACGTTCAATCAATTGATTAAAATAGTCACAAATAACTATCTACCTCATCATGCCATAAAAGTTCAGTAATTAATTTTTAACATTTTTCAGTGAAGGCTGGATACTTTTATGTGGAGAAAGATATCCTAGATGATCCAACCAGAATGTTTTTCTTCCTTTTTCTCTGTACATTTTCTCTTAGAGTCATAGAGATGTACAGCATGGAAACAGACCCTTCAGTCCAACCCGTCCATGCTGACCAGATATCCCAATCCAATCTAGTCCCACCAGCCAGCAACCGGCCCATATCCCTTCAAACCCTATTCATATACCCATCCAAATGCCTCTTAAATGTTGCAATTGTACCAGCCTCCACCATATCCTCTGGCAGCTCATTCCATACACGTAGCACTGTCTGCGTGAAAAAGTTACCCCTTAGGGCTCTTTTATATCTTTCCTCTCTCACCCTAAACCTATGCCCTCTAGTTCTGGACTCCCC
>NC_057712.1:100889879-100908911 GCF_004010195.1 Chiloscyllium plagiosum | reverse complement strand
ACCACCCTCTGTCTTCTACCTTTGAGCCAGTTCTGTATCCAAATGGCTAGTTCTCCCTGTATTCCATGAGATCTAACCTTGCTAATCAGTCTCCCATGGGGATCCTTGTCAAATGCCTTACTGAAGTCCATATAGATCACATCTACTGCTTTGCCCTCATCAATCGTCTTTGTTACTTCTTCAAAAAACTCAATCAAGTTTGTGAGACATGATTTCCCATGCACAAATCTCTTGACTCCATTCCAATGTACTATTCATATAATATAAAGGTGAACAGTCCAATATTTCTGTGCTAGTCTCTGCTAATGCTCCAACCACCGGGAAATTACGAGAAGCGTGTGGTATCTGAATCTTCAATATTTTCACTGATTCCTCGTGGTGAAGTGCCTAGTCTCTATTTGGTATCTCCTCATTATGGGGCATGCTCAGTGAAAGTTCTTGCCCAGTTACCAGTTGCATTGTTTATAACTCTATTTATTACATGAAATGTTTGAACATATTTCACATTTCAGTTTTATAAAAGACTTAAACTAAATAAATTTTAAACTAATTTCACTTGCAGGTAAGAAACATTGATCATTTAATAACAGAGTGTAGATTCATCTTCATGCCTGTTGATATGACTAATTCCCAAACTCAGTCAGGTCACGAGAAATTAGGCTAATAGTGATAAGTTGACTGTGCATGGGATAAAAATTTGCCTTGGATAGGAGTAGTATTATATGTCATATCAATTGTCTGTTATGTCTTGAATTGTAGTCCCAACGACTGCTAAAGTTTCAATACTGGCAGGGAGCATGAAGGCAATCATACAATACTACTTGTTTTGTACTACCAATGTTTCAAAACAGAACAGGGAACACCTGTGAATTTTGTTTCCATCTTAAATTACCCTTAATCATCCTATTTTACAGATGTTCCCAGCCTAAGGATGCCTCAATATATCCTGGCTCTGCAGCAGGAAGCTCAGCACACCCTGAATGAATTTATCACAATGGTGAACAATGGAGATCAGGCCAGGTTTGCTCAAATTCTACTGATTCTCTCCACTCTCAGAACGGTCAGCACTACTTCTGTAACGGAACTGTTTTTCAGACCAGTCCTGGGCAAAGTGAACATGAATGAACTACTCTTCGAGATGCTCTGTGTGAAATTGAATTGAATTGCAAGAATGTTATCTGACACACTTGAATTGTCTCAATACTTGTGTAACTTGTGAATGTAATTTTTGTATGTAGCAAACCTGTAGCAGCTACCTGTGCAATATGTATAGTAACTACCTTTGTGTATGTACATAGAGGCATGTCATTAACAAGTGCTTATTTATGTGTTTTGTTTAATAAAACTGAAGTTGTGAATCAACCTACATGAAATACTATTAATTTCCTCAAGTTGTTTAAACATGTAATAAGAACACAAGAAATGGAATAGAAACAGACCATTTGAACCCCCCCCCCCCCAACAACTCCCTGCTACACCAGCCAACAAGATCATTCTGCAGCCTTATTCCACTTTTCTACTGTCTCCTATAACCTTTGACTCCCTTGATGATCAATAATCTTTCTAACTCAGCCTCAAACATATTCTAGCACTCACTGGGGAAGGAAATTCCAAACAGTTCCTTAGTTCTAGATTATCCATGAGAGGAAAAATCCCCTCAGCATCTATCTTGTCAGGAACCCTCAGAAGCTTTGATATTTTAATAAGGTCACCTCTCATTCTTGTAAGCATCAATTTATATAGGTCTAACCTACTCAATCTCATAAAATGACCTCATCATTTCAGAATCAGTTGGATGAACCTTCTCAATGGAAGTTAGGCCATCTTGAGTAAGGTGAGCAAAACAATAACAAGGTGTACCATTAGTGCTCAGCACAGTTGTAGTAAGAGTTATGCACTTTCATACTCCTTGCAATAATGGCCAACATTCCATTTGCCTTCCTAATGTATTGCTGTACTTTAATGTTAATCATTTGTGTGGAATGGTATCTGAGATCCCTTTGTTCTGCAGCATTCTGCACTATTTCTCCATTTAATCATTCTCATCTTCCTGCCATAACGGTCAAGTTCAAATTTCTTACAATACACTCAATCTTCCAATTCTCTATCCACTCACTCAGGTTCCCCCTTTTCAACTTTCTTGGTTGACTGTAACAAAGATATAATGATCTTTTTACCATGCAGCTACACCTCACTTTAATTAAAATATAGTTCTAAGGAGCTAATTGCAATGTTCTCTTGAAAAGAAGTTTTATTACTTACTAACTGCAAGAAAATTAATAAAGAGTACACATACAAACATACAAAGTTAGAAAGGAGACAGTATCCAATTCAATAGGGGAAAGATAAAAGAATATGTAGTTTTGAGTCCTTAGGGATATCCTGGAGGTGTGAGCTTTTAACCACAGATGTCCATGTTTCGATGTTTCTTTAAGTTGTATTGTCAGCGGTTACTTTGTCCTTCCTGAGAGTAGAGGGAATGACACAGCTTTTTCCAGTGCTATTACAAATCTATCTTCAATCCTCTGCCAAAGGCATTGTTTGAAGTATATCTTATTTAAGTATTTTCATGTCTGGGATCTTTCACCCAAGCTGAATAATCACAGGCAAGTATTTTATCTCCAATATGTGAAATGTTTCACATGGTTGAAAATTAAAAATAAGAGGTAAATGTTTCTTCATAACTGACTGGTTTCAGTCTCTTTTGATAAAAGAGTTAATTTCATTTCAGATAATTTTGGTTACTCCGACAAGGATTTTCTGAAGCTTAGCACAACCTGTGGTCAGGTGGTCATTATGGCTGTCTTAAATCAGAACTTTTCTTTTAAAACTATTTCAGTCCATTAAAGTCTCAGGCATCAAGATCAGATGATAGAATTCAAATATAAAGCCTATAGCCTGCCACTATTGTGACACTTATTAGACTTTTGCAGCCTCCTCACACCTTGCTTGCCTACCTATCCTAGCATCATTAGTAAATTTGGCTACAATACATTCATAGAACATAGACCGTTAGAGCGCAGTACAGGCCCTTCGGCCCTCGATGTTGCACCAATCTGCGACACCTAACCTGCGACATCTAACCTACACTGTTCCATTATTATCCATATGCATGTCCAATGATCATTTAAATACCCTTAATATCAGCGAGTCTACTACTGTTGCAGGCAGGCCATCCCAAGCCCCTACTACTCTCTGAGTAAAGTAACTTAATCAATGTTATAAATAGAGATTTTGCACAATTGAGGCCCCAGAATTGATCCCTGTGGCACTCCCCTATAGGTTGACAAATAATTCATTTATCATGCCTTCATGTTTCTTGTTAATTAGCTAATCACCTATCTATGCTAATATGTCAAGTCCAATACCATGCAGTTTTATTTTGTGTCATAACTATTTATATGGCATCTTATTGAATGCTTCTGGATATCCAAATATATTCCATCTATTGCATAATACAGAACAATGGGATCTGGGCATATTTGTGCACAAAAGATTTGCATACAAAGTACAGCAAATAATTAGGAAGGAAATTGGAATGGTAGCCATTGTTGCAAGGGCTCTGGAGCATAAAAGTATGGAAATCTTGCTACACCTGACTGGGCATTTATAAGGCTACACATGCTTGTTACATTGGGCGGCACGGTGGCACAGTGGTTAGCACTGCTGCCTCACAGCGCCAGAGACCTGGGTTCAATCCCTGCCTCAGGCGACTGACTGTGTGGAGTTTGCACGTTCTCCCCGTGTCTGCGTGGGTTTCCTCCGGGTGCTCCGGTTTCCTCCCACAGTCCAAAGATGTGCAGGTTAGGTGAATTGGCCATGCTAAATTGCCCATAGTGTTAGGTAAGGGGTAAATGTAGGGGTATGGGTGGGTTGCGCTTCGGCGGGGCGGTGTGGACTTATTGGGTCGAAGGGCCTGCTTCCACACTGTAAGTAATCTAAAAGAAAATCCTCAAAGGGCTCTAATAAATTTATCAAACATAATCAGTAAGCATATTAACAAAGAAATTTGGGAAAAGTGCAATGGAGATGGTCATAATGCCATGATATAATTTTCCTCTAATGAAGAGATTGGAGAGACAATCCAGAATTAAATATCCTTTACTAAGATTAGATTCCCTACAGCGTGGAAACAGGCCCTTCGGCCCAACAAGCCCACACCGACCCTCCCACCCAGATCCATTTCCCTCTGACTAATGCACCTAACACTATGGGCCATTTAGCATGGCCAATTCATCTAACCTGCACATTTTTGGACTGTGGGAAGAAACTGGAGGAAACCCACACAGACACGGGGAGAATATGCAAACTCCACACAGACAGTCTCCCAAGGCTGGAATTGAACCTGGGACTGTAAGGCAGCAGTGCTAACCACTGAGCCACTGTGCCACCCAAGATGTCATAAACACTGTAAGGTCACCCCTCAGCTTCCAATGCTCCAGGAAAAAATCAGCTCCTTCCTACAGCCAAGGCCCTCCAACCCTGGTAACATCTTTGTAAATCTTTTCAGAACCCTTTCAAGTTTCAGAACATTCTTTTTTTTTTAGATTCCCTGCAGTGTGGAAACAGGCCCTTAGGCCCCACAAGTCCACACCAACCCTTCGAAGAGCAACCCACCCAGATCCATTTCCCTCTGACTAATGCACATAACATTATGGGCAATTTAGTGTGGCCAATTCACCTGATTGCATATCTTTGGACTGTGGGAGGAAACCCACACAGACATGGGGAGAATGTACAAACTCCACACAGACAGTCACTCAAGGCTGAAATCAAACCTGGGTCCCTGGTGCTGTGAGGCTGCAGTGCTAACCACTGAGCCATCATGCCACCCTAACGTGGGTTCGATGTTCATGGAAATGTAATTGGACAGGGAGACAATGGGTGTGAACATTTTCAGCTTCTTGCTTCTGTCCAGAAAACTCTCCCCACTCCACTACCAATTAAGTACATAACTGGGCAAAGTAAGCAATAGGACTCATTATGTGAGAAACTTGAAAATCAAGCATTCTAGTGTTGCTTGCAGAGTTCTGAGGAGCCCTTCATTCAACACTCTAATTGAGGGATATGACATTTGATGAGGGGTGTTCAAAGCTTCATCCTGGCCCCGTTGAGCCTGTAGCCCCTTCCCCACGACTCCACCCAGCCATCCCCATTCTGACATCACTCATTTTTTGACCTGGGTACCTTGTAGATTATTAACTGTCCAGGAATGGCATAGTGTCTATAAATAGGATGTAAACTCCAAGGGAGAATGGTGAATGTATCCAGTGTATCTGGCTCCATAGCTTTGCAACAGTGAGCCAAGAATTCCAAAAGAAATTCCGCAGATCTACCATCACACAGGAAGAAATGGCGGAACTGATGAAGATGCTAATTAGGGGTCCACAAAGAAAAGGGGTGGCTTGCTTACTGCCTGCGGGTTTTCAAAGATCGGTGTTACTGTCCATCCCAGGATCCATGCTCGAAAGCTAAGTAAGGAGAGAGCAGCAGATGGGATCCCCTTGAATGTTTGCTGTCCTGGTTGGGTAAAAACAGACATGGCATGTCTCAATGCCCCAGGACAATGGAAGAATGGGCTGTGACCCCAGTTTATTTAGCTCTTCTCCCAGCAGGGGCAGAAGGTCCAGACATGGAGAGTTTGTAAGCAATAAAATGGTTCAGAAATGGTACACCTTTAAGTTTTGGGCAACAGGCTGGCAAAGATACTGGAGGATAGAATGAGCTGAAAATTATCCTTTATTTACTAACACAGAAACTGACAATTGCTGGGCTATAACTTAGTTCAGTAAGTCTAGCTTTGTTCACATATATTAACACATATCTTTTCCTCAAAAATTAATTTTAATTTTGATTAAAATTGAAAATTTTGCTAAATGTATTATCCATGATGTTCTGCCCACAAGTGCACATGACACCATTATACTGTATGGTGCTTCTGGCAGCCCTCGGTATTAACCCTTTCAGATCCATATATAACAGCTACCACTATTTTCTGGTTTCTAAAAGTGCCTTTGTAACTTCAAATTGTCTTCTATGTCCATACTACGCATGAAAATTTATGACATGAATGCCAACAGTCCCCATGTTGTAGCTCATTGAATGTTTCATCAAAAACATTTCCCACTGCTCCCTCACTGGTCACAGCATCCTCTTCAGCATCGCAGTTGAGTTCATGTGCAGCATCTATACAGAGGGTCAGTGCATGAGAGTTATGTAGGACCTTACTGAGGGGAACATAGTGGGACAGCCTTTATACTGAACTGAACTCGGCAATTACAGACCAATGCTGCACCAGTGTTTTCAATTGTTTCCTTGCAAGGTCAGTCACCGTGTTCAATTGCTGACTATCTGGAACTAATTATGAGTAATAAAAAGACCACAAAGTAGGCCTGTAAAATTGAACCAGGATCAGTTTATTATATATTTTTACAGTTACATATTTGGTCCTAGAATGCTCCCCAAGGTTTCCCCTCCCTTCCCCTTTGTTTCAAAATCTCACATTAATGAACTTATATACACCACAATTGTAAATATTTTATAGACATCGTAGCCAACATATGTCCATAGTCAGGAATATTTACGAAAGCATGCAAAACGTGGGAGAATGACCATTCCTGCTCTCGCTGCAAGCCGTCCCTTCCTTAGTCGACATCAATATGGTTAATCTCTCAGGGTGACAGTGGGTTCTCGAAAATCGTCTCCTGGTCTCAGCAGTCCTTTCTGGTGTAGTCTCCCAGACTTCTGGAAGCCTCTGCCATTCAGCAGATGTGTCCCTCTCTGTTTGACTGCCGTTGTCCTGTGATGTAGCTGCTGTATCCTCACTGGGTATGGCTAATGCTGGCTTGAAGACATGTGACTTGTCAAGAGCACTGGCTCCATCCAGAAGAGCTCTGAATTATGTGGGATATCCTCTTGTAGTGAGATGCAGTGGCCAGCTGGTCCATGTGTCTCTTCCAGATCTGCTCATTCCTGGTCTGCACCATATACAACAACGATCCTGTTTGTGCCACTACCCTCACTGGAATTCATTTCTCCACAGACGTATAATTTCTGGCCAAACCAATCTCTTCTCTTTGGTTATCTTCAACTTTGGGGTTCTTGCCCTTCTGGCCAATTATCCTTCTTGATTTCCCTCTACCGTCTCTGTGGTCTTTCCAGCTACAGTTTAAACAAACATGGTTCTCAGTTGATGATTGAACATTAAGGACACCGGAGCATTGGGTCATCGTGTGTGGTGTTCCAATGCTTGCTGAGGAACTCATTGATTATCTGTCCCAGTGAACCCTCTCCTTGTGAGGCCATTAAGGCCTGCTTCAGGGTTTGTACAAATCTCTCCACCTGGCCATTTGTTGACGGATGGAATCGCGCCAATCTCTGACTCTGTGATATTTCCAGCTATTTCCAGCATTCTACACCTGGCTCACTGACACCGAAACCTGTCTGCCTAGGAAGGGCACATAACTTTCAGTTATCATTCAGGAAGATCTGTATCCCCCCCGAAGTGGCAGCCTTACCAAGCCATTTGCATTGCCTTGCTTCTCTGCCTGTCGGTATCTGATTTCACGAGGATAATGACAGAGCCAGTGCCCAGCTCTGCAAGCGTGCTGCCACCATTTAAAGTAACTCTGTATAAGGGCCAAAAATGATGTTTAGTGACCTGTGGTCAGTCAGCAGCATAAAGTACCTGTCGTAAAGGAAATGAGTGAACTTCTTAACACTGAAAAGATGCCAAATCCTTCTTTTTGTGCTTAATTTTTCTCCCACTTTGTTAGTGATGTTGATGCAAACCCAATGGGTCTTTCCTCTCCATTCAGTAAGATGTGTGAAAGTACAACACCAACCTTACAAGGTGAGGCATCACACGATAACTGTACAGGTAACTTGATATCAAATGAATGAACGCTTCTGATATAGTTAAGGTTTGCTTCAACTCCTGGTAAGCCTCTTGACATAAAATCATAGAACTCATCCCCATCCACGTAATCCTGCAAGGCTAACCCACTTCACCTGCTCATCCTTGGACAACATGGGACAATTATTTTTAGCATGGCCAATCTACCTAGCCTGCACATCTCTGGACTGTGGGAGGAAACTGGGGTACCTGGGAAACACCCACACAGACATGGGGAGAATGTGCATACTTCACACAGACAGTCGGCCAAGGCTGGAATTGAACCTAGATGTCTGGTGCTGTGAGGCAGCAGTGCTAAGCACTGTGACCCTGCGTCTCCCTGGGATCCACATCCACAGTTGCCCTTTCTTCAGCAATTGATGCAAGAACTTTAGCATGGTTGCAAAATCCAAGACAAATTTACCATAATAATTGACAAGTCCCAATAACGATTTCAGTTGTGACACAATCTAGGGGCCTTCAAGATGGCCCCCATTTTCTTGGGTTCCTTTTGTAGTTCCTTGCCATTGATTACATGGCCCAGGTAATGGTTAGAAGCCCTAAACAACTCACATTTCTCCACTTCTACTTGCAAACTGTGCTCCTGCAACCTTTTTTTAGGATTTCTTCTAGATTTCTCAGATGCTCCTCTTTGGAGCAGCCAGTAACCAAATTACCATCCAGATAATACTGGATTCTTGACAATCCACTTAAAATGTGCTCCATGGCCCTCTGGAATAGTGCCAGTGATGCCAAAAGGGAGTAGCTTGTAGTTGAAAGTCCCCCTGTGTATCAATATCATCAGAGTGGCTGAGACTCCTTTGCAAACCCCATCCGCAAGTAGACCTGTGACAAATCCATTTTTGAGAATTTCTTTCCCCATACCAGTCCACTGAATTGGCCTTCTATGATTGGAAGGAGGTATTGATCTGCACTCACAGCAAGGACTGTGACCTTAAATCCTCACCGTGACATCTGTTTTTAAGACCAGAAAAATTGGAGTGGCCCATTCACTGGTGGCCCCTGATTTCAAGGTTCCCAGATTCATATGATACTGGACACACCTTCAGACTCCGTGGATGAGTCTCTGTCTTCAGCTGTATTTTAATTTCGACTTCTTTCATTTCACCCAGGGTTTCCTTGAAGACATATATGAAAGAACTATATACTGGTGAAAGTACAGTTAAGGGACAAGTATGCAGAATTACCACTATATGTGGGTAAAACATGACTACCCTGCATTATTTGAATGATCCTGGTTACAAAAATTAAAATTGAATTGAGGAATGGTTAATAGGCTGGCAGATTCAACCATGAGTTTCCAAAAGATCCTGGACAAATATAATATTTATTCAGCTTCTAATGGCCAAACTTGGCTCATCGACATCATTCTGTGGTTGGTACACACTTTGCTGAGCTTCCGCTTTATGCTCCTGGGAAGCGACACACAACTGCATTGTTTTGCTGACTGTCAACTCCATTAAGATAGTGATTTTGAAGCTTGCCTAGAAATCTAGGTCTCTCTTTGTTGGCAGCTTCTGTTGAATGGCTTCATGGCAGAAGCCACAAACCAACCAGTCCAGTAAAGCATCCTGGAGGAACCCTACAAGTTGCAATATTCTGCTTACCTCTTTAAGGCAGCCAAGAATTGGGCAATGACTCTCCTTCATGTTGTACTTCTTTATAAAAACTGAACGTTCCGTTATTTTCAGTACTTTGGTACAAACTGACTTTCCAACACTCTATATAGCTCGATACAGATCTTCTCCACTAATTTCTCTGGTTGGACCCAATGGTGCTCAAGCAAACTGGTACTGTTAAATCTTCAGCCACTCTGCTTCCCTTCAAATATGTATTAAAACATTTGGTGTACAGAATCCAACTTTCCATCGCTTCATTAAACAGTCCCATTGCTCCAGGTTGGCCCAACATTTTGTTTTCCTGCCAGTGGAAATTTTTCCCGCCACTGGAGTCTAAATTGGTGGAGCCACATGCAGTCCGAGTCCTCTTGGTGGACACTCTCCATACTGCTTGCGGTAAACTCCTGGGTGAGTGCTCCCCTCTTCAGCCATTGGCAGCAGCCTAAGTCCCCTCACAACTGCCGTGCCTGGCCCACTCTCTGGTGAGTACTCTTCTTCCCCAGCATCAACTGCAGTCCAATTCTCCTCACAACTACTTCCATAGATGTTTTGTTCTGTCTCACAGTAAGTCTACCATGCTACCTCCTCAATCCCATGCTGTTTTCAAAGACTGGCGACATTCTTCCCTTCCTTCTAAAAATTGCGGAAGCACACAATTATTGGGCTGTGACTCGATATCATCATCAGTTCATATGTGGGTCTAATTATGAGTTATATAAAGATCATGAAGTAGGACTGTAGAAATTGAATCAGGAACAGTTTATTACATGTCTTTACAGCTACACTGTAGGAGGTAGACTGCCCCCCACAAGCCCCCCTCCAGGTCACCTGACTCACTCTCCTAAAGGGGCAGCACATACTCCCAACTACATACATAACATCGATCACAGAGCCATGAGTCAAGAGTGTGTTGCTGGGAAAGCACAGCAGACCAGGCAGCATCCGAGGACCAGGAGAATCGATGTTTCAGGCATAAGACCTTCATCAGGAGTCATTTCTAATGAAGGGCTTATGACAGAAATGTCGATTTTCCTGCTCCTCGGATGCTGCCTGACCTACTGTGCTTTTCCAGCAACACAATCTTGACTTTGATCTCCAGCATGATCTCTGATCTGCAGTCCTCACTTTCTCCTGATCACAGAGCCATGGCTGGTTAGGATTTGCCAGCAGCATGCATGCACAGCTGTTGCATGTGCATGTGCAATTACTTCCAGTTGCCACAAAACAACGCAGTATGCAATATTATACCTGCATTATGGTCCTCTGTTTGTAACTTCACATCTGTGGTCATCCAGGATTCCAACCACCCACTTTGACAGATTCTTGCTGAGGGGAATAATTGAAGCATAATTTGTCATGACTTCTCAGCAGATGATAACATGCAGTCCACTCTCAGTTGCAGAGGTCTAACACTCCAGGAGGAGCACTGCGAACTCATTCACTTGCCCTAAAAGGATCAGCATCTCATTGTTTCTATATTTTTCCTGCTTTTTGCTCCCTTATGACTCAGAAGAAAATGGCTCGGAGTTTCCAACATCCCAATCTAGCACCTCACTTGATAGTCTCATCCCACCAATGATGCAGTATGAGGCTCCCTCTTGCAATCGAGGTACCACTGGACCTCCGCAGTTTGCTCTGGTGTGTTATCTGGAAACTCCTCACACTGCTGTTCTTGGTTCAACCTGTTCTAGTTGCTGACAATTCCCACTGTTGATGTTCACCTGTGTTCTCTCTATGGCCAGATGATCATTTGTTCTCCTTCTTATAGAGTACAGTGTGGAACTGGATGACTCAAGCCTGGATTAATGTAACTGGCCACAGACTGTTCCACTGCTCCATTGAAACTGGTCACAACTGGCCTTTCCTAGCTAAATATGACTAGCCACATGCCCAATGCCTGGTTGAAACTAACTACAGCATCCTAATTTTTTGGGGCCCTTTGGAAGTGACAAATTCACAACTATTATATACAACATATGTGCATTGAACAGTTGGGAGTGCTACTGATGAATCAGAATGAAAGCTGGGCAGAGCTTCAGATTTGAACCTGCAGTGAAGGATGAGCAAGGCACCAAAAGTTGAATGCACTTTCCCACAGCTAGCATCATCTCAACCTCATATCCAGTATTTTAATCTGCATGAAATTGTTTTGCTGCTTCATTTAAATCCCCTTGTTTCTTCAGAGATTAGTGATCAACTGGCCCACATACGTGCATTAAAAGCAAACTGTATTAAATGCCAGCTCTCTCTTTGTTGCAGCATTAGGGTTTATTGGGGTGATCAGGTATTAATAGGCATGTGCAAGCAATGAGCAAGGCGTAGGCCACAATGGATGCTGCTCAGGTTAGTTTCAGGCATGTGGTAGGTTAGCTTCAGCTGGGTACATGGCCCTTAGACTGCCTGGAGAGGATCTGGTGCATTGTTTCAGCTGGCCATTAGGCACATGGACAATTACACTCAGGAAACCATGCTATAGTCTTGACCTTGCCACAGGTATAGTCCCTCAGAACTGAGATAAATCTGTATAGTGGCATGTATTACTCAGAAAATGCGGCAAAGTTTACTTACCAGTGCCAAAAATGGAATCTTCAATTTGTCTTTGCACAAGAGAGGCCTGATGGAGAAGAACAAAGAACTCCAGAGTCTGACAGACAGTGCCACATCAGGGCTTCCCAGCTGTGGTTCACAGCAGTAGACCTCTATGTGTGAGTGGCTTGTGAATGAGATACTCTCTCCAATAACAGTGCTCTCGCCTGATTTGGAGGCAAGAGCAATGTCCCTATGTATCGAGGCAGATGAGAAACAAACACTGGAGCAGAAGGTTGAGTCCTTGATTCGAGTTGCAGAATGTCACAACCATAATCTTTACCAATAAAGTAGAATGTACCAGCTGCAGTATCTCAAATACCTCCTCCAGAAGCCGCTCTGAACAAATCACTGTGTAAATGTTTTAATGCCAAAAATATCAATTACAGCTTTATTTCATTCAGATCCAGGTGCACCATCAAGGTAGGAAGAGAATAAAAACCTTTCTGTTTTTATCTCCTGTTGCAACAAAACCTCCATAGACAATGCTGGTTGCAGCTCCGAGATATTGTGAAAAAGGTCCATCCATGGAAGGCTTTGTGCCCACTTTGCCAATATGGACAATATCCCCTAGCTAAAATCTGCACTTTCTCCTGTTAAGCGGAAGGCTGTTAAAGTTGGGTTCATCACAGAAAATGATTTCTAATGAATCACTCTCATCTACATGCCCTTGAAACCATATCAGTTCTGAATGTTCCTATGCCTTGTGACTTGGTCATGTTTGCAGACACACATTCTTTCTCCTCTTTTCTCTATGCATCTTGATTTGGTTACCACCCATGCTCCAAGGGGATAATTAACGTTGGAGTCTACAGAAAGCTAGCCTGAGCCCACACAATCATATTTCCTGCAAAGATGATGAACTTGAAGAGGCCCGGAAAAGGGAAATTAGAAAGTCATATTTAGTGGGGATGGGGAGAAAGAGTTATAGCTGATTTTCAAAATTATTCACTACATTATTCACCCTGTCCTGATCCTCTCTCTCTCTCTCTCCCCCTCCTCACCCTTCTGTGTTTCCACTACTCCTCTCTCCACCCCTTTCACAGAATTTTTACGGTGCAGAAGGAGGCCATTCAACTCATTGTGCGTGCACCAGTTATAGAGACATAGAGATGTACAGCACGGAAACAGACCCTTCGGTCCAACTTGTCCATGCCAACCAGATATCCTAACCTAATCTCGTCCAATTTGCCAGCACTTGGCCAATATCTGTCTAAACTCTTCCTATTCATCTACCCATCCAGATGCTTTTAAATGCTGTAATTGTACCAACCTCCAACACTTCCTCTGGCAGTTCATTCCATACATGCACCCCTTCTGCGTGAAAAAGTTGCCCCCTCAGGTCTCTTTTATATCTTTCCCCTCTCACCCTAAACTACTTCTAGACTCCCCCACCCAGGGAAAAGACATTGTCTATTTATCTATTCATGCCCCTCATGCTTTTATAAACATCTATAAGATCACCTCTCAGCCTCCAACTCTCAGGGAAAACAGCCCCAGCATATTCAGCCTCTCCCTATAGCTCAAATCCTCTAACCCTGGCAACATCCTTGTAAATCTTTTCTGAACCCTTTCAAGTTTCACAACATCCTTCTTATAAGAGAGAGACCAGAACTGTGCGCAATACTCCAAAAGTGGCCTAACCAACGTCCTGTATGGCCGCAACATGACCTCCCAACTCCTATACTCAATACTCTGACCAATAAAAGAAAGTATACCAAATACCTTCTTCACTATCCTATCTAGCTGCGACTCTACTTTCAAGGAACTATGAACCTGCACTCCAAGGTTCTTTGTTCAGCAACACTCCCCAGGATCTTATCACTAAAGTGTATAAGTCCTGCTCTGATTTGCTTTTTCAAAATGCAGCATCTTGCATTATCTAAATTAAACTCCATCTGCCACTCCTCAGCCCCATTGGCCCATCTGATCAAGATCCCAGTGTACTCTGAGGTAACCTTCTTCACTGTGCATTACTCTTCCAATTTTGGTGTCATCTGCAAACTTACTCACTTATACCTCCTATGTTCACATCCAAATCGTTTATATAAATGACAAGAAGTAGTGGAGCCAGCACCGACCCTTGTGGCACTCCACTGGTTACAGGCCTCCAATCTGAAAAGCAACCCTCCACCACCACCACCCTCTGTCTTCCACCTTTGACTATTCCCTAGTGCCTCTTTCCTTTTTGCCATATCCTTATGCATAATTTCTATCAAAAGAAATTATATATTGCTCTCTTGAATTCCTCAACTGAAACTGCCTCCACCCACATTTCCGGGCAGTGCCGTCCCATACCATAAGTGCTCACTGTGTGGAAACTTTTTTTTCTTGACATCACCCTTGCTTCATTTGCACATAACTATAAATGTGTGTCCCTTCCGTCTTGTTTCTTTTACAAGTGGGAACAACTTCACCCTATCCACACTGTCCAGCTTGCTGCACGTTGTAAAAAAATCTCTACTAAATCTCCTCTCAACCTCATCTTTCCAAGAAGAACAATCCTGACCTCTTTAATATATCATTCCTGAAGAAGGGCCTGTGCCCGAAACGTCGAATCTCCTGTTCCCTGGATGCTGCCTGACCTGCTGTGCTGTTCCAGCAATAAAGTTTCAACTTTGATCTCCAGCATCTGCAGACCTCACTTTCTCCTCTTTAATATATCCTTAATAGTGAAGTTTCTCATTTATGTCAATCTCTTCAGCACTTTCTTCAATGCATTCACATCCTTCCTATAGGGTGGCGCCCACAACTGTAGACAATACCCCAGTTGAGGCCGAACAGGTGTCTTGTACAAGGTCAACCTCACCTACCTGCCCTTGTACACTTTTGCCTCCATGTACTCTCTCTGCCTCCCATTCGTCTCTTGCCTACACTTTTCCCTTGAGGAACTACAATGACCAGAATGCATCGCGGCCAAAACAAAGTTCTATATCCTGCGTCGATGACGGCGGAGGGGTGCCACCAGCCAATGGTGAGGCCGCGGCTGTGGCACCGTCTGCTGGACGAGGCGGAAGATGGCGGCTATGGCTGCGCTGGGGCTGGCACGAGTGGCGCTTCACCGCAACGGCGCGAGGCTGGTGCGAGCGGCAGTGACGACAACGGCCCAACGGTCGGTGGCGCATTTCACCTTCGTGCCGGAGCCCGAGCCCGCTCAGTATGGTGAGAGCGGAGGGGAGGGACTGAGGGAGGGGGGAACAGGGGCTGGTCTGTCCTACCAGCCGGGGTTGAGAGGAGGACACAGCTCCGACTCACCTCACTGCATCGAATCAATGACAATGATGATAGGGCAGGGGTCCCCTTTAGCAACACAGGGGAGACAGTGACATGCAGGAAAGGAGTTTTTGACAGTGCACGACGCGCAATGCCCACTGCATCCCGGTGAAAGTTCGGTCTACTCGAGACTCTGTTGGCTCTTTCTGTGGAAGCTGAACGTTTCCTTCTTTGCAGCTTTTAAACCCACCCCTGTTCCATTGACAGTATGGTCCCACAATATTTATGAAAGGAGAGAGCTGCTGCCAAACTGATCGGGCGGAAATTCGGCAGCACGCCTCTCTTTTCATCAAGTTCGGTACTTCCAAAACAACTGTTAATATGACCCTCCCCAGCAGGAGTGTAACCCTGTGGTAGTGACTTATTGTGTGTATGATGATTGTACTGTGATATAAGCCTTCACTCTCGGAAAGTGCCGCACAATCAATGCAAACATTATTTACGTAAATATTACAATGTAAGGGAACGCAAGAACACTCTCTCGTAGTAAAGTGCAATGAACCAATCTCTGATTTTGCTGGTTTTGAGGTCCCCTTTAACTTCTGTGCAACCTCCGTGTACCCACCTGAGATAGAAGATCAGATCTTAGTTTAATGTCTCATTTTAAAATAAAAATAATCTTTGACGGCACAGCATTCCTGAGGTTGGTGAAGTTCCAGTGCAGTCCAGATTGTATCATCTTTGCTTCATAGGTGAGATTCCAATATGTTACGCTGATGTTTAGTTAAACACATTGTGGTTTCTGCACTGGCAAGTATACTGTGGGCACAAACGTTATGTCCCAGTTACAAGAGAATTGTAGGGCACAGGATGTACATCTTGAATGTACTTTCTGTGATCTCAGGAAGACATTTAATGCCATCAACAGGACAGAACTCTATGTGGTTTTGGCTAACCATGGAACCTCTGTCTCAACTGTGTGTTCTATGCCAATGTACATTGTACTGTATGTTTTGTTTTCACTTCTAACAACTTGAGTGAAGAATGGAGTGAAATCGGGCTGCTTCTAGCTCTCTTCTCTGTGCTCCTAATCTTTGCTTTCCCTGTGATTATGGAGGGAGTCCACTTGCATCAACTCAGTAAGCTCTACAATCTATCGAGACTGAAAATGAAGACTAAGTACATTGTGGCCTGATCAAGAGAACTCCTCTACACTGTTACTGTGCTAGACTCTCAGATGGAAACTGAGAGACCAGGACTGATGGACAGTCTCTCATGTGTCTGGATTTGTTCTTGATTATAAGCATCATAAAAACTGATCATGGAATGAGGTCTTGAACCTCCACCCTGGTCTTACTAAATAACACCCTGCTGGAAGTGGTCAGCAAATTCAGCCATCTCAGGCCCATGGTGACAGACGATCCGTCCCTTGATGCAAGACTTGATACACACTTGGCAACTATTGTTAGCTGACTCTTAAAATGCATACAGAGTAACATCTGGTGATGCTTAGGATAAAGTTGATGATTTGTTATCCCTGTGTTCTCAGCTCCTTCTTGTATGGTTGTGAAACAGTGACTACGCAGCTATTAAGAAAAGATGCTGAACAATGTAAAAGTTGCTGTCTGTGGTATATATCCTTGCAGGTCAAAATCATGGATGCGGCAGTCATTTTGAAGACAGGGCTCCCAAATTTGGGAGCACTTGTCAAATAAAGGTTGCTAGATTGGTCTTGGCACGTATACAGACTGGAAGTGTCTGAAATAAGAGTGACGAACTTAGAGCATTGATCAGTACTTGAGGATACGATGTTGTGGCCATAATGAAGACGTGGGTTTCACATGGGCAGGGATGGTTGCTTGATGTTCCAGGGTTTAGAACGTTTAAAAAGAACACGGAGAGTGGAAAAAGAGGAGGAGGTGTAGCATTGCTAATTAGAGAGTGCATAACAACTACAGAAATAAAGGTTGTTGAGGAAGGTTTGTCTACTGAGTCAGTATGGGTGGAAGTTAGGAACAGCAAGCGAACAGACACCGCATTGGGGGTTTTCTACAGACCACCTAATAGCAGTAGAGAGATTGAAGATCTCATAGGCGGGCAGATTCGAGAAAAATGCAAAAGTAGCAGGGTTGTTGTTATGGGTGATTTCGACTTTCCCAATATCGACTGGAACCTCCCTGAGTGCCGATGGTTTGGATGGAGCCGTTTTTATTAGCTGTGTTCAGGAGGGTTTCCTTACTCAGTATGTAGACAGACCGACTAAGAGAGAGCCATTTTGGATTTGGTGCTCAGCAACGAGCCAGGACAGGTGTCAGATCTCATGGTGGGAGAGCACTTTGGTGAAAGTGATCACAACTGCCTCACATTTAGCATAACCTTGGAGAGTGAAAGGAGCAGTTACCGAGGGAAGATATTTAATTGGGGAAAAGGAAATTGTGATGCTATCAGACAGGAGTTGGGAAGTACAGACTGGGAGCAATTGTTCTACAGAAAGGGCACAGCAGACATGTAGAGACTGTTTAAGGAGCAGTTGTTGCGAGTGATGCACAAATTTGTTCCTCTGAGACAGGTAAGAAGGGTTAAGATTAAGGAACCTTGGGTGACGAGAACAGAGGAACTTCTTGTCAAAAGGAAGAAGGCAGTTTACGTAAGGTGTAGGAAGCAAGGGTCTAGCACAGCTTTAGAGGATTACAGGCTTGCGAGAAAGGAGCTCAGAAATGGACTGAGGAGAGTCAGCAGGGGAGATGAAAAAGGCTTGGCAAGAAGGATTAGGGAGAACCCAAAGACATATTCCTCTCATATGAGTAAAAAGAGAATGATCAGGTAGGGCCTGATCAGGAATAGTGGAGGGAACTTGTGCGTGGAATCTGAGCAGATCAAGGAAGCCCTAAATGAGTTTTTTGCTTTAGTTTTCACAAAGGAAAGGGAACTTTTGGGGGCTAGAAATTTTGGAAAACACTAAGATTGATAAGTCCCCAGGGCCAGACCAGATTTATCCTAGGCTGCTCCGAGAAGCGAGAAAGGAGGTTGCTAAGTCGCTGGTGAGGATATTTGCCTCCTCCCTCTCCACAGGAGTCATACCGGAGGATTGGAAGGAGGCGAATGTTGTTCCTCTTTTCAAGAAGGCTAGTAGGGAATTCCCTTGCAATTACAGGTCAGTTAGTCTTATGTCTGTAGTTAGCAAAGTTTTGGAAAGAATTTTGAGGGATAAGATTTATGACTACTTGGCAAAGCATAGTGTGATTAAAGGCAGTCAGCATGGCTTTGTGAGGGGCAGGTCATGCCTCACAAATCTTATTGAGTTCTTTGAGGAGGTGTCAAGACAGGTCAATGATGGTCGAGCAGTGGATTTGGTGTATATGGACTTCAGAAAGGCATTTGATAGGGTTCCCCATGTTAGGCTCATTCACAAAGTCAGGAAGTATGGGATACAGGGAAATTTGGCTATCAGGATTCGGAATTGGCTGGCTGACAGAAGGCAGAGAGTGGTTGTAGATGGAAACTATTCTGCCTGGAGGACAATGTTGAGTAGGGTCCTGCAGGGCTCAGTTCTTGTGCCTCTGCTCTTTGTAGATTTTATAAATTACTTGGATGAGGAGGTTGAGGGGTGGTTTAGTAAATTTGCAGATGACACAAAGGTTGGAGGTGTCGTCGATAGTATAGAGGGCTACTGCAGGCTGCAGCGTGACATAGACAGGA
>NC_057712.1:100872587-100889331 GCF_004010195.1 Chiloscyllium plagiosum | reverse complement strand
ACCACACTTGGAATATTGTGTCCAGTTCTGGTCGTCCTACTATAGGAAAGATACAGAGGCTTTGGAGAGGGTGCAAAGAAGGTTTACCAGGATGCTGCCTGGACTGGAGGGCTTGCCTTATGAAGAAAGGTTGAATAAGCTCGGACTTTTCTCTCTGGAGAGAAGGAGGAAGAGAGGAAACCTGATCGAGGTGTACAAAATAATGAGAGGAATAGATAGAGTCAATAGCCAGAGACTTTCCCCCAGGGTAGGATTGACTGGTACGAGAAGTTATAGTTTGAAGATATTAGGAGGAATGTATAAAGGAGATGTCAGAGGTAGATTCTTTACGCAGAGAGTTGTGAATGCATGGAATACGTTGCCAGCTGTAGTGGCGGAAGCAGAGTTATTGGGGACATTTAAGCGATTGCTGGACATGCACATGGATAGCAGTGAGTTGAGGAGTGCATAGGTTAAGTTACTATATTTTACATTAGGATTAAATCTCGGCACAACATTGTGGGCCAAAGGGCCTGTTCTATGCTGTACTTTTCTATGTTCTAAGACAGTCATGCATCCAAGGTATTGTATGGTGAGGTAGCCAAAGCCAGATGACTGTTAGGGTAGTCCAAAGCTCCACTTCAAGGATACTAGCCAGTGTGATGTGAACACCCTAAATATTGCACCTGGGCGTCTCTAGCTGACATCAGAGGAAAATTTATGTGCCACCACCAGGACCAGGTGTTACATGAGCTTGGTGTCAGACACCAGTGCTGAAAACAATTATCAACCACACTTGATAGCTTCACGTGCAGCAATTGTGACAGAACCTGCTGCATAAGAACTGGCATCTTTAGCAATTAGCAGGTACATATGAAGGCATCTCATTTGAAATAGATTGTTTGCTTAGTTGGAAGGATGCTGCCGCTACTGCTGACGAGGTCAAGGATGATAGTTTAACTTTAGGAGTGTGTTTCCATGCTGTAATTAAAACCATTAGATGACATGGATTGTTTTCAAATCAATGAGATGTTGAAACTCCTCATATAAAGACAACCAGCACACGGGTTGTGAATGGATTCTGTTCCTGATTCCATTTGCAAGTTGATTTGTATGCAAGCTGGCGCACAGTGTAGGACAATATAAAGCAGCTGCTCATAAGTAAAGGAAATTTTTGTATGTTGAATATTTAAAATTACCTCCCTGAATGGGATCACATTTATAAGTGAGTGTTTGTAAGTCGAGATCCCCCTAGTATGTCAGAGTTTTCAGTGTACTTTGTTCGCTCCAAACTCATCCATTTCAATGCTCACCTAACCAGTCTCCACTTCAAGCGTTTCAGTTTGTTCAAATCACTGCCTGTATCATACCCTGCCTAAATTCAGCTCACTGATATCTCTGTCATGCCAATCTGCATTGGCTTCCAGTTTCTCAATGTATAAAATGTGAAAGTGTAATCCTTACGCTTAAATTAATTCATGATCTTGCTCCTCTTTTTTTTTTAAACCATTATCTATAGTCTTATAGTCCCCAGATTCCATATTGTTGCAACAATAATCTCTTGTGTATTCCACCTATATCACTGGCAACGAACTCAAGTTCCATGCTCTCGAATTCCTTTCTATGTAGTTTTAGTTGATATTAACAATTATATTGTTTTTCTTGTATTTTAATTATAATTATTGGCCATTATGCAAAAGGGCATCTATTATACCTAACTAACTTTATTTTATTATTCAAAAAATTAAATGATAACTTGAAAGGTTTACGATTCCCCACTAAATAACCAAGAAAAAATAGCAAACTAATAATACAGTTCTGGACTTAGATCCCAGATGTGAAGCATCAGCTCACAGATCTATTGTTCCATGAACAAGAAATGGGTGTGAAAGTATAAGTGTACTTCTGAACAACATGGAGTAGTAGGCTAGTGATGACATGTTGCAGAATTTAAAATTGGTTTAAGAATAATGACTTTGAAACATATCCAAAAGCCTATACTTATTTTTTCCTCTTTTTATTATTTACTTCTCCTTTCCTCCCTCCAGAAGACTTTAGTCCAGTGTGACCACTAACAGATAATTTAGAGTGGAGCTGCAAATGTGAATTTTGTGACATGGAATAGTATGCAAATCCGGTAAGTCTTTTAAAGATATCAGGGAGATCAGTGGTGCAAGATATCAGTGGGAGATATTAGACAAGCAGGTAAATTGACCAGTAGTTTATATCTTTTCATGTTCTGAATACAGAAGGGAAGTAGAGGGCTTGGTGATGTGGTGCAATGAGAAAAACCTCTCTCAACATCGGCAAAACTAAAGAACTGATCATCGACTTCAGAAACAAAGGATGAGAACATGCCCCCATCTATATCAAAGGAACTGAAGTTGAGAAGGTGGAGAGCATCAAGTTCCTCAGATTGACGATACCTACAAGCTGTCTTAGACTTACCACGTGGATACAGCAGTCAAGAAGGCACAACAACATCTCTTCTTCCTTAGGCAGCTCAGGAAATTTGACATGTCCATAAGGGCCCTCACCCAATTTCTACAGAAACACAATTAAAAACATACTATCTGGGTGCATAATGGGTTGATATGGTAACTTCTTTGCCCAGGACCGTAAGAAACTACAGAAGGTGGTGTACACAGCCGAAACTATCATGGAAACTAACCTTTCATCCATGGACTCCATTTACATGACTCATGGCTGCGGAAAGGCTGGACCAACATCATCAAAGACCCATCACACCCCGGTATTGATCTCCTACAACTGCTTCTGTCAAATAGAAGATACAGAAGGCTGAACTGGCACCAACACATTCAGGAACAGCTTCTTCCTGGTCATTATTAGACTGATGAATGAACTTTCTAGATTCAAATATCGTTGATTTTGCTAATGTTGATCTTGCCCAGCGCACGCTCTGTGCAATATAACCTGTATGCCTCTGTGCAAGTCTTTTTGATCTGAACATTCTTGCCTACTATGATCTGCCTGTACTGCTCATAAACAAAACCTTTTCACTGTTCTTCACTGGACAATAAATCAATTAATCAATTAATTTGCTGTAATGAATGTGCTCTTACTTGTCCACCAAAATTTGATTCATTACTATTTGTGTTTGCCAGTTTTCATACTTTATTACAGATGCCTTTCTATATTTCGAAAGAAGTAGTTGACAATCTGCATAAACCAGTCATTGCATAAATGAAAGTGACAAATTGATATTTTTTTCAAGAACTTTTATTGACAAATCAAAAACTTTCGCATCAGCTTACTGATCTATTGGTCCATGATCAAGAAATGGGTGTGAAAGTATAAGTGCATTTCTGAAATGATATGCTGGAAATATAAAATGACAATATTTAATATTTTCTTCTGCCTTAGGATAATAAAAGTTTGTTGAAAAACTTAAATTTATGAACAATGTAATCTAAAGTCATTATTCAGTGTTGAAGTTTGTAATGAAACCAAATTGTATTTTTTCTGAAGGTCCAACTCAGAAGATGAACCTTTTTCAATCCATTACAAGTGCCTTGGACAACATTTTGGCAAAAGATCCAACTGCAAGTATGTAACTTCTCTTTTGTTGTCTTTATTAGGTTGTGGGGTGTGACTGGTTGAGAGATGGAAGTGAAATCAGGAAATGTTCTTCATTAGATCATCTATATCTATCCCCTGCTTTTTTAAGTGGTTTCTGGTGGATCGTTCATGCATTAATGCAATCCAGCATTGGCTCTGAAGCAAATAGTGGGCTATTATAGGACACTATGTTTGTGTCTTCCTCTTCAAGCCCATGGAGATAGTGATACTTTAAATAGGTTAATTTGAGATGTAACCCATTTTATGAGAGGGGGAAGAAGTCCTGTATCTATTTATTTATTTAATTAATTATTTATGTGTGATTAAATTAGATTCCGTACAGTGTGGAAACAGGCCCTTCGGCCCAACAAATCCACTCCGACCCTCCAAAGAGCAACCACCCAGACCCATTTACTCCAACTTTTTCTGCCATGCCGTATTAAGATATAAATTGATAGACCCAGACTTCCACAGTAAAAATCTCTGGAATTTGGAAGTCCTGCCCGTGTTGTGGTCAGCTCAGGTTTCATGACAATAATTCATGGAAATAGTTAAAATGGCTAGCAAACAGCTGTCGACATTTAAATCCCATTTTGCTATTACCACTATCCAGAATGAGCAAAGCAGACCATACCTTTTTATTTGTGCATTTTCTTGGGTGGCTTTTGGGGAGCTAAGGTATTCCTCCAGATAAGGCTGCTGAGATGTTATGTTCTTGGAAGAGGTGGGGTGGTAAGTGGGTGGATTTAGAGGAGATTTGCAGACCCGGTACCCTGTGGGATTGTTAAAACTATCGATGAATATGCTTAAAAGGTTTGTGCACATATTTAGAACTGCCAAAGCTGACATGGAACATAGGCGTGAGTATAGAGGCATAGGTTTGCATTCATCTTGTGAGGATCATTGATTGGATACAGGAGCTCAGGATGGCATGGTGAATATGAACAGTTATGCAGATAGGTACAGGGCATTAGGTGGCGAGAAGTGTATGGGGAAAACAGATTGTATTAGTGTGGTACTGTGAGTAAGAGGTGGTATTTGGGTAGGTGTTTTAAAAAATTCTCAAGGTCAGGTTCGTAGGAGAGTAGTCTGACACAGAACAAACGACCAAGAGGCGAGACTGCTAGAATATGGGCATTTTATTCCCCGCAGTGTCGCACAACGGGTCTGGTTTATGCTCACTCTACATGTTACAAAAACTGGGAGCCGTCAGTTCTTGTAGAGCGGTTGCCAACAACCCACGCTCGGCGGTTAAACGTAACCCCGGAGCAGACTCACCGAACTGGAGACTTTTCCAGCTTTTTATTCTTTTCCAGATATAAACATTCATGTGAACAGCAGAGCAAGGCTAAAAAACACATTCCATTCTGGTTACATACAGATAAGAAGATTCACACGGGACTAAGCAACACCTCCATTCCGGTTAGATTCACACATGTATTGGGACATAATTTTTAACCGTTTCACCACATTCCACTGCTTGGAATTTTACACCACAGTAGGTAGTGATTAATAAGGTGGCATGGATTAGCATGAATGTGTGAGGGAGAGAGAGAGGCATATGAGGAATGGCTGGAGGGCTGTATTTAGTTTCACTTGTTTTTTTAAATTAATTTTCCACAGGAGCATTGGTGCATGGAGGCAGGCTTTGCATCCAGCACGTGTTTGCAGCTTGAGGCCTCTGCTGTCATCTGAGATTGTCAGGCTCACGTCTTGGGGAACACTACCAACCCGCATGAAAATACAACTCTTTGGGTTGTTTTTCTTTAGTAGGGTTTGCGGAAGTGGGAGGTGGTCGTTTTCATGGTGTTGGCTTATATTGCAGGCCAGCTATAAAAATAAATACAGTAGGAAGCTACAATTTTTAGATAAAGAAAATAGCTATGATACTTACAATGTATGTTTTCATTTATGCATTTTATCTGTGAATTTATTTGCTGGTTTTCTTCAAAGTAAGATCAAAAATATGATCTAGGCTAAAGATGAATTAATTTTGAAACTGGACATGGTTAATTGCATTTATGTGTCCTGTCTCTTACAATGGGTACTATTGATAACTAGCTATTGCATGCTTCTGGTGTTACAGGAAAAACTGGTTTGTCAAATTACAACTTCTTCCCTCTTCCATTACCAACTGTTGTCTTACAGAAACCTTTAGTTTGTTTCCTGTGCTTAGTGAAAATTGTGAAACACCCTCATCGTTGTCATTCTTGTACGGCTCTCACCTAAACAACATGCTAAAAATAATATGACCAAGTTTGCTGTCAAAATTATAACAAGAATTTTGGACCTTGTTACTTGTGCACAAATGGTACAACAACTTGGGAAGAAGACTGATGTGTGGTTAACATGGATATCCAAAACCTGATGTCTGAGAAGTGCCACTTCAACCCTGTGCCACATGCTAGTGAGAATAGAATTAAAAAGATGGAGAATCGATCCTTGGGTGGATGCATTGCACGGGTGAGGGAGGCATTTATGTTTTTAGAACATTTGGACCAGCTCTGAGGAAGAGGCACTGATTCCAAAAGGACGCGGTACATCTCAACCAGGACTAATGCCCTTGCAGGAAATATAGTTGAGTAGGATTTAAACTAAATATTTAGGGAGATGAGCACTAGTATATAGAAGTAGAAAAGTGGAATAAGACATGTGAGAGTATTGCATAGTACTCCAGAATGAAGTAGTATCAGGTAGGAACGTGCTCGAAGGATTGTGGAGATCACAAAAATGGTGAAGGTAAGCTACTTAATGCTTAAGGATACCATGCGCTAAGGAAAGATGAAGAACAAATGAAACTGTGGTTACATAGTTATAATAATGTAGTGTCCTTGAGAGGACAAGGACAGAGTTCAGTTAGTTAGAGTTGAAAAGCCATAAAGACACGATCGTGCAACTGGGGTATTCTGTAGTCTTCTAAATAGTGCATGTGCTACAGATGGAGCAGATCTACCTGAAATGTTTCTTGTTAGCTAATTAAAACAAAAACGTAGGACACTCCCATCAATCAGTTGAAAGGAGTAAAAGTTGATTATGTTTTGTGATGTGATTGGTTGCACATTTCTCTATTTTGTAGCAATGTATAAAAAAGTATTACAGGAAAACAAAATAATTACTTTCTGAAATTCTATTTATTTAAAGCCATTCCCAGTAACCATTTCCTCCTAATTAGAATTGCAATTCCTTTGTACTCAAAGGACTTTACAAACAAGAGGACAAAAGACTACCTCCCATGTTCCCTCTTCTGTACTTGTATCTCTTGGCATACCAAATCACTTTAAGGTCATATAAAAAAATCTGCATACATGTCACACAGTGTGCACTTACAGATTATATTGATATATCATTTTGATTAGTATTTTGGTTCTGCCCACTACTTTTTATTTGACAGAGGAAGAACAGTTTCAATAAAAGTAACTTAAAGTTTGCAGAGCCTGTTGTATTCGGCCAGTGGTGTTTTTCTTTTGCACCTTCTGGAGTTTTGCTGTGAAGTCTATCACACTTTATACAGTAATAGGAATTTGGCACTTTGTTAGAACAGTGTAATGCTGATACTTAGCATATTTTATTTGGTAATTCAGTTTTACATGTTCGGATCTGGATGCTGCTTGTGCTTCTGGAATAATTAAAGAGAAACTGATATTTTATCACGTCAATGAGAAACCTGTTCATCAAATAAAATATGGTAAAGGAAGCTGCACAACTTTGTTTCATTTTTGTGCAAAAAATTATTGAATTAACCTTTCACAGTTTTTGATCAAAATACCACAGTGGCACATTTTGTCAGTGTAACAACTCGTGCATGCATCTCTAATGCTCAAAATTATGCTATAAACTAGCAGATCTCCGTTGTGTTGCATATGCTGAGTTGGGGAACATGTCATTTTATAAAAGGTTGCTTTGGCGGGGGGGTCACTGATTTATAGTGAATAAAAAAGTCAAATGTTTCATCACTTTATATTTTGAGATTTTTCTGTTTTAATTGGATTTGACATTAAATTTGGCAAAATATATTTTGTGAAATCATTTGAGGTATACATGCTTGTATGCAAAAGCTGATAACCTTTAATTTATTTATCTTTTACTTTTTATCCTATTAATTTTTCAAAATATTAGCATGCATATGTTCTGTGATACTTTTACTTAATATTTTGGGGATTTCCATATAGTTTAGTATAATGGGTGCTATTTTGGATTTTGTTCACATTGTAGGAACAGCTTTAGGATTGCAACATAAATCTTGTGAAGTCTCAGCGCCATGACGTTTGACAATACGAGGGCAGGGATGGATTGTAAGATATTATTCACTGATAGATCCTTGTGGGCTTTCCACAGGGCAAAGGCAGATTCTAGTGGTACCATATATTGTATGTTTCTAATAGATCTCAGCAAAGACTCAATTTTTTTGTTGTTTCCTGAAAAATTACTGTTTTCTTAGATAATTAAATATTGGAGCTGTATAAATAAATGCACAGGCCCTGTCTCTCAACCTGAGTCAGTGCATGGTGGCTATTTTAATAATGTTGTCAATTGTAATCTGGACAAGTCAATCTACAATTTTAAAACCTCTTAAAATGATTTGTTGAAATGAATATTTCATGCAATATCCTTTAAATGGCCAGCCTTCTGCTTTGAATGAGGGGAGGAGTGCAATGGAAATCCACCGTCAGTACCCCATGAGCTGTATTAAAATCTAACTGTTATCTTAATCAGCAAACTTGTTTATTTGTTTCTCCTTTTTACTGCAAGTGAGACCTTCACCAGGTTTATTCAATAAGTTCAAAAAGAACTCATTATAAATAAACTTATTCTTCGTACAAGCGGCAAAACTGGTTATCAACTAAGCTACAATACCGAATTAAACTAAGTCCCCTTAGTTCCCATCTCACACATTCATGAACAAACAAGACAACATGGCACTGTGAAGCTATTATGAATTTAGAAAAAATAATCAAAGAAAGGAACAACATGCTGACAGTAATAGAACAATGGAAGATCTTCAGTGAAATTTCAAATTCAAATGGGAAACAGGAGTTATGATGTTTAAAACTTTATCTGGGATTCAAACTATTTCACAGAGAGAGAGCTTATGATCGTTTCACCTTATGTGTCATAGAGTCATTGTCATAGAGATGTACAGAGCTGAAAATGTGTTGCTGGAAAAGCGCAGCAGGTCAGGCAGCATCCAAGGAACAGGAGAATCGAAGTTTCGGGCATAAGCCCTTCTTCAGGAAGAAGGGCTTATGCCCGAAAAGTCGATTCTCCTGTTCTTTGGATGCTGCCTGACCTGCTGCGCTTTTCCAGCAACACATTTTCAGCTCTGATCTCCAGCATCTGCAGCCCTCACTTTCTCTCATAGAGATGTAGAGCATAGCAACAGACGTTCAGAGAGACTGGTTTTCTGTTGCAATATTCTTCAACAACTCACACCTCAGATCTGTGAAAACAAACAACAACTTAATCCCAGAAACATCTGCTGGGCATTGAATAGGACAGATCCCAGTGTTTTTTCCAAGTCTGTTGTCCAGTAATTAAGGATCATGAAATTCACCCATGTCTCCTAAAATTGGACTTTATCCACAATTATTTGCTTTTCCGGTCAGCAACAGATAATCCACAGTTCCACATTCCAGTTTCTCAATGGAATGTATGTACATTTTTAGACAAGCACTTCCTGTGATTGGAAATGCTCCCAGATTCCTAACAAAATGTTATTTAAAGTCCATTCAAAATAGTTGATGTTTTACAAAGGAACAGAAACAGGCCATTCAGTCCATTCGGCTTGACCTCCTATTCAATACGATCATGGCTGATCAAACATTTCAATATCATTTATGTACACCATCCATAATACACTATAAGTAATTGGTAAGGAGAAATCTAACAATCTCTGCCTTAAATATATTCAAAGACTGAACTTCCATAGCCCTCTGTAATAGAGAATACTGAAGTAAATAAAATGCTTATCTCAGTCCTAAATGATGTCCTCCTTTTTTTAAGATTGTGCTCCTTGGTTCTGGGCTCTCCAACTAGGAGAAACAGCTTTCCCGCATCTACCCTGTATATTTCTATAAGCATTTTGTAAACTTCGATGAGATCACCTCTCATTCTCCGAAACGCTACAGTATACAGGTCCAGTTTGCCCAAACTCTTGTTATGGGACAGTGCTGCCATCCTCTGAGCAAGTCTGGTGAGTCTTTATTGTACCATCTCTATGGCAATAATATTATTCCTACGATAAAGAGACCAAAACTGCAGAGTACTCTAAGTCTAACCAAGCCTTATCCAGCCTGTCCAATCTCTCCTTATTACTAAAACTCTCCATCTTTCCCACCATCCTGGTAAGTTTCCTGTGCACCATCTCAATGCAATCTCAGCCTTATATAATGTAGATTTCAGAACTGTACACAATGCTGTCGCTGTGGTCTCACCAATATTTTGTACAGTTCAAAGTCTGTGAGAAGATTTGTGGCTCGGGTGCTCGTTGTTGTGGTTGTGTTCGCCGAGCTGGGAATTTGTGTTGCAGACGTTTCGTCCCCTGTCTAGGTGACATCCTCAGTGCTTGGGAGCCTCCTGTGAAGCGCATCTGTGATCTTTCCTCCAGCATTTGTAGTGGTTTGTCTCTGCCGCTTCCGGTTGTCAGTTCCAGCTGTCAATTCGACTGGGACAACACTACTATGACAAGACAAGCCAAACAGAGAACAGCCAGGGAATTCCTAGAGGCATGGCACTCATCCACAGATTCAATCAATAAGCACATCGACCTGGACCCAATATACCGACCACTGCAGCGGACAGCTGGAACTGACAACCGGAAGTGGCAGATTCAAACCACTACAAATGCTGGAGGAAAGATCACAGAAGCGCTTTACAGGAGGCTCCCAAGCACTGAGGATGTCACCTAGACAGGGGACGAAACGTCTGCAACACAAATTCCCAGCTTGGCGAACAGAACCACAACATTTTGTACAGTTCCAATGTAACCTCCTCTTTCCCCTCCAAACCCCCCCACCGCCCCCAACTTTTAGCCCAAGTGCTATATCTGACTGCTCCTTGAAATCATACAGTTTTTTTGTCCTCAGCTACTTTCTGTGATGCCAAATTCCACAGATTCACCACTCTTTGTTTGAAAAATTATTCTCCCCCTCCACCCTACCTGTCCAATCCTAAATTATTTTTCCCATATCCTTAGACTTTGACTCCTGGATTTCGCATTGGCAACATCTTTCCTGCATCTACCCCATCTGGTCCTGTTAGAATTTTATGTTTATATAAGATAACCACCTCCACCTCCATTCTTTTGAACTATGATGAATATAATTCTAACCGATTCAACCTCTTCTCACATGCAAATCCTGCTAACCTAGGAATAAGAGACAATCTAACCCCTGGCCCATGACATTCAGTGGTGTTAGCATCACTGAATTCCTACACTATCAACATCCTGGGAGTTACCATTGATCAGAAACCCAACTGAACTTATCATATAAACAGGTCAGAAGTGAGGAATATTGCGGTGAGTAACTTACCTCTCGACTCCCCAAAACCCATCCTTGATCTAGAAGGCATAAGTGAGGAGAGTGGTAGAATAACCTGCACTCGCCTGGATGAGTGCTGCTCCAAAAACACTCAAAAAAAGCCTTGACATCATCTCGGACAAAGCCGACTTGATTACCACCACATTCACAAGCATCCACTCCTCCACCAATGACTTTTAGTAGCAGCAGTGTATACTATCTTCAAGATACACTGAAAAATTTATCAAAGATCCTCAGACAACACTTTGAAAACCCACAACCACTTCCATCTATAAAGACAAGGGTAGCAGATACATGAAGGCACCACGACGTGCAAGTTCCCCTCCAAGCCACTAACCATCCTGATTTGGAAATGTATCACTGTTCCTTCACTGTGACCATCAAAATCCTGGAATTTCATCTCTAATGGCACTAAGAGTCAACCCACAGCAGGTGGAGAGCAGCGGTTCAGGAAGGCAGGTCACCATCACCTCAAGGTAAAATCAATGACTGCAGATGCTGGAAACTAGATTCTGGATTAGTGGTGCTGGAAGAGCACAGCAGTTCAGGCAGCATCCAAGGAGCAGTGAAATCGACGTTTCGGGCAAAAGCCTTTCATCAGGATAAAATGAAGGGCTTTTGCCCGAAACGTCGATTTCACTGCTCCTTGGATGCTGCCTGAACTGCTGTGCTCTTCCAGCACCACTAATCCAGAACCATCACCTCAAGGGCAAGGTAGGGAAGGGCAATTAATTGTTGGCCAACCAGTGTCTCCCACGTCCCACGAATGAATGAAAACAAAATCAGTTTGGTGAACCTTCACTGCACTGTTTTTATAGCAAGAACATCCTTCCTCGGATAAGGAGACCAAAACTATACACAGTATTGGAGGTGTGGTCTCACTAAGGCCCTGTATAATTGCTGTAAGACATTCCTGCTCCGGTACTTGAATTCTTTCGCTATGTAGGCCACCATACTTTATGCCGCTGTTAATGCTGCTGTACCTGCATGCTTCTCTTCACCAGCTGGTGTATGAAGATTCTGCAATCTCATTTCATGTTTCCATCTCTTTATTTATAGCCATTCAGTTAATCTGACTTCCTGTTTTTGCTGCCATAATGGATAACCTGATATTTATCCATATTATACTGCATCTACCATGCATTTGCCCACTTGCTTGTCAAAATCACATCTCTGCAACATCCTCACAATTTACCTTACATAGCTTTGTGTTGTCTGCAAATATGGAGATATTACATTTAGTTTCCTCATTTAAACCAACATACATTGTACATAGCTGGGATCCAAGCATTGATCCCAGATTTACCCCACTGGTCTTGCCTGCTGTTTGGAAAACAGATTCATTTAGTCCTATCCTTTGTTTGCTGTCTGCCAGCTACTTTACTATCCATCTCAATACACTACCTCATCCCATGCACTTTAATTTTACACATTAATTTCTCATATGGGACTTTGTTGAAAACCTGAAGTCCAAATAAATTGCACCCACTGCTTCCCCCTCGCATCAACTCTACTAGAACTTCATTATTGCTGCAGATCCACCTCCTATTCCTTTTTGTCCGAACTTCCTACCCATTAAATAACACATTCAGTTCTCAGTTCTGGTGGCCATGCAGCCATGTTTCTGAAATGGTAATTAGGTCATACCCATGGACAGTGGTCCCCAATTTATGAATGTCTTAACTTGCATGAAAGACTGATCCAGAAGTTAAGAGCCAATGGGATTCAAGGCAAGTTGGCAAACTGGATCCAAAATTGGCTTGCAAATAGGAAACGGAGGGCGCTGATGCTGGGTTGATTTTGTAATTGAAAGCTTGTGAACCACTGGGATCAGTGCTGGGATCCTTGCTGTTTATTACTGACATTAATACTTGCGTGTGAATGCAGAAGATATGGTTAGTATGTTTGCAGATGACACGAAAATTAGTAGTGATGTGAATAGTGACAAAGATGGTTAAAGTCTGATATTGATCAGCTGGTAAATTGGGCAAAGCAATGGCAGATGGAGTTTAATCCTAATAAGTGTGAGGTGATGCATTTTGGGAGATCTAATAAGGGAGGAGCATAACCAATGCATGGTAGGTCCCTAAGGAGTACTGAGGAACAAGGGACCATAGGTGAGTGACTGTGGAGTTTGCACGTTTTCCCCGTGTCTGCGTGGGTTTCCTCCGGGTGCTCCGGTTTCCTCCCACAGTCCAAAGATGTGCAGGTCAGGTGAATTGGCCATACTAAATTGCCCGTAGTGTTAGGTAAGGGGTACATGTAGGGGTGTGGGTGGGTTGTGCTTCGGCGGGTCGGTGTGGACTTGTTGGGCCGAAGGGCCTGTTTCCACACTGTAATGATATCTAATCTAATGTAATCTAATCTAATCTAATTACAAGTCTGGAGATCCCTTAAGGTCGTAACAAAGGTAATGATGGTGAAGAAGGCATATGGGATGCTTGCCTTCATTAGCCAGGGTGCAGAATACAAGAGCAATGAAATCCTGTTACAATTTTATAAAACCTTTGGTAAGGCCACAGATGGAATACAGGCAGTTCAGGTTGCCACACTATTGGAAGGACGTGATTGCACTGAAGTGAGGGTGTTTAGGAGATTCACCAGGCTGTTGCTGGGATGCAGAATCTCTGTTATGAAGAGAAACTGGATAGACTGGGTTTGCTTTCCTTGGAGCAGACAAGGCTGAAGGTGGTGGTGAGAGGAGGGATATGATTGAGGTACACAAAATTATAAGATAGTTTGAGAGAATCTCTTCCCCATGGCAGGTGTGTCTAAGACCAGAAGGCATAACTTGAAGGCGAGAGACAGGTGATTTAGAGGCGATATGAGAGGATATGTTTTCACTCAAGAGAGTGGTAGATATATGAATGTACTGCCTGAGAGGGTGGTGGAGGCAGATACCTTTGCAACATTTAAAAAACATCTGGATAAGTACTGAAAATGCCAGGGCATAATGAACTGTGAACCAAGTGCAGGTAAATGTAGTTTGTGTAGCTTGATGTATGCTGCCCGGCATATATATGGTGGGCTGAAGGGCCTGTTTCTATGCTGTGTTACTCTAATTTTTGAATGAAATCCCAAATTAGTATTAATTTTAAAGATTGAATATTTTCTTATACATATGAATGGCTATTTTATATTGTATTGTGTTGTGTTTTGACTTACGTACAAATGGACTTATGAAATTACTCAAGACTATAGACCATTTGTAACTTGGGGATTTTCTGTATCTCTGTTTTCACATTCAATCATCTTTATTGTGAATGCTATGTACATTCGGGAAGAGCGACCTTAACTTTGTCTTCTTGACAGCATTCCACATTGGAAGCATACTTGATGTTCAGCTTTATTTCTCCACTCTTTTAGTCTCCGTAACTATCTTTTCAGCTTAACGTAACCAGGTTTACCTCCTTCCAATTTGTGTTACCCCTCAGGTAGTCATCTCTCTGACGAGCAACTTTAAAGTGAACCCATTGATAGTAACAAATCTCTGTTCAAGGAAATCAGTCCCAATCTCACTAAGGTGTAACCTTTTTGACTTGTACAGGATTCCACCTGCCCAAGAACCGGTTTCAAGTTCTCAGAAATCTGACTCTATCTCCCTTATACCAGCCATCCTGTACCAACCAATTCTCCAGCTACCTGCTCTATTAAGCAATCCTTCTGTTTTTTTTGTCCTCACTAATAAGTGACACAAAGATTAAATGAGATCACTGCTTTTGAGGTCCTTTTAATTTCCTTCCAAACTCCTTGAAATGTGCATTTCGTATCTCATACCTGGGAACTGTAACTGAAAAGAAGACGATTGTTTCACTCAGTAATTCAGGGGCTGTATTAAAGGCAATTTACATGAAGGGAATCATATGTAAACAATGGGACAGTCTGTTTCTTGCTCACTCACTCTCAACTAGCTTTCACAAAATCTAAAGTTTAAAAACCTCAATTAAAATGTGAATAAAATCCTACTTAAATGGTTCTCTTTGTAAAATTGTAAGCTGAAGTGAATGTGGGGTAATTTTTAGCTTTGCCCCTGAGCTATTAAATTGTGGAACAATTCTTTTCTAAAACCTTTCCAATTTTTATTCCTGTAAAATCAAGTTGTGTTTGATTCGAGTAGGATACAAAGTAGCATTTATATTTGAGCATTGAGAAGAAGCCTGTATTTTAAATATGTGGTTTGGAGATTGACACCTCTTCAGTTACAGATTCGAATAGTAAACATTGAAGTAGGTTTTCAGGCATTTAACAATTTAAAAAAAAAGTGAAAGATACTCATTCTTAAATAGTGCAATGAAAGAAAGAGTTTGCCGATTAGATCTCTTAAAATGCTCCATTATACTTCAAGGCTAATAAAAGTTTTTATAGTTGGAAACCACTCAGTCATGTTATGCTGTATTTCTGTTTTTTAAAAAATCCTATTTGATTCTAGTGAAGCTGATCAACATTAAGTATTATGAGTAACCTTCAAGCTCTCATTGTTAGACCTTATCTTGATCTACGCACTTTCTCTTCTGTTACCTTCTCCTACATGCCACTTTATGCCCTACTGTTTCCGTCAGTTCTCCTTCATAATTTTTTATTGTGCATTATTTTCCTAAATTTATCTGTATTACTTGTCTGAATTTCTTTTCTCCCATTACCCTTGCCCTTTTGCTCTGAGCAGTATCTTATTTTTGGTTTAGGCCTTCAAATAGATTTATCTGGCTTCTTCTCTTCTATGGACTGTTGAGACTGTGTTGTTCAGTATATTCAAGACTGAAATGGACAGATTTTTAACCAGTAAGGGAATCAAGGCTGATGGCGAAGGAAAATGGAGTTGAGGATTTTCAGATAAGCCATGACCTCATTGAATGGGAGAGCAGACTAAATAGACTGAATGGCTTACTTCTGCTAAACATTTTATATCTACAATGACAAACTATCTAAGCAACTGCTAACATTTTTACTTGTAGCATTGAATTTGAGGAGCTTTCCGAATCTCATCTACAAGGTTGGCCAGACTTGAGTGTGCCATCTTGATCCAGGATCATTATCGGCTTCACATTTTCCAAATCCTCACCATCAACTCTAACCTTTAGAAGACTGAGAGAGGATCTGATTGAGACATATAAGATTATTAAAGGATTGGACACTCTGGAGGCAGGAAACATGTTTCCGCTGATGGGTGAGTGCCGAACCAGAGGACACAGCTTAAAAATACGGGGTAGACCATTAAGGACAGAGATGAGGAGAAACTTCTTCACCCAGAGAGTGGTGGCTGTGTGGAATGCTCTTCCCCAGAGGGCAGTGGAGGCCCAGTCTCTGGATTCATTTAAGAAAGAGTTGGATAGAGCTCTCAAGGATAGTGGAATCAAGGGTTAGAACATAGAACATAAAACAATACAGCACAGAACAGGCCCTTCGGCCCACGGTTGTGCCGAACATTTGTCCTAGCTTAAGCACCTATCCATGTACCTATCCAATTGCCGCTTAAAGGTCAACAATGATTCTGACTCTGCCACTCCCACAGGCAGTGCATTCCATGCCCCCACCACTCCCTACCCCTGACGTCCCCCCTATACCTTCCACCCTTCACCTTAAATTTATGTCCCCTTGTAACACTCTGTTGTACCCGGGGAAAAAGTCTCTGACTGTCTACTCTATCTATT
>NC_057712.1:100862188-100872538 GCF_004010195.1 Chiloscyllium plagiosum | reverse complement strand
AACATAGACTCCAAGATCCCTCTGTTCCTCCACCTTACTAAGAACCCTACTGTTAACCCTGTATTCCGCATTCTTATTTGTCCTTCCAAAATGGACAACCTCACACTTGACATGGTTGAACTCCATCTGCCACTCCTCAGCCCAGCTCTGCATCATATCTAAGTCCCTTTGCAGCCGACAACAGCCCTCCTCACTATCCACAACTCCACCAATCTTCGTATCGTCTGCAAATTTACTGACCCACCCTTCGACTCCCTCTTCCAAGTCATTAATAAAAATTACAAACAGCAGAGGACCCAGAACTGATCCCTGAGGAACTCCACTTGTAACTGGGCTCCAGGCTGAATATTTACCATCTACCACTACTCTCAGACTTCCTCCGTTTAGCCAGTTCTCTATCCAATTGGCCAAACTTCCCACTATCCCATGCCTCCTGACTTTCCGCATAAGCCTACCATGGGGAACTTTATCAAATGCCTTACTAAAATCCATGTACAATACATCCACTGCTCTACCCTCATCCATATGCTTGGTCCCCTCCTCAAAGAATTCAATAAGACTTGTAAGGCAAGACCTACCCCTCACAAATCCGTGCTGGCTGTCCCTAATCAAGCAGTGTCTTTCCAGATATTCATAAATCCTATCCCTCAGTACCCTTTCCATTACTTTGCCTACCACCGAAGTAAGACTAACTGGCCAGCAATTCCCGGGGTTATCCCTATTCCCTTTTTTGACGGGGTCACAACGTTCGCCACTCTCCAGTCCCCTGGCACCACCCCCATTGACAGTGAAGACGAAAAGATCATTGCCAACGGTTCTGCAATTTCCTCTGTTGCCTCCCACATAATCCTAGGATATATCCCGTCAGGCCCGGGTGACTTGTCTATCCTCATGTTTTTCAAAATGCCCAACACATCTTCCTTCCTAAAAAGTATCTCCTCTAGCTTACCAGTCCATTTCATACTCTCCTCTTCAACAATACGGTCCCTCTCATTTGTAAATACTGAAGAAAAGTACTCATTCAAGACCTCTCCTATCTCTTCCGACTCAATACACAGTCTCCCCTTACTGTCCTTGATTGGACCTACCCTCATTCTCGTCATTCTCATGTTTCTCACATATACATAAAAGGCCTTGGGATTATCCTTGATCCTGCCCGCCAAAGATTTTTCATGCCCTCTCTTAGCTCTCCTAACCCCTTTATGGATGTTATGGAGATAAGGCAGGAACAGGATACTGATTCAGGATGATCAGCCATGATCATATTGAATGGTGGTGCAGGCTCGAAGGGCAGAATGGCCTACTCCTGCACCTATTGTCTATTGTATATTGTCTAACCTCTTCACACGTCACTGACTCAGGCTGAACTAGTCTATTTGCATTTTCAGAGTGTGTATCTTGTTAGCTATTTCTGACAAAATTTTAGTGATGATGGAAGTTGCTAGTATTGGAAATCATTGAAAAATTAACAAGATTTTACAGTCATAAAGTAAGTCTACAATCATTGTTGAAACGTTACAAAAATGTAGCAGCTAATTAGCAAACAATATAGATTCCTCAAATATCAATAAAGACCAGATAATCTGCTTAGTGAAATTGATTTGAGAGAAAATTGTGCATTGTGTTGTGATCCCAAAATAAGGTCTTTATTCAAAAGACCAAACATTTTATGGAAGGGAAAAATATATTAAGTTATACTATACAAGAAATAGTGGAATTACAGATGTTATAAAAAAAACTTATTCTTTTCAACTCCAGCAATAATGTTGCAGATAACCAGACTTCCATGAACAATCACATCTATCTTTATGCTAAAATTTCTTGTTCATCTGGCTCAGTTAAAATTGGTTTCCTTTTCAGTCCCATTTGCTAGCACCCGGCCCATATCCCTCCAGACCCTTCCTATTCATGTACCCATCCAAAATGCCTTTTAAATTTTGCAATTGTAACAGCCTCCACCACTTCCTCTGGCAGCCATTCCATACACGTACCACTCTCTATGTGAAAAAGGTACCTCTTAGGTCCTTTTTATATTTTTCCCTTCTCACCTAAACCTATGCCCTCTAGTTCTGGACTCCCTATTTATCCTATTTATGCCCCTCATAATTTTGTAAACCTCTATAAGGTCACCCCTCAGCCTCCGACGCTTCAGGGAAAACAGCCCCAGCCTGTTCAGCCTCTCCCCATAGCTCAAATCCTCCAAATCTGACAACATCCTTGTAAATCTTTTCTGAACCCTTTCAAATTTCATAACATCTTTCCGGCAGGAAAGAGACCAGAATTGCGCGCAATATTCCAACAGTGGCCTAATGAATGTCTTGTATAGTCGCAACATGACCTCCCAACTCCTGTACTCAATACTCTGACCAATAAAAGAAAGCATACAAAATGTCACCTTCACTATCCTATTTACCTGCGAATCCACTTTCAAGGAGCTATGAACTTGCACTCCAAGGTCTCTTTGTTCAGCAACACTCCCTAGGACCTTACCATTAAGTGTATAAGTCCTGCTAAGATTTGCTTTCCCAAAATGCAGCACCTCACATTTATCTGCCACTTCTCTGCCCATTTGCTCATCTGGTCAAGATCCTGTTGTAATCTGAGGTAATCTTCTTCTCTCTCCACTCCACCTCCAATTTTGGTGTAATCTGCAAACTTACTAACTATACCTCTCATGCTCACATCCAAATCATTTATGTAGATAACCAAAAGTAGAGGATCCATCACCGATCCTTGTGGCACTCCATTGGTCACAGGCCTCCAATCTGAAAAACAACCGTCCATCACCACCCTCTGTCTTCTACCTTTGAGCCAGTTCTGTATCCAAATGGCTAGTTCTCCCTGTATTTCATGAAGTATAACCTTGCTAATCAGTCTCCCATGTGGAACCTTGTTGAACGCCTTACTGAAGTCCATATAGATCACATCGACCTCTCTGCACTCATCAATCCTCTTTGTTACTTCCTCAAAAAACTCACTCAAGTTTTTGAGACATGATTTCCCGCGCACAAAGCCATGTTGACTATCCCTAATCAATCCTTGCTTTTCCAAATACCTGTAAATTCTGTCCCTCAAGATTTTCTCCAACAACGTGCCCACCACCGACGTCAGGCTCACTGGTCTATAGTTCCCTGGCTTGTCCTTACTACCCTTCTTAAAGAGTGGCACCACATTAGCCAACCTCCAGTCATCCGGCACCTCACCTGTGACTACCAATGATACAAATATCTCAGCAAGAGGCCCAGCAATCACTTTCCTAGCTTCCCACAGAGTTCTCGGGTACACCTGATCAGGTCCTGGGGATTTATCCACCTTTGTGTTTCAAGACATTCAGCACTTCTTCCTCTGTAACGTGGACATTTTACATGGTGTCATCATCTATTTTCCTGCTTTCTATATCTTCCATATCCTTTTCCACATTAAATATTGATGCAAAATACTCGTTTAGTATCTCCCCCATTTTCTGTGGCTCTACACAAAAGCCGCCTTGCTGATCTTTGAGGGGCCATATTCTCTAGGAGAAAGTGAGGACCGCAGATGCTGGAGATCAGAGCTCTCCACCGCATCTCCTCCACTTCCCGCTCCTCCGCCCTTGAGCCCCGCCCCTCCAATCGCCACCAGGACAGAACCCCACTGGTCCTCACCTACCACCTCACCAACCTCCATATACATCATATCATCCGTCATCATTTCCGCCACCTCCAAACGGACCCCACCATATATTTCCCTCCCCTCCCTATCAGCATTCCGAAAAGACCACTCCCTCCGTAACTCCCTTGTCAGGTCCACACCCCCACCAACCCAACCTCCACTCCCGGCACCTTCCCCTGCTACCGCAAGAAATGTAAAACTTGCGCCCACACCTCCCCCCTTACTTCCCTCCAAGGCCCCAAGGGATCCTTCCATATCCCCAACAAATTCACCTGCACCTCCACACACATCATTTACTGCATCCGCTGCACCCAATGTGGCCTCCTCTATATTGGGGAGACAGGCCGCCTACATGCGGAACGTTTCAGAGAACGCCTCTGGGACACCCGGACAAACCAACCTAACCACCCCATGGCTCAACACTTCAACTCCCCTTCCCACTCCACAAAGGACATGCAGGTCCTTGGACTCCTCCATCGCCAGACCATAGCAACACGTCGGCTGGAGGAAGAGCGCCTCATCTTCTGCCTAGGAACTCTCCAACCACAAGGAATGAACTCAGATTTCTCCAGTTTCCTCATTTCCCCTCCCCCACCTTGTCTCAGTCCCAACCCTCAAACTCAGTACCACTTTCCTAACCTGCAATCTTCTTCCTGACCTCTCCGCCCCCACTCCCACTCCGGCCTATTACCTTCACTTAACCTCCTTCCATCTATCGTATTTCCAATGCCCCTCCCCCAAGTCCCTCCTCTCTACCTTTTATCTTAGCTTGCTTGACCCACACTCCTCATTCCTGAAGAAGGGCTCGTGCCCGAAATGTCGATTCTCCTGCTCCTTGGATGCTGCCTGACATGCTGCGCTTTTCCAGCAACACATTTTCAGGGCCATATTCTCTCTCTAGTTATCCTTTTGTCCTTAATGCATTTGTGAAAACTCTTTGGATTCTCCTTAATTCTATTTGCCAAAGCTATCTCACATTCCCTTTTTGCCCTCCTGATTTCTCTCTTAAGTATACTCCTACTTCCTTTATACTCTTCTAAGGATTCACTCGATCTATCCTGTCTGTACCTTACATATGCTTCCTTCTTTTTCTTAACCAAACCCTCAGTTTTTTTAGGAGAAAGTGAGGGCTGCAGATGCTGGAGATGAGAGCTGAAAATGTGTTGCTGGAAAAGCACTTATGCCCGAAATGTCGATTCTCCTGTTCCTTGGATGCTGCCTGACCTGCTGCGCTTTTCCAGCAACACATGTTCACCTCAATTTTGTTAGTCATCCAGCATTCCCTATATTTACCAGCCTTTCCGTTCAGCCTAACAGGAATATACTTTCTTTGGATTCTCGTTATCTCATTTCTGAAGGCTTCCCATTTTCCAGCTGTCCCTTTACCTGTGAACCATTTTAACTTGCATTTATAATTTTGTGACCTTTTTTATAAAAGAAAGTCAGACCTTCATAGAACTGAAATTAAATACTGTTCAGTTACTCCAGAAACTAAATAATGATACATTATGAACCTTCATCACCGTTAGAATAGAGCTCCCCTCCCTATACTTTTTGACATGTATTTTTGAATCTTTTACAACTGTTTTGTTGAAGCTTGCATCTGAAAATCAACATCTCCCCCTACTGTATTATTATGTTAGCTGCAATTTTGACTGGAGTAGTACTTGAATCTACTACTTTCTGACTTAGACAAGAGTGCTACTGCTCAACCAGGAATTGGGCAGTATCAGAACATAATATATGTGTATACATTTCATAAGCACAAACAGAAAAGTGTCTGAAAGATATAATTAGATGAGGCATCTCATTTATTGGAGAGCAAGTCCTATGTGCATTGATTCAACTTTGAATCACTTTACCGATATTTGTGGTTTTGTTTTCATTTGTCCAAACCTTTTTCATAATTTTGCATATATTATTGAGCATTACATCTTTAACAAATTTTTAATTGCTTTTAAAGTGATCTTTGGAGAAGACGTTGCCTTTGGTGGAGTTTTTCGGTGTACAGTTGGACTCAGGGATAAATATGGTAAGTTATGAGCTTTCTATATTACAGTAAGTCTTTGTTCAGTTTTGATTTGCTTTAATATTGTACCTTGGTTGGAAGTGTGTTCTTCAGCTGCTCTGCTCCCATTTTGAACTCTCACTGAACTTCTGAGGTTTGTCTGGTCGCAGAAAGTGGTGTAGATAGACCTGGGAATTGAATTGCTAACTGCAACAGCACCTTTCTGCTACTAGAAGAAGGCTAGCATATTTAAAATTACTGCACTTGTTAAAATATTTTGTACTGCATATTGGTGCATTTTATTACGCAAGTTTTATCGGCAAGGAAGGAACATTGCTGCACATGTAATTCAACTACTGCATTGATTTTTCTAGGTGAGAACTGTTTGAAGGAACCTAATTCTGGATTTATCATTGATTCCTTCAAGCTGATTCACTTTAAAAACATGATTTTCAGGAACCCAAATACTTTAACTGAGGGCATAAGTTGTTAACATCTCTAGTAACCCATTAAGGAATTCAGCTAACATCACAGCTACAAAAAAGACTGTTGCTCCATTTGAATCATCATTAATGATAATACATTTTCTAACATTCAGAGTTAGAATTATTTGAGCAAACTTGATAGGAATAGTTGATGGACTAAATTACAGTACTATGGAAGAAGTTTTGAGTTCCAATCCTATTAATGATTTACCTGGCCATATCTTTGTCTGCATGGAGATAATTTACTTTTGAAATGGCGGGTTGTCATTGATTGGCAATTTAGACCTGAATCAGTAGTCTGTGCTTGAATAAAAGAACCTGGACCTTTGTTGAATTCCTTCTTCCTGTTCTTCTCTTGTGAGCTCCCTTTTCTGCTCATCAAACTTTTTCTAGTCTGGATTGTTGACTGGGCCACCTTATAGATGACCTTGGATTAACAGCTGTACAAAGAGCTGATTTCCTTCTCAGTCTGTTGTCCCTGTGCTGACGGGGTCTACGTTGACTTGGTTCAGTCTTCTCCATTGGAACAATCAAGCAGTTAGCATCTGTGTTCCACTGGCCTGTTCATGTAGTTGAAAGCTCACCTGCATATTTATTGTGTAACTCTATTTAATTTGATTCACGTTTTAAATGGGATGCACAATATGTGATTGATGTAAGGCTTTGCATTAGATTCGGATTGATTTTTCAATTCAGAAGTCAAATAACAAAATTTAATTGAAAGGACTTGAAGTGACAGTCAGTTTATCACTTATGTGTCAAAATATTGTGGATCTGATTGTTATTTTGCATTTAGTTTGTTAGGGTGCATTTAGTTTGTTAGGACCATTGAATATCTGAAATTTACAGAAGTAATGCTAGATCCATAATTCACTAGTTCGATTGACCTTCAGTATAATGATAATTACACTTCAAAAGTAGTTGATTAGTTATTGGTTTTGGATACTCTGAAGTTGTGATGGAAGCTGTATAATTCAAGTTTATTCCTAACTACTTGTGAATTTATTGCCAGTGAGAAGAAAATTTAGTCCACACTTATCCACATTTATTGAATAGTCAGAAATGCAGACATTTGGAAATTTCTACTCAGAAAAGGATTTCAGGAGAGAGACTTGCAGCTTGCAGATTCCCTAGGCAATCATTAGTATAGAGGTCCCCTGATCTTTTCAAAGCCAGGTTTTCCAGTAAAGACAAAGAACCACATAAATAATATTCCCAACAATAGCTTAGTAGCAGAAACAAGTAAGCCAAGTTTATGAAGTAACAAGTGAGGAACTAGTTTATTGCAAATTAAAGTTACTTGACCATAGATGTAAAAACATTATTAACAAAAGGTTTTAAACTGCTCAAATATATGGAACTACCCTTCAGGAAAACTAACATACACGTTCACGCACAGTAACATGCATGCACATCTTGACACCTACACATGTGCATGCTCCCACCCTCTCCAAGTCTAGTTTGAAAAATATAAACATACAGTATTACAGAGTGTTTCCTTAAAGTTATTTTGGCCAAGCATAGTTAAATTCGGGGAAAGTAACCAGTTACTGATTTGTCCAAATGTTGCTCTGTAATTAGTCATTTTAGACTGGACTGTCTTTTGGACCAGTTATGGCTAGCTGAATTATTTTCAGGAGACAGTACACTTGATTTGGAATTCTCCCTTAAGTATCTTATAGTGAATAAATCTTCCAATAGGTTTTTGACTGTCTCATGAGAGAGAACTAGATTGTTGTTCCAGGCAAGTTATCTCTGTCTGTGTTCAAAATCTAATAGCTTTATTATATTCCAAAACTGATGAATATGACCTCTGTCTGAAAGTATTGTACACTTCGTGACTCCTGTTGAGCAACTTGCCTTCTTTGAAAATGCAACAATTTTGCCATTGCAGTGAGTCTCCTTTAAGTGTTCTTTCAAAACAATTGAACATTTAAATATATGTCCAGTCAATGGTATCCTAAATTAATATTTCAGATAACACCTCTTGTGGTTAAGGGCTGACTTCCTGAGGTATGTAAAACGTTAAGTGATGTAAATGATTGCTTCTAGGTCGATTAGTCAATAGAGTCAAAAGCTGTGGTGCTGGAAAAGCACAGCAGGTCAGGCAGCTTCCGAGGAACAGGAGAGTCGACATTTTGAGTATAAGCCATTCATCGGGAATGTGGTAGAGGTGTGGAAGTGGGCTGAGAGATAAATAGGAGAGTGGGGATGAGGGAAAGGTAGCTGGGAAGGCGATAGGCAGATGCAAGTGGAGGGCTGATAGTGGTAGATTGGAGGGGAGGGTGGAACAATTAGGTGGGAAGACAGGTGGACAGGTAGGGCAATTCAAGTGGGTGGCAAAGTCCCACCTTCACATTGAGAAAATCCCCCATTGTATTGTGTGGCACTATCACCATACTAAATGGGACAGACTTTGAGCAAATAAAACAACTCAAGACCAGGGAACCCACGAGGTTCTATGGCCCTTCAAAGGCATATTATACTCCAAAAAACTCTGCAACCTATGGCCCGCATATCTCCCACTGAGCCATTACCATTATGCCAGGGGATCAACCCTGGTTCAATGGAGACTATAGGAGGGTATGCCAGGAGCAGCACCAGGCATACTTAAAAATGAGGTGTCACCTTGGTGAAACTATCAAACAGCATAAGCATCAAGTGATAGAGAGAACGAAGTGATCTGCGGATCTGTTATATCCATTCGTGAATGAATGATGGACAATTAAACAATGCACTGGAGGAGGAAGCACCACAAATATCCTTATCCTCAGTAATGGAAGAGCCCAACACATCAATGCAAAAGATAAGGCTGAAGTATTTGCAGCAATCTTCAGCTAGAAGTATCAAGTGGATAATATATATTGGCCTTCTCCATTGGTCCCCAGCATTACAGATATCAGTCTTCAGCCAATTCGATTCTCTCCATGTGACATCAAGAAATGGTTGGAGACACTGGATACTACAAAGACTATGGGCCCGATAACATTCCAGCAATAGTACTGAAGAATGGTGTTCCAGAACTTGCTACTCCTATGGTCAATATCTTCCAGTACAGTTACAACACTAACATCTACCCAACAATGTGGAAAATTGCCCAGATATGTCCTAAACACAAAAAGCAGGACCATCCAACCCAGTCAATTACTGCCCTTTCTATCTACTCTCAATTATCAGTACAGTGACGGTAGGTATCATCAACAGTGCTATCAAACAGCACCTGCTCAGCCAAAACCTGCTCAGTAATACCCAGTTTGGGTTCCGCCAGGGCCAATCAGCCCCTGACCTCATCACAGCCTTAGTTTAAACATGGCCAATAGAGCTAAATTGCAGATGTGAGGGCAGAATGACAGCCTTTGACATCAAGGAACCCTAGCTATACTGAAATCAATGGGAATTAAAGGAAAACTCACCACTGGTTGGAGTCACATCCGGCATATAAAAAGATGGTTGTGGCTGTTGGTGGTTAGTCATCTCAGCTCCAGGACATCTCTGCAAGAGTTTCTGGAGTTAGTGTCTGAGATCCATTCATCTTCAGCTGTTTTGTCAATGATCTTCCATCCATCGTAATGTCAGAAGTGGGAATGTTTGCCGATGATTTCGCAATGTTCAACATTATTCGCAACTGTGTATTGTGGTGTCCTCTCTGTTGTGTGTTAGTTTGGCCAAATTATTCGCAACTCTTCAGATACTAAAGCAGTCCATGTCTAAATGCAGCAAGATCTGGACAATATCCAGGCTTGGACTGAAATGTGGCATGTAACATTGAGAAGGATTGTAGCCTTACACATCTGCTACAGGAAATACGGAAAAGCGCTTGATCACAGAGGGTGGGGTGGGAGGGTGGCATTTGCTCAGAAGAATTAAGGACATCTGTTCTTAGTGTCAATGGTATAAATAAGGTGAAAACATTTGGTCACTTGTGGAATGTGTGGCAGTACTTCCTTCTTTCCCCGAGGGCTGGAAGCTGCGCATATTTCACAGTGGGATGTTGGATTACTGAGTTTCTGGTTTATATTGAAGACCCTTAACGAAACTCATACTCAGTAGGAAAATGACATGTAATTTAATAAGCTGAGTGGAATATTCAAGTAATAGAACGATCCTGTTACATTTTCATGTGTACCACACTGAACAGATTTGAATTTATGAAGCTTGGCTCACTAATCTTAACTGTTCTGGAATGTGAATGTCTCATTACCCTTA
>NC_057712.1:100848560-100861892 GCF_004010195.1 Chiloscyllium plagiosum | reverse complement strand
GTGAACCTTTTTCCGCGTATGGAGTCGGGTATTACAAGAGGGCATAGCTATAAATTAAGGTGGGGGGGGTAGATATAGGACTGAAGTTGGGGTAGGTTCTTCACTCAGCGAGTCGTCAGTTCATGGAATGCCTTGCCAGTAGCAGTGGTGGACTCTCCCTCTTTATGGGCATTTAAGCGGGCATTGGATAGGTATATGGAGGATAGTGGGTTAGTATAGGTTAGGTGGGCTTGGATCGGCGCAACATCGAGGGCCAAAGGGCCTGTACTGCGCTGTATTGTTCTATATTCTATGTTGTGAAACTTGAAAGGGTTCAGAAAAGATTTACAAGGATGTTGCCAGGGTTGGAGGAATTGAGTATAGGGGGAAGCTGAACAGGCTGGGGCTGTTTTCCCTGGACCGTCTGAGGCTGAGGGGTGACCTTATAGAGGTTGACAAAATCATGAGGGGCATGGTTAGGATAAATAGACAAAGTCTTTTCCCTGGGGTCAGGGAGTCCAGAACTAGAGGGGACAGGTTTAGGGTGAGAGAGGAAAAATATAAAAGAGACATAATGGGCAACTTTTTCGCGCAGAGGCTGGTACATGAATGGAATGAGCTGCCAGAGGAAGTGGTGCATTTGGATGGGTGTATGATTAGGAAGGGTTTGGAGGGATATGGGCTGGGTGCTGGCAGGTGGGACTAGATTGGGTTGGGATATCTGGTCAGCATGGACGTGTTGGACTGAAGGGTCTGTTTCCATGCTGTACATCTCTATGACTCTATGTTCATGTGTGTGTGAGAGAGAGAGGAAACACTCTTCTATAAATTACATTCACTGGCCCAAGGGTTCAAGGGATACACAGAGAGTGAGGGAGAGAAGATGGAAGCTGGTGGAAACTCTTTGTGGTCTGATTTGAGTGTACACTTGCTTGTCATGGATTGAATGTTTGTGTGTTGTTCCCTGGAGCTCGAGATCCAGGAATATTATGAATTTAATTTGCATTTTGTGAATCTAAGATGATTTTAAAAGAAAAAGCCAGTTTGTAGGGCAATGATACTGGGCATGTTAGCTGAAGAAAGAACCAGAGTCAACATTTTAGGTTCAGTAATCCATCTTACAGAACTGTGTTCTGCAGCAATTTCTCTGGCGATTTCTGTTTTTGTTTCCGATTTCCAGCATCTGCAGTTCTTTGTTTTCTCGTACAGAAATTTTTGTTGGCTGAGCTCCGTGCTGAAAAATATAAAATAATTTGGCTTTTCTTTCTTTGTCCTCTACATTTCCTTTGAAACATTTGTGTTGGGAGTGGTTATTTTGTTGGAATATATCTATTAAATATTTTGCGTGAACACTGTGTACAGTTTTCTTAATATTAGTTGACTTGTTTAGTTTTGTGAGGCAATTTACTGCCAATGGCCAAATTGTGGGTGTGCAATTTGCTCTAAACTAAGTGAGTTTTTCAGCCTAAGTCACTGCTATATTTCAGCGAACACTTTGGATGAACAATGACTAAATGGTTAATTGTTTTTGTTCAGTGGTTTTCAAACAGTTAGAGATTGCTGCATCTCGCTAATTTGTTTTGTGGGTGCTATTTTCTTGGGCTTCTTACTGGATATGAAAGTGTTATATACTTGATATAGTAAGGGGCTAACTTTGTATTTGTGATGCAAAATTGTAGGAAAATTGAAAGTAACACATCAGCATTGTTTTGCTGGATTTATGAGCCTTAGTTGAATCAATGTATGTACATGGCTTCCCCTTCTCAATTATCTATCTTTAAAATAATGACAATTATTTCTTAAGCTGGAACATTATGGGGCAGTGCACAACTTTGTTGTCTGATTGTGAATGGGAACCTAAGGTGTGAACCATTAAAGAGATTGTAAATTTAAACTAGAAATTTGGGAGAACAATTAATAGAGGAATACCTTTTCCCATCAAGTAGAAGAAAAAATTGGAAAAATGAAATCAAGACTGCCAAGTTTGCCACAAAGAAACAATCTGATCTGGCTCATTAATGGGACTTGGGAGTATTATGTGAATAACAGGATGTTGTGATTTTTTTTTCTCCCCAGCTGACTTGTGTTGGCCAGTGCCTGGAGGATATTGGAGGTTATAGCCATATAAGCCATGAAAAGTTTATAGATATTCTGTATAAATTAAGCTAAGTATGGTTTGAGAAGATTAAACTCCAGCTGTATTTTGGGTATGGGCAAGTGTCCCTCAGTCTTGACATTCTGTACCTTTTTCAGGTAAACCTAATGGGCTGGAAATCTACTTAGTGTGCATTTAATTTAGGCAGACACAAATTTGACAACTTGTTTCATTAGTTTCAATGTTAGTAAACATTATTTTCTGACTGATCACAGTGTCTGGCACCTTGATCCAGGAACATAGATTCTTCATCAGTAGAAGAATCAAGGGTTATAGCGAAAGGGCAGGTTTATCATTGAATCCCTGTAGTGTGGAAAGAGGCAATTCAGCCCATGGAGTCTGCATTAATCCTCCGAAGAGCATCCCTCCCAGACCGAGGCACACAACCCATCCTGTAACCTTACGTCTAACAAGGCTAATCCACTTAACCTCAACACAATGGGGAATTTAACACAGTCAATCCACCTAACCTGCAAATCTTTGGATTGGGGAGCAGCTGGAAGAAACTACGCAGACAAGCGGACAATGTGAAAATTCCCAGAGAGACAATCACATAAGGCTGGATTGAACCTGTGTCCTGTGAGGCAGCAGTGCTAACTACTGAGCCATTGTGCCACTCCTAAAATGGAAGTGAGGAGTATCGGATCAGCCATGATCTTATTGAATGGTGAAGCAGGCTTGAGGGACCGAATGGCCTACCTCTCTTCCTATTTCTTATGGTCAAGAGAAAATCATCGCACGACAGGATTAAGCAATTGATCAAACTCAATTTGACTGTGTTTCCGAGTTCCATGACCACTTCTACTCATTGTAGACCACCATTAACTTAAGGACAGTTCAAGGAGAAGACCCACATATAGTTTTTCACGATGACTTGAGATAGATAATAAAAATGTAGCTTTATCATTATTATCATCCACATTCCAGGAGCAAATAAATTAAAACAATCTTTTTACACCGTTTACAGGAAAAGCCATCCTGAAATTCAATTTTGTAATTCCAGATGTATTTTGACATCTCTTTAACTTCTGCTTCTCTTCGGCGAACAGTGCTAGCTTCTCTTGTCTCTCTGCATGACCCTTAGCTTCAGTCTTTCCAGTGAAAACAATCTGAATCTATCCAACCCCTCCTCATACCTAAACCCCTACAACCCAGGCAGCATCATTGTAAACTTCCTTTCACTCAAAGCATCCATGTCCATCTTGTAGTGTGGCAACCAGTACTGCATGCAGTATTCCAAATGTGGCCAAACTAAAATTTTGTACAGGAGAAAGTGAGGTCTGCAGATGCTGGAGATCAGAGCTGAAAATGTGTTGCTGGAACAGCGCAGCAGGTCAGGCAGCATCCAGGGAACAGGAGAATCGACGTTTCGGGCATAAGCCCTTCTTCAGGAATTCCCTGGATGCTGCCTGACCTGCTGCGCTGTTCCAGCAACACATTTTCAGCTAAAATTTTGTACAGATGTATAATAACTTGCCACCTTCTATAATGGATGTACTGGCCAATGAAGACAAGCATGCTTTATGCCTTCTTGACCACATTATCACAAGGGTTGTCACTTTCAGGGATGTGTGGAGCTTTATATATAGATCTCTCTGTATCATGGTGACTCAGTGGTTAGCACTGCTGCCTCACAGCACCAGGTCCCAGGTTTGATTCTAGCCTCGGGCATCTGTCTGTGTAGAGTTTGCACATTCTCCCAGTGTCTGCATGGGTTTCCTGCCACAGTCCAAAGATGTGCAGGCCAGGTGAATTGGCCATGCTAAATAGCCTATAGTGTTAGGTGCATTAGTCAGAGGGAAATGGGTCTAGGTGGGTTACTCTTCGGAGAGTCGGTGTGGACTGGTTGGGCCGAAGGGCCTGTTTCAATACTGCAGGGAATCTAATCTAATCTAATCATATCAGTGTTCTTAAGGGTTCTGCCATTTATTGTACAATTAGGACGTGAATTTGATTTTCCAAAATGAGTCATCTCGCATTTGCCTGGATTAAACTCCATCTGCTATTTCTCTGCCCAAATCTGCATTCTATCTGCATCCCGCTGTGTCCTTTGACAATCCTCCTCACTATGTGCAACTCCGCCACTTTTGGTGTCTTCTGCAACTTACTAAACAGACCACCTACATTTTACTTCCAGATCATTTATATACTTTGCATACAACCAAGGTCCCATCACTTATCCCTGCAGAACACCACTAGTTACTGATCTCCATTCCGAAAAGCACTCTTTGACCACCCATTGTTTTCTAAGACAAGCCAGTTTATATCCATCTAGCCAGCAGACCCTGAATCCCGTGAGACTCGACCTTTTATATCAGCTTGCCATGAGGTACCTTATCAAATGCCTTACCAAATCATAGGATATGTAGAAAAGCTTAACATAATCACACAGGCGCAACTTGGTTTTGTGAAAGGCAAATCATAGTTGACAATTTTGCTTGAGTTCTTTGAGGATATAACAAAGACATTTGCAATGGAGTACCAGTAGTGTCTGTTGGTTTCCAGAGGCATTTGATAAAGTTCACATAAAAGGATATTGTACAAGTTGTGCACACTGTATTGGGAGTAATGTATTCTGCTTTATATTCTGTATTTTGCCTTATTTTATGTGTTTTAAGATGGTGTCAAAGAATGGCAACACTAAACAACACTTTTCACTGTATTTGTAATATATGTGATAATAAATATAAATTGATTTAAAATGTATTAGCATGGATTGAAGATTGGTTAACACTCTGAAGACAGTCAGCATTCATGGGTCTTGTTCAGTTTGTCAATGTAACTAGTGGAGTGCCAAAAGGATCAGTCCCAGGACCTCAATTATTTACCAGGTATGTTAATGACTTGGGGTAAGGTTCAGAATTTAATGAATTCAGATTTGCTAACAGTACAAAATTAGATGGAAGTTGTGATGAAGACATAAGGAATCTGAAGGAAGTAGACGTAGGTTAAGCAAGTGAGCAAACACTTGGCTGATGGAATTTAATATAGAAAAGTGTGAGGTCATGCACTTAGGAAGTATCTAAAGACAGGCAATTATTTAAATGGTGAAAGACTTCAAAAGTATATAGCATAGAAGGATCTGGATGTTCTTGTACATGAAACACAAATGTTACGCAGGTGCAGCAAGTGATTAAGAAGATCAATAAAATTTTTGCCTTTATTGCTAGGAATTTAAAGGCAGGGAATGTTGTTCCAACTGCGGTTTTGGAGAATGTATAGTATTTAATAAAGGATAGAATCATAGAATCCTTATAGTGCGGAAAGAGGTCATTCAACCCATCGAGTCTATAACAACCCTCTAAAGAGCATTCAACCCAGACCCAGATCTCAACCCCATCCCCGTAACTCCGCATGGGGTTTTTACCATGGCTAACCCACCAAACCTGCACATCCCTGGACTGATAGAGGAAAACAGAGCACTTGAGGAAACCCACGCAGATAGTGGGAGAACGTGTGAGCTCCATATAGACAGCCACCCAAGGCTGGAATGGAACCCAGGTCCCTGGCGCTGTGTGGCAACAGTGCTATTCACAATACTGCCAGGATACATTGCATTAGAGGCAGTTTAAAGGTGATTCATTCAGCTGATTCCAGGATGAAGGGGTTTATTTTTCAAGACCAACTAAACAGGTTAGGCCTGTATTCATAAGGGTGATGTTAATGAAATAAGGAAAATTGTGACATGGGAGATGTTCAAAGGATGCTTCCACTAGAATCATAGAGAATGGGAACAGACCCTTTGGTCCAACCAGTCCACGCTGACCATGTTCCCAAACTAAATTAGTCCCATTTGCTTGTGCTTGGCACATATCCCTCCAAATCATTCCTAATCATGTACTTATCCAAATGTTATTTAAATGTTGTAACGGTACCTGCATTCATCACTTCCTTTGGCAGTTTATTCCACACATGAACCAATCTCTGTGTTTAAAAAAAAGTTGCCTCTTGTGTCCTTTTTAAACCTTTCTCCTCTCACTTTAAAAATATTCCCCCTAGTTTTGAACTCCCCTATTCTATGGAAGAGACCCTTGCTATTCAGCTTATCTATGGCCCTTATTATTTTATAAATCTCTATAAGAATACCCCTCAACCTCCTGTGTTCCAGTGGAAAAAGTCTCAACCTATTTTTATAACTCAAACCCTCCATTCCTGCTAACATACTGGTTAATCTTTATTGAACCTTCTCAAATTTAATAATATCCTTACTACTGCAGAGTTAAAAATCACACACCGCCAGGTTATACTGCAGCAGGTTTATTTGGAAGCACTAGCTTTCGGAGTGCTGCTCCTTCATTAGGTGGCATCAACTACCTGATGAAGGAGCAGTGTTCCAAAAGCTAATGCTTCCAAATACACCTGTTGGACTGTAACCTGGTGTTGTGTGATTTTTAACCTTATCCACCTCAGTCCAACACCAGGCCCTCCACATCTTACTATAGCAGGGGGACTGGAACTGTACACAGTACTCCAGAAGAGACCCACACACTATACAACCACAATGTAACATCCAAACTCCTATACCCAAAGGTCTGAGCAATGAAGGCAAGCAGGCTAAATCCCTTCCTAACCATCCTGTCTATCTGTGATACAAATTCCAAAACATTATGTACCTGAACCCCGAGGTGTCTCTGTTCTACAACAGTGCCCATGGCTCGACCATTCATTGTATAAATTTTGCACCTGTTTGTTACCAAAGTGCAAAACCTCTCATTTATCCAAATTAAACTCCATCTGCCACTCCTCAGCCCATTGACTCAATTGGTCAAGATTTTTTTGTAATCTTAGACAGCATTCATTGTCCACTATATCACCAATTTTGGAGTCATCTGCAAACTTACTAACAATGCCTCCTATATTCTTATCCAAATTGTTTATATAAAATACAAACAAAAGTGGAACCAGCACTGATCTCTGTAGAACACCACTAGCCACAGACTTCCAGTCCAAAAAAACCTTCCACCACCACACTCTGTCTCCTACTGTCAAGTCAATTTTGTATCCAATTGGCAAGCTCACACTGAATCCCGTGTGATCAAACTTTATTAATTAGTCTACATGTGGAACCTTCTCAAAGGCTTTATTAAAGTCCGTTTAAGCAAAGTCTGCAATTTTGCCTTCATCAATATACAATAGGTGCAGGAGTAGGTCATTCTGCCCTTTGAGCCAGCACCACCATTCATTATGATCATGGCTGATCATCCTCAGTCAGTATCCTATTCCTGCCTTATCCCCATACCCTTGATTCCACTATCCTTAAGAGCTCTATCCAACTCTTTCTTGAAAGTATCCAGAGACTTGGCCACCATATACCTACCACTCTCTGGGTGAAGAAGTTTCTCCTCAACTCTGTTTGGTTATTGGTTTTGGTTATTTCCTCAGACAATTCGACTAGGTTTGTGTGACATGATTTCCCTCTCAAACAACCACGCTGACTATCCTAATCATTCCTTGCCTCTCAAATGCGAGTAAACCCTATCTTTCAAAGTTGCCCCGCGAAAGTCAGGCTCAGTGGTTTATAGTTCCCAGGCTTCTCCTTACAACCTTTCTTAAATAAAGGCACAATATTAGCCACCCTCCAGTCATCTAGTGCCTCACCTGTGGTTATAGATGATACAAATATTTCTGCTAATGGGTCCTGCAATTTCTTTTCCCTAACTTGCCACAAAGTCTTGGGATACACTCGATCAGGTCCCAGAGGTTTATCCACCTTTATGTTTTCTAAGACCTCCAGCGCTTCCTCTTCTGTAATGTGCACTAATGGGGCAGTCTCGAACTAGGGGGTATAGTTCCAGAGTGAAGAGTCACTCATTTAAAACAGATGTAAAGGAATTTCTTCTTCCATCGGATAGTAGTGAATGTCTGGGATTCTCTCCCCATGGAGAATGGTGAAGGCTGGATCATCAAATGTATTTAAGGAGGAGGTAGGTAGAATATTGAAATTGTGAGGAGTTGAGGGCTATGAGGAGCTGGCACAAAGAATTGAAGACTGGGACAGATAAGCCATGATCTTGTTGAATAGTGTAGGCAGGTTTAAGGGCTGAATGTCCTACAATTCTCTTTTTCATATTCTTGTGTGAGGAAAAATTAGTACTTATTTTGAATATTTCAGTAGAATGCATTTTGGAGAATCTGGAATGTGAGAAAATTTGCAAAGGAACCTCTCCATGGTTAAAATGCAAAGACAAAAAAAATGTGCTGAAAAGAGATTCCTGTTCAATTTAGCTACGCCATGCATATTACAGACCAATAATAAAGGCAGCTATTGTGGACAAGTTTACAATGTGAGTTGCTAATTGACTAGTCTCTTGGAGATTTAAACTTACCACATAAACTTGTAGGAATCTTGCCTCAGCTATGAAAAGGTGGTCTTATTTTTCTTTCCAATTGTAACTAAAGAAATGCAAATAACTTATTGCCAAAAGTAAAGCAAGGTTCTTGTTTGAAAGAATTGACTTTGCTCCACAACTGTCACCTTCACACACACCAGCCTCATATGCTTTTAACACTGTGTTCAGGAAACTTATGTACAATAGTTATTTCTTGAGTAGAGGCTGGCACCGAAGCACTGCAAAATCAAGCCCCTATTCAGTCACTTTTTTATTGGCATCCTTCCATTTTTGAAAGCTGGTAGACATACAGCCAACAATCCACTTCAGATGGAAAAGGCTGTCTTCAAATGATGCCTCTTTGCTAGAGACCACTCCTTGAGAGGCAGGCATGTGAAACTACGAAGGGGCCTTGTTATATGTTGTTTTATGTGATGGCATCTATTGCAATCTTATAGCTATTGGTTATCGTAATGATGCATACTGGTCCACAGAAGGTTCACCATTTTCCTACTTCTTCAACTAGTGGCTACAGTGTGCAGTAATAGGTTTCTAGCACTTCTGTGTTGCACTTGCAAGCATCGCTGAAGTCAAACTTTGAGTGCCTTTCCTCCCAACCGCCTCTAGCTACATCATCATGGAAAATGACGTTTTGGTATGTAATCATCTTCTCACTCATAGATATTCTCAGAATCTTGATGTATGGCTGTGAAAATGGATGACTTACAGCTATCAGAAAAGAGGCTGAACAATTTCTATTCTGACTGACCCATCCCCTGCACTTCAGCCCTCATTCCCTCTCTTCACTCCCACAACAGCGATAGGGTCCCCATAGTTCTCACTTACCATCATCCAATATTTCAACTCCCCCTCCCACTCTGCCGAGGACATGCAAGTCCTGGGTTTCCTCCACCGCCACTCCCTCACCACCTGATGCCTGGAGGAAGAATGCCTCATCTTCCACCTCGGAACACTTCAACCCCAGGGCATCAATGTGAACTTCACCAGTTTTCTCATTTCCCCTACCCCACCTTATCTCAGTTCCAATCTTCCAGCTCAGCACTGTCCTCATGACCTGTCCTAATTGTTGTATATACTTCTATATGCCAAATGCCATGACCTTAAAACATCTTCCCACTCCATCACGTATTTTCAAAGCTGGAATAGTTTTCTTCCTTTTCACGGCATTTCAGACATCAATTTCAAAGTTTCATTCAATAATTTCCATACTGATCAAGGCAAAAGTATGCCCTCTGTTTTCTCCATTTTTTTAGCTCTCAACAAATGCAGCTTTAAGCTAGAGATTCTGAATTAATTTGCAAACAATTCATTACTGTGGTTTCTTATTTTCAAGCTCTTCCTTCAACGTTGGCTCATTTGCTGAGATGTTTGAAACTGTTCCTACTCCTTTGTATCTTCCATTTCCCCTCTTCCCTTCTAATCTCCTTATCTCCCAACTCCTTAAGCCCCCTTGCCGTCTCCCCCTCTCTTCCAGACCCTTGTAGTTTGCTGTACAAACATACATAAGCACACAAGACAGGAATCGGCCATTGAGCTCCTGTATACTGCCCTGCCATTCAATAAAATCATGGCTGATCTGATAGTAACCTCAAATTCACATTGCCCTGTCTATCCCATAAAATCCTCCAATCCCTCCTGAGCAAGAATCTATCTTAAAATATATCTTAATCTTAAAACCTTGACTTTTGCACAGTGACATAGTTCGCGATTCTCCCATAAGAGGAAACATCCTCTTTACATCTACCCTGTCACAACCCGTCAGGATTTCAAATTTCAAATCAACTTATCTCTTACTGTTCTAAGCTCCAGTGAATATAATTCTGTCTTGTTCAACTTTTCCTCATGAGGAAATCTTTCTCATTCCAAGTATTTGTCTATTTGTCTAATAAATATTTTTGAACTGCGTCCAACACATCTTTCCTTAAATAAGCTGTACTATATACAGTGCTTCAGTTGTTGTCTCACCAGTCCTCTATACAATTGAAGCATTATCTCCACACTTTTGTCTTCAATTCTCCTTGCAATAAATAACATTCTACCTGTATTAGCTTTCTTTATTCTTGCTGTACATTCATAGTGATCTTTTGTAACTCATGGACAAAGGTTCCCAGTCACTTCTGCATCTTAGAGCTTTGTAATTTCTCACCATCCAGGTAATTTGCATTTTTTAAATTCCTCCTGCCAAAAATTGCCAATTTCACATTTTATTACATTATGCTCAGTTTGCCAGTTCTTCGTTCACCTATCAATATTTCTTTGTAACCACCAATATATCCTCTTCATAACTTACTTTCTTACCTAGCTGTGTGGCCTATGTTATCCAAGTGCGCTGTTATAGCTTCTAATGTTTTGCATATGACAGAAGTTAAACTAACTGGTCTATAATTTCTTGGTTTATACCACCTGCACCCAATAAAGGAGTTATAGTTGCTATCTTCGAATCGAATGGTACTACAAATGGACAGTAAAGTTGCTTTTCAGGTTGTAAGCGGCCCAGAGATCAGGATAGGTGCTAATCCTGAGACAAAATCTACTACAAACAGAAGTTTGTAATGAGGCATATTGTTGTTTGCAAATATGTGGAATTGCTGACAAAAAAGAAACATGTTTGTTTTTCAATTTAATTTAATTTTTAAAATTGATTTCTGCTGTATGTCTAAGCAAGTTACAAGCAAATGCACTTTGAATCTGATAGCCTGAAGTCAATTGCTGTGTTTCAATTTTAGTTTCTGTTAAACAAGAGAGTGTAATATGCCAATGATAATTGAATACAGACTCAATCTGTTGAATAGAGCCTTTGATAGCTTGTTATATGTGCTAATTACTAACCATTGCTGGTATTCATTGGACTCAGCCAAAAGTAGCAAATTAAACGTATATGATTCAATTCCAAACATCATTTGCAATTAATAATGAATTGCTTCCCTTATAATGTAGTTAAGAGAATTGCATTTTTATCGAATTTCAAAAAAATGTTATTAGGAATTCTGTGGTTGAAATACCTTGAGTTAGTCAGGAGCCAGTTTGTACGTTGTCAGAGTGAATATATCCATTCTCACATTTTCTATGTTGTATTATGTATTATGCATAAATCACCATTTATTACCTGCTTCACCAATTTCTTTACTGTTCAATATTATTAATGTTAACCTCTGGTCTTTAAGCCCATATGTGATGGATTTTGCATTATTTTGGATTAATTTAGATAGCTGCTCGACAAATTAAAAAAAAAAGAGCTCAATGTTATGGTGCACAGTTCCAAGTTAATACAGTGCAGCACATAATCTCTATCCTTTACTATTCATGTCTTAAAATCACTGTTGTGATACAATTATGGGCAGCATGGTGGCTCAGTAGTTAGCACTGCTGCCTCACAGCACCAGGGACCTGGGTTCAATTCTCGCCTCGGGCAACTGTCTGTGTGGAGTTTGCACGTTCTCCCCTTGTCTGCGTGGGTTTACTCCGGGTACTCTGGTTTCCTCCCACAGTCCAAAAAACGTGCAGGTTTGGTGAATTGGCCATGCTAAATTGCCTGTAGTGTTAGGTGAAGGGGTAAATATAGGGGAATGAGTCTGGGTGGGTTGCTCTTGGGAGGGTCAGTGTGGACTTGTTGGACCGAAGGGCCTGTTTCCACACTGTAGGGCCTGTTTCCACACTAATTTACTCAGGCACTGGCTTTCTTCTGTTAACTTATTGAAGCAACCATACTTCAGATATGAGCCTGGGTGTTGAATATTATTCAGCTCTTTTATCTAGATCGTTGCCAAAATCCAATATGATACGCTCAATGTTTTCCATCAAAGAATATGGGGTGACCATTAGGAGGAGTGATGAACTTTCTTTCTTTCTTTCCAGAGGACATAGAGTCCAGTCACATCACCCCTTCTGCTGTCTTGGTTGAAGTTAGGTATACATGCATAGACCATTGGGAATTTTTATATTCATGACTTGGTGCTACACTAATGAATGCATTTACTTAAATCATTGAGAGCGCATGGCCAGGACATTTTTTTTGAACATTGTTCAAACCTTTTTAGATTGAAGGGTAGCATTGTTCAAATATCTCACATTGCACAGTTGTAACCACATTTGAAAACTGATCCCAAGAAGTAAGCTTTCTCTGAATTGACAGTGGATTGGTGGGAACATTGATACTTTGAAGGATTGGTAATAATCGCAAAGGAAATTTAGAGAAGAATGCAGTGGTGTTTGTGGAGGTTCGTCCCAAGCAGCTCCGTGACGCAGGAGTCTGTGCTCTACGGTCTGTTCCTAGGGACACACACCAAGACGCACATCAACCCGAGAACTCTGTGGGAAGCTAGAAAAGTGATTGCTGGGCCTCTTGCTGAGATATTTGTATAATCCGATAGTCACAGGTGAGGTGCCGGAAGACTGGAGGTTGGCAAACGTGGTGCCACTGTTTAAGAAGGGTGGTAAGGACAAGCCAGGGAACTATAGACCAGTGAGCCTGACCTCGGTGGTGGGCAAGTTGGTGGGAATCCTGAGGGACAGGATGTACATGTATTTGGAAAAGGAAGGACTGATTCGGGACCATCAACATGGCTTTGTGCGTGGGAGATCATGTCTCACAAACTGGATTGAGTTTTTTGAAGAAGTAACAAAGAAGATTGATGAGGGCAGAGCAGTAGATGTGATCTATATGGACTTCAGTAAGGCGTTCGACAAGGTTCCCCATGGGAGACTGATTAGCAAGGTTATATCTCATGGAATATAGGGAGAACTAGCCAGTTGGATACAGAACTGGCTCAAAGATAGAAGACAGAGGGTAATGGTGGAGGGTTGTTTTTCAGATTGGAGGCCTGTGACCAGTGGAGTGCCACAAGGATC
>NC_057712.1:100838091-100846958 GCF_004010195.1 Chiloscyllium plagiosum | reverse complement strand
TTTATGAATAAAGTATATTTTTGAAATAAAAACAATTGTGTTTCACATAGATCCCTACAGTGGGAAACTCAAGTTGAAGCATGGAAAATTAGTTTGAAGCCGATACTCAGGATTGTTCCTCGTGCTTTATGGTTTCTGATAAGGTTATGGAATTTTAGTTAATGAGATGGGTAGCTTGTTTTGAAGACTTTTGTCACTTGCACCGTAAAGAGCTCTCTGACCAATAGATGGCAATAGATATCCATTGCTTTATATGCACTTGCACAAAATTGCAGCCAGTGTACCCTTGAACAGCTCTTAACTATGGGGAATGTGATATTTCCAGAGATGAAACAATAACCTATTGAGCATCAGGCAGCATTCCTTGGATAACCCAAGTAGCATAAATGATTAGAAAAGTGAAGTGAATTTCCAGCCAGACTGCATTGAAGCCCCAAATAAAAAAAGAACTTCATAGACCAGATCAAACTAATGTTCGAAGAGAAGGGAGATCAGATTTTTAATACCTTGAACATCGTTAAGGTGGAGCTATTGATTTTGGAAGTATCAGAAGACATTAGTGGGTAATATGGTACCTATTTTCAAGTCGGTATTAAAACAGACTTTGGCCAGGACACATTTTTTCATAAAATAATATAACTGTTTACATTATTTTATAAATTATATTGAAATGAACACTAAAATTAGCAGTAGAATTAGTAATACTCTTTCCTCTTTGGAGACACTTGTAAAACCTCCCTCTTGGACTATTTTTTGTTTTCCGATCAAATGGATTGTTATGTGGCTTGTTAACACTCCTGTGAAGAGGCATATAGATATACAGCATGGAAACAGATCCTTCAGTCCAACCTGTCCATGCTGACCAGATATCCTAAATTGATTAAATCTCATTTGCCAGCAATTGGCCCTTATCCCTTTAAACCCTGTTCATATATCCATCCAGATGCCTTTTAAATGTTGTAATTGTACCAGCCTCCACCACTCCCTCTGGCAGCTCATTCCAAACGTGCACCACCCTCTGTGTGAAAACGTTGCCCCTTAGGTCCATTTTAAATCTTTCCCCTCTCACCATAAACTTATGCCCTCTAGTTTTTGACTCCACTACCCTGGGAAAAGACCTTGTCTCATTACCCTATCCATTCCCCTCATGATTTTATAAACCTCCATAAGGTCACCCCTCAGTTTCCGATGCTCCAGGGAAAAATGTACCAGCCTATTCGGCCTCTAACCCTGGCATCATCCTTGTAAGTCTTTTCTGGACCCTTTCAGGTTTCACGACATCCTTCCTGTAGCAGGGAGACTAGAATTACATACAGTATTCCAAAAATAGCCTCACCAATGTCCTATACAACTGCAATGTGACCTATATGCACTGACCAGTAAAGGCAAGCATACTAAAAGCTGCCTTCACTATCCTATCTACCTACGACTCCACTTTCAAGGAACTGTAAAGCTGGACTCCGAGATCTCTTTATTCAGCAACACTCCCAGGACTCCACTTATACCATTAAGTCTATAAGCCCTACCCTGATTTGCCTTTCCAAAATGCAACACCTCACATTTACCAATGCTAAATTCCATCTGCCACTACTTGGCCCATTGGCCCACCTGATCAAAGTCACATTGCACTTTGAGATAACCTTCTTTGCTGTCCATTAATCCTCCAATTTTGGTGCCACTTACCTCCTATGTTCACATCCAACTCATTTATATAAATGATAAAAAGCAGTGTACCCAGCACCGATCCTTGTGGCACACCCCTGTTACAGGCCTGCAGTCGTAAAACAACCCTCCACCACCGCCCTCTGTCTTCTACCTTTGAGTCAGTTCTGTATTCAAATGGTTAGTTCTCCCTGTATTCCTTGTGATCTGACCTTGCTAACCAGTCAACCATGAGGAATCTTGTTCATCGCCTTATTGAAGTCCATATAGATCACATCCACTGCTCTGCCCTCATCAATCCTCTTTTTTTACTTCAAAAAATTCAATCAAAGCTAGTGAGACATGATTTCCCATGCACAAAGCCATGTTTACTATCCTTCAACAGTCCTTGCCTTTCCAAATACATGTAAATTCTGTCCCTCAGGACTCCCTTCAAAAACTTCCCACCACCAATGTCAGGATCACTGATCGATAGTTCCCTAGCTTTTCCATATCATCTTAAATAGTGCACCATGTTAGCCAACTTCCAGTCTACTGGCCTCTCACCTATGGGTATCAATGATACAAATATCTCAGCAAGGGGTCCAGCAAAGGGATGTTTCATTATATTATGGTGCTATAAGTTGTTATTACAAAAATAATGTAAAGAACATTCAGTTTAAATTAAGGAAAGTATATTTTTACCTGACCAATTTTTCTATATATTTTGAGATAGTGGCATTCAAATGAACTTTGGAAGATCCGATAATTAGCATGCCAAGATGTTCAGAAAGCTTTTGACAACAAAATTCCATGTAAAAGACTCATGACACTGGAAGCTATTGGAAGTTTGGAAAGTGGATTAAAAATTGGATAAGCATTAGAAAGTTCTGTTCTATTGCAGAGTTATATCTTGGTGTTGTGGAAATCTGAGTAAGTTGTCCTATTTGGATGGCTATTATTCCTAATTTGCGTTAGTAACTTAAATGCTGAAAGTTAAAGTACATTGCTAAATTTGAGATTTTATCAAAATAGGATGGATGGTTGACTTCAAAGAAACAGTGCACAATCTACAAAATTTGTAATTGAATGGGGCAATGGCAGATTTTAATATGGACAATTACCGCATGAGGTTAAAAAAATGTCCTGACCTCCATGGGTTGTTGAAATAGTTTAATGATGAAGTGGCAATGGTGAATGGAACCAAGCGGAATCAACACACAGCAGGATTTAAGAATAGTGAACTGGATGACCATAAGGAAGAGTTGTTAGAGACAGTAATATTTAAGTAGCATAAAGATTTGGTTACACTGTGTGCTATATCTGGTTCTAGTCACTGAAAGGCAAGGATGTGAACAAGATGCAGTTTTATTTTCGCAGTAGTTTTGATTAGTTTGTTATGTTACAAGTGAGAAGCTTATAAGATTATGATGTTTTAACACTATACATTGCCATTTAAATATAGATTGAATGAAAGGTATCATGGACCTACGTTGGAGCCTTTTTGGATGGTTTCACTGATAAAAGTTGAAGAGAGAGTCAGATTATTTTCTTGAACTACAAGTGCTGAATGTAAACACATGGAGACAAGAGCAGTTGTTTCTGAGTCCCTGAGCAAAAAACCCTCATTTTCTTAAGACCCTTCATGATCTTGGGCTGTGCTTGAGCCTATCCCTTTGTGTTTAAGCTGAAAAGCAGTTGTATTCACACATATCTGATGAGCATTTCACTCGTATTCAAGATTAGTGTGTTTCTCGTTGCCATTGAGAGGAGGGGAGAGAAAGCCCATTTTGCCATGCGAATTACAGGCTTTGAAGTAAACCAAGAAGCATCAACTCTAGGAAGGATTTTCTAAAACTCAGTTGTGGGTTGTGACTATTGTCCCTGGTTGTTCTTGAGAATGTGGTGGTGAGCTATCTTCTTGAATTGGTGGAGTCATGTGTTTTTTGAGTCTTCATAATGATTGATAGAACTCACTGGTTTACCAGATCATTTTAATTGAGAGGAGAAAGTGAGGACTGCAGATGCTGGAGATCAGAGCTGAAAAATGTGTTGCTGGAAAACGCAGCAGGTCAGGCAGCATCAAAGGAACAGGAGAATCGACGTTTCGGGCATAAGCCCTTCTTCAGAAATGATTCCTGAAGAAGGGCTTATGCCCGAAATGTCGATTCTCCTGCTCCTTTGATGCTGCCTGACCTGCTGCGCTTTTCCAGCAACACATTTTTCAGCATTTTAAGAGAGTCAACCATATTGCTGTGGGTGTGGAGTCATCTGTAAGCCAGATCAGGTAAAGATGGTAGGTTTCTTTCCTTGAAGAACATTAGTGAGCGAGATGAGTTTTTCTAACGATTGATGGTGGTTTTATGGTAATTGTTAGACTCTTAATTCCAGATAATTATTCCACCATTTTACCTAAATTTCTGGATTAATAATCAAGTCATAGTACCACTTGACCATTGTATACCATATGTGATTAAAGAGGCAAAGGCTAAGGGGCGGTTTGATTGAAGTTTTCAATATCATGAATGGTTTGAACAGAGTTGACAGGGAAAAAATATTTCCACTGGTGAAAGGATAAAGAATGAAAGAATGAGAGAGCATAGATTTAAAGTAATATGCAAAACAAAGATGAGAAATCAAAGCTTATTCACTATGCAAAAGGTTTGGATCTGGAATGCACTGCCTGAAAACCTGGTGCAGGCTGTTCAATTCGCCCAGTCAAGAGTTAGAGATGCCGGTGTAACCCCATTCAAGAGGGCATTGGAAGATTATTCTAATAGAAATAATATTCAGGATTGCAAGAAAAGGTAAGCGAATGGAACTAAGCCATGATGTTTGGTTAAAGTGCAGGACTGATAGGGTGAATGGCCTTCTACATTGTAACACTTTTGTGATATTAGGAAGTTACAGTTTATAGTCTTGAGTGATCTTCAGTGAACTCGAAAAATGAAAGAAAGAGATTTTGGATAGACATCTATCTTAAACAGTGAAATACCACCAGTTATCAGTTATCATGTGAAATGTAAGTGGAAGCCAATTTGAAAAATCTAGTTTATGAATAGCTAAAACAAAGCTAGGAGGTATGCCTAGCTGAAGCTAGAAGGAAATCCAGCACCATGTGAGATCATATTGGGAAAGGAAAACAACACAAATATGGGATCCGTGACATACAGTGGACAGATGTGGAAATGCTGGTGTTGGACGGGGGTGGACAAAGTCAGAAGTTTCATGACATCAGGTTATAGTCCGTCAGGTTTATTTAAAATCATAAGCTTTCAGAGTAGTTCTCCTTGTCAGGTGAAGTTGGGGGGAAGCACGCAGGCACAGAATATAGAGGTGGAGAGATAATGGCAAGATTATCGAGGGCCTGTACTGCGCTGTATTCTTCTATGTTCTATAATTCCAGGTAATGAAGTTTGTCAACAGATAAGTACAAACAGTGTGAGTAAAGTGTCAATAGCTGAATAACAAGTGAAGGGTTGACCTATGAACCGATTAATTAAGGCAGGGAAATAATTACAAATAATCAAAAATAAAAGTTGGTGGTAGAAACAAACCAAGTGCCTGGAATAACATGAGTAGGTATCAGAATCGCATGATGAGGATCTAACCAAAGTAACAAATAATCAAAAACTGTATAATTAAGGTAGAGAGATAATAACAAGTAATTAAGGTAGTGGTGTCAAAACCGAACAGGAAGGAAGATTTTACAAACACTGAACCATTATGGTGGGGTTACATGTAGTGCAACGTGAATCCAAGATCACAGTTGATGCTGTCCTCATGAATATGGAACTTGGCTATTAGTTTCTACCCAGCAATTCTGCATTGTCATGTTTCTCCAAGGCTGAGTTGTTTTTGGAATGGTGGGTGGCAGGATGGGGATAGAATTGGACAAGAGGGATACCATAAGCACAGGAAGGTAGGTAATAAAGTGCATTTGGTAAAATATGGTGAGAAATTATGTTTCGCTTCACAGTGAAATATGTCCCAAAAACCTTGTAACTGGCAACTAGACAAAAACACCTGCACAATTCAACCCATTGTTTTAATTAAGAAGTGTTTTGTCGTTAGTGATTGGAGCAGTAAATGTTATTTTTAAACTTGAAATCTGCTTGCGTTGTCCTTTCAGCTAATAAATAGAAGTTCAATTTTTTTCTGAAACTATTATCAATTTCTTCAGGGCTCCTTAGCAGTGGCATTTTTCATGTTCATTAAATGCTTTTCATTGGATTGTTCTTTTGTTTTCTTTCGTTCAATTTTCTTACAATTTGTATTCTTCTTGTTTTGACATAACTGGTGCTCGAAAAAGATGTTTTTCCAACTTTTCTGTCTAATGAATCTTTGCATGTTCCTAATTACTTCCTGTAAATATAGACTTTGGAAGTAGGGACAGGGAATCCTAAGAGTGGCACACACTCATGAAAGAAAACAATGTGGGAACAGAAAAAGAAATTGTTTTATCCCATGATAGAAGAAAATAGAAATAATGAAAAAGTCTTAGGCACCATCCACGAAGTCGTCTTTAGGGAATAAACACCAGTGGCTGGCTTGTTTCTATTTAAGTTTTATATGTGGAATCAGTAAATTCCTCTTATGGTTCAGAGATTCATATGTAAAGCCTTTGTTTTATATTCATGTCTTATTTAGGCACCCTCCATCCCTCCACCCCTACTTTACATGCCTTAGTCTTTCATTCCTGTAAAAATTTTTCTGTTGCTTCTGTTTGACTATTGGGCTTAAACACATAAATACACATCATGTCATAAATGTATTTTTATGTAACCCAACCTAGAACTCTTAAAATGTAGAAATTAGATTCTGGTCTATCTTCCAGGAACGACCTCAGACTTGTTGTGGGTTTCATAGGATGGCCATTTCTTAAGAAGCTGTTGTGTGTGTAGTACTTGGAAGAGAAAACATTCAAATTTGAGAAGAATTTTTGTGTAGAGATTGTAAGAGATGCTTTGATAAATGCAAAATTGATAATGCAGCGCAGGAACAGAGTAGGAGGATAGCAATATAAAAAAAAGATGTGAGAGGCTTTCAAAATGCTGCATACAATTTTTTTGCATTTATCCGTAGGACCCATTCTTCTGCTTAATTGGTAATTCATGGTATGTGAAGTGCTTTGAGATGTTTGAACACAAGAACTGAATTGAAATAGAGTATGACACATTAGCCCTTGGGCCTGCTTCACCAATTAATACTATAATAGCTGATCTTGGGTGGATGTAGCTGCACCAACACTCAAGACAAATTCAACAATATTGATTTAGCCCTGGCATTGGATTCAATATTCACGTTCACTGACTGATCAGCATTGTGGCTGCTGTAAGTAGAATTGCACCAAGATAGCATTCCCCTCTACCAACCTCTACCATAGAAAAGCGCCAATATCTGACACTTGCAAAGTTCCATTCAAAATTCCATATCATTGACTTGGATATCACTTCACTCTCTGTAATTGGAAGACTAGCCTGGACTTCTGTACATAATGCCATTATGCAACTAAAAGGATTGGGTACATTTAAGGAGAAGGCAGTACTACTTAGTACAGCTAAGGACGGGCAATAAATGTGGCTTTACCAGTATTGGCCATTATTTTGCGCAAGATATTTTATATTGCATGTTTTTGAGAATTGTTAGTTTTAAAATCCTTTGCCTGACACTGCAATATGTTATGCCTTTGAGATTCTTAATAGCGTCATTGGAGATTAATTATTAGTGTAATGTCAGCAGATAATAAGCTTCTGAGTAATTGACAAAATGATGTAGTTAATGTGTATTGTTTTCACAAGTGATCTTAAAAGTGCTTTTGAATCGCTGACAACGCAGTTGAGTTTGGTGTGGAAGAGTAATGCATCTTTTGATCACCAAATAAATGATTGGTCTATAAAAAGACAAACCCATTGCAAATATTATGGTATATATTTTCTGAATTCAGATGGGTTCAGAACATTAAGAAGGGATTTACTTTTTTGATATTTTAGAAAATATGAAAATATCCCGACCTCACAGAAATAAAATCAAGCTTTATTGGTTTTGAGGCAGATTAAAATTGCAGAGTCTGATCATTTTTCATTTTTTTTTTCTCAACTGCTCTGCTGTCTACCAAGGAAGACATAATAAAATGTGGTTTGTGGTTTTGAAACATATTACAATGGAGCTTATATTTGCGTTTTGGGTGGTTTTTAAAGTCTATTTATATTGAAAGAAAAATGTATCAGTTATGTGCCTTTGGGAAACTGGGTATGTTAGCAAGTACTCGTGTTGAAGCAATTATCTTCCTTGCTTTTTGTGATTCCACTGAAGGACAGGACATTTCACTGAGGAGAAATTTCACTGATGTTTAGGCAATTCATGTGCTGAGTGATTGTGATCTTGCTTTGCATCAATGATATAGTGGTGTAAGAAGTTGTTTGAGATTTAGGAACGTTACAAAAATAGGTGCAGGAGTAGGCCATTCGGCCCTTGGAACCTGCACCACCATCCAATATGATCATGGCTAATTATGCAATTGCAGTATCCCATTCCTGCTTTCTCTCCCTACCCATCGATCCTATAGGCGCAAGGGCCATGTCCAGCTCCCTCTTGAACATATCTAACGAACTGGCCCCAACAGCTTTCTGTGGTAGTGAATTCCATAGGTTTGCAACTTTGAGAGAAGAAATTCTTCCTTATCACAGTCCTGAATGGCTTACCCCTTATTCTTAGATTGTGACCCCTAGTCTCAAATATCTGATTTAATCTCAGATATTTTAATTGTGAGAGAGTGATGGGCCAGTTAGCTGTTCTTTTATGTCACCAGCAACTGGAGACCAGTGAACAGAACTTTGTTAATGTGTTTACTGGACTGGGTTTAGTATACAGGTTGTTCTGCAATTACGCATATTTTGGCAGCACAAATTGGCTATAACGTGATTGACGAATTGTGGATGTTGTTTGGATAATGCAAACTTTCTACTGAATGCGTATAGTGATTTTCTATTAGGTTAAAAATCACACAACACCAGGTTATAGTCCAACAGTTTTATTTGGAAGCACTGGCTTTCGGAGCGACACTCCTTCATCAGGTAGTTGTGGAGTATAAGATAGTGAGACACAGAATTTATAGAAAAATTTTACAGTATGATGCAACTAAAATTATATAATGAAAAAGACCTAGACTGTTTGTTAAGTGTCTAATCTGTTAAAATGACCATGTTGGTTTCAGTTCTTTCATA
>NC_057712.1:100834005-100837730 GCF_004010195.1 Chiloscyllium plagiosum | reverse complement strand
GTGGGCGGAGGTTTTGCAATCCGTGCCATGGCAGGGGAGGGTGCCGGGAAAGGGGGGTGGGCTGTTGGGGGTCGTGGACCTGACCAGGTAGTCACGGAGGGAACGGTCTTTGCGGAAAGGGGTGGGGAGCAATCTAGTCTCTCATCTTTTAGAATGACCATGTTGGTTTCAATTCTTTCATCAGAACCTTTTTTAAAATTCCATTTTCAAGTGAACTTTAACAATAGGTGCCAAGTTGTCTCAGATAATGCATTGAAGGTGTGAGCCATGTGTGAGGCCGTCTGTGCCCCAATGTTCAGACTAATTCTATTTCTAAAAAAAGTGATTTACAGAATCTTGCGTGGATTCATGCAGTTTTTTGAGCAAAATAAAATATAATTCTTGCAGAATGTCTTATGATCTTATACTCCACAACCACTTGATGAAGGAGCAGCGCTCCGAAAGCTAGTGCTTCCAAATAAACCTGTTGGACTATAACCTCGTGTTGTGAGATTTTTAACTTTGTACACCCCAGTCCAACACTGGCACCTCCATATCATAATTTTCTATTAGCGATCTTCTATAGCGTGATTTTCTACAGCACGAGGTTGTAGAGGTTGCATTATAGCAGAATGACCTGTAGTATTGTCCAACCTATTTGCATGGAGTGGTGGACATTGCAATTTTTCTGTTCTTGGGAGGGGCCAGTGTGCACATTTCAGAGAGATCAGGCTTTCAGAAACAGTAAACATGAATTTCAAGGAGGAAAAGTCCAAAGTAATAAATTGATAATGTAATGAATAATTAATTTTTTAAAAAATCATTAAATAGTGCAAAGCAACGGAATAGAGGGCAGCTGACTGAGTTTTGGTATTGCCACGGGACTTTTAAATCCTGCCATGGCAGATGGTAACATTTGAGTTCCGTAGATCTGGAATTTAAAAGGGAAGTTAGTCTTGTGGCTGATTAACAAAATTCTATTTTACCTTCTTGGCTAAGAATCAGAGTTAGAGCAAAAGACTAGGCCCCACGCCCTGATCAGCTGCCAAGAGGATGAAGCCAAGGCCAAGGAAAGGAGTTGGGTTTAATTAACACTTACTTTGGTTTGCGTCTGATGGGGCACATTCTGCACTAGCCTCATTGGGATTCACATGAAAATGGAGATTTGAAACTGGTTGCCTTTTGGACTGGGGTTTATTTACCTCCAAGCCTGCTTTGTGGATACCTTTTTGGGGAAGGAAGGGGAAAAATCTTGCCCAGCGAGCCATTGATATACCCTCCTGGTCAGCCAGCTTTCCTGGTCTGTGCTGTTCATTGCTACCTTTTCTATCCTCTGGATTTATCAATGGGGCTCCAGGTCCTGCCTTTCCTGCCTATAGTCTCCCCTTAGAAGTAAAAAATGCAACCCTTCTCTGCTGCTGGAAGGCTGCCCTGCCCTGGTGGATGGTTGATCTGCCGTTGGCAAAATGTTGATGCCTGGAGAAACAGGGAAGCCTGCCTGAAGCTAGTCCCACCATTGATAAAATTATCCCCTTAGCTGACTGCCTTAGAAGGTGGACAAATAAATAAATCAAGCTCCTGTTAATGCTGCTTCACTAAGGCCACTCTCATTCCACCACCTCTTTCATTATGGTCCAACTGTCATGTACATGCTCCCAAATTTGACGGTTCCAATTTTTGTCTCATTCCCAGATCCTTAATGGAGGCTTGACTGTCATTCCTCCTTTTCAGATAACAATCTAACACCCACAAAATGGAGACTCTGCTCAACAAACTGATTCTCGTTCGCCTCCTTCTCTAGCCAGTGCCTCTCAGCTCCAGCTCCAACTCCTGGATAGAGTGAAATCACTTGTGTTCTGCCAGTCACTGACTGTTTCTCTCACTTTTCGTGCTAAACCTCTCAGCAGAAACAGAAGAGAGAGATTGTCTCTAATTAAGGGAGCAGCTTTATTTGAAACCTTGTGGTTTCACATACCTGGATTATAACGAAAGGCTCTGGAGGCTACAAAGAACTCACTGGTGGGTCACATGGTTGCTTAAGGATTGCCTGTTGGACAGGCCTAGTTTGGTCTGTGGCGAGCATCAGGTAGAAAGTGAAGACTGCAAATGCTGGCGATCAGAGTCAAAAAGTGTGGCACTGGAAAAGCACAGCAGGTCAGGCAGCATTCGGGGAGCAGGAGAATTGACATTTCAGGCATAAACCTGAGACGTTTAGCAGGAAAAGTGAGAGAAACAGTCTGTGATTGGCAGAGGAACACAACACAAGTGATTTCACTCTATCCAGGAGTTGGAGCTGGAGCTGGAGCTGGGACAGAGAGTATCCAAATTGGAACTGGGAGGCATTGGCTAGAGAAGGAGGGAAACGAGAATTGTTCCTGATGAAAGGCTTTTGCCCGAAACATCGATTCTCCTGCTTCTCGGATGCTGCCTGATCTGCTATGCTTTTCCAGCGCCACACTTTTCAACTGTGGCTAGCATCAGAATTGCAGCCCCTGCTAGTGAGATGAATACAGTTATCAAATCAGTATAACTACACTTTAAGTCCATGTCTACATTATAAGTTTATTGCTGATATATAATGTCAGCTTTATACCATTACTAAATTTGTATATTGCAATTAGTTGTTAGATTTCTGAAGAAGGATCACTGGACCTGAAACATTACCTCTGCTTTGTTTCTGCAGATGCTGCCAGACCTGCTGAGTTTTTCTAACAATTTCTGCTTTTGTTCCTGATTTCCAGCATCCGCAGTTCTTTGGCTTTTTTTAAAGAGTAAGACTTCCTCCGCTAGGACATTTAATACTTTGCATTGGTGCCCTGTCCAGCCGTAATTTTTGTTTCAGCCTGAATTTAGATTAGAACTGCAGTGCTGGCGTGGTGCAAAATCATCTTGTACTGATGTACTTGTGTGCCTTAAGTCTCCTGAAAGTACACTTTGTAAATCATGCCCTTTCTAAATTATGATACAAATAATTTCCAGCAATGTAGACGAATAAAGTTCTGCACATCATGTTTAGGCACACTGTGGTCCGACTAAAGTGTGAAAAGTGGAATGAATCAGTGCCATATGCTATTTGTGGAATTTGTTTGGAATGGTGAGATAGCAGAATCACACCATTGTGAACTACATTAATGTTGAATGTATTTGAGAGTTGTAGTCATTTAAAAATAACAGCTGAAAATGCGTTGCTGGAAAAGTGCAGCAGGTCAGACAGCATCCAAGGAGCAAAGTGTGAAAAGTGGAATGAATCAGTGCCATATGCTATTTGTGGAATTTGTTTGGAATGGTGAGATAGCAGAATCACACCATTGTGAACTACATTAATGTTGAATGTATTTGAGAGTTGTAGTCATTTAAAAATAACAGCTGAAAATGCGTTGCTGGAAAAGTGCAGCAGGTCAGACAGCATCCAAGGAGCAGGAGAATCGACATTTCGGGCATGAGCCCTTCTTCAGGAATGAGGAAAGTGTGCCAAGCAGGCTAAGATAAAAGGCAGGGAGGAGGGACTTGGGGAAGGGGCGTTGGAAATGCGATAGGTGGAAAGAGGTTAAGGCGAGGGTGATAAGGTGAAGAAGGGCTTCCTGAAGAAGGGCTCATGCCCGAAATGTCGATTCTCCTGCTCCTTGGATGCTGCTCGACCTGCTGCGCTTTTCCAGCAACACATTTTCAGCTCTATTCCATATCCTTGCCTTACAACTCCTGGTTCTGTCCTGCTAGTGGGGCATGACATTCCCATGGATGGCCAT
>NC_057712.1:100820235-100832623 GCF_004010195.1 Chiloscyllium plagiosum | reverse complement strand
CAGATAAATGCGAGGTGCTGCATTTTGGGAAAGCAAATCTTAGCAGGACCTATACACTTAATGGCAAAGTCCTAGGGAGTGTTGCTGAACAAAGAGACCTTGGAGGGCAAGTTCATAGCTCCTTGAAAGTGGATTCAGAGGTAAATAGGATAGTGAAGGCGACATTTTGTATGCTTTCTTTTATTGGTCAGAGTATTGTGACTTGATGAAGGGCTTTTGCCCGAAACGTCGATTTCGCTGCTCCTTGGATGCTGCCTGAACTGCTGTGCTCTTCCAGCACCACTAATCCAGAATCTGGTTTCCAGCATCTGCAGTCATTGTTTTTACCTTATTGTGTACAGGAGTTGGGAGGACATGTTGCGGCTGTACAAGTCATTGGTTAGGCCACTGTTGGAATATTGCGTGCAATTCTGGTCTCCTTCCTACCAGAAAGTTGTTATGAAATTTGAAAGGGTTCAGAAAAGATTTACAAGGATGTTGCCAGGGTTGGAGGATTTGAGCTACGGGGAGAGGCTGAACAGGCTGGGGCTTTTTTTGCCTGTAGCGTCGGAGGCAGAGGGGTGACCTTATAGAGGTTTACAAAATCATGAGTGGCATGGATAAGATAAGTAGACGAAGTCTTTTCCCTGGGGTCGGAGAGTCCAGGAATAGAGGGCATCGTTTTAGGGTGAGAGGGGAAAGATATGATAGAGACCTAAGGGGTAACTTTTTCACGCAGAGGGTGGTATGTGATTGGAATGAGCTGCGAGAGGATGTGGTGGAGGCTGATACAACTGCATTTGAATGGGTATATGAATAGGAAGGGTTTGGAGGGATATTTTGTATGCCAGTTGCTGGCAGGTGGGACTAGATTGGGTTTAGATATCTGGTTGGCATGGACGAGTTGACCGAAGGGTCTGTTTCCTTGCAATACATTTCTATGACTCTAAGCTAACAAAATCTGTTTGAAAATGTTTTCTGAATGGGTTCACATTAAATCTTTAAGATTATATAGATTTTTAAAAACTTCAATTATATTATCACAGTTGTTTTTAATTGAGCTTCTGACATTTTTAGTGTTTCTTTACAGTTTTTTGTTGTAGTCACAAAATGTTCTTTATCTTAGGAAAAGAGCGTGTGTTCAATACACCTCTCTGTGAGCAAGGCATTGTGGGATTTGGAATTGGTATAGCAGTTACAGGAGCCACAGCCATTGCAGAAATACAATTTGCAGACTATATCTTTCCAGCTTTTGACCAGGTATGTTATTCCTATCAAAAAGAATGACTGAATTCCTGTAGATTTACTGATTTTCTTTATGTTCCAACAAACTACCAAGACTATAATGATGTTAATCATATTACTTTTTAAACTATGCCAGATAGACATTACCTCAATATTTAATGCAATTTCTGTCAATTCTGATGATTTTCCAGCATGCTTTCTCTCAAAGCCGTGGACGTGGTGAGAGGGGATACTGAGATGCAAATTCTGAGACCAGGTGGCACTTGGTTATGTTCTGCCGTAATTCTGGCGTCAATTATATTGCATAAACATTTTCTTTCTTTATCCAGTCATTTCTTCCCATTTATGCTTTTTGTACTGTTATTCCTGCATTTGTTTTTGATAGTCTTGAACTACACATATTTGATTTGGAAACAAGCATTCAAGATTTGGTGCCATTTTTGCTTTGTCATGAGACACATGATACGTTGATGATTGAGTTTTTGCTTAATCACAGGATCATTCTCTATCAGTTAATCTACTACATAACATAAGAAAATACCTTACCATGGAAAGCTTTGTGAACCATAGTTTCAAATTTACCATTTCCTCTTGGGTTTGGTACCCTTACCTCAAATATTCATAAACTAATTTCAAGATGTTGTTTTCTGAAAGAAACCCAGGAGAAAGTAAGGACAGCGGATGCTGGAGCTCAGAGTCGAGAGTGTAGTGCTGGTAAAGCACAGCAGGTCAGGCAACATCTGAAGAGCAGGAGAATCGATGTTTTGGGCATAAGCTGCTCCTCGGATGCTGCCTGACCTGTCGTGCTTTTCTAGCACTACATTCTTGATTCTGAAAGAAACCCAGCAATACTTGCGCTTCTTTAATTTTTTTTGCCAGTCTATTCCTTTTACATATGCTGTTTTACAGATCAGAATGGTGGCTCAGTGGTTAGCACTGTTGCCTCACAGCACCAGGGTCCCAGGTTCGATTTCATCCTCGGGCGACTGTCTGTGTGGAGTTTGCACATTCGGTGTCTGCGTGGGTTTCCTCCGGGTGCTCCCTTTTTCTCCCACAGTCCAAAGATGTGCAGATCAGGTGAATTGGCCATGCTAAATTGCCCATTGTGTTAGGTACATCAGTCAGAGGGAAATGGGATTTTGTGGGTTACTCTTTGAAGGGTCGATGTGGACTTGTTTCCACACTTTAGGTATTCTAATCATTGTACTCTAATCAGGAGCATATATGTGCAGAAGTTTGCTGTTGGTACATTTTTGTTAACTTGGAAAAAGTTTTTGTGATTTATTTAAAAGGTAACCTAAATTAAGTTTTCTTTGAATTTTACCTTTGCATTTATTACTTCTCTTGTAGGGAATCGAGCTGAAGTCTATCTGCCATGGGAAAATACTGCATATCTAGGAGATCTGAAGCAAGTGCTGATGGCGTCTGTGGAGAGAGAGAAAAACAAATTTCAAGGCCATTGACACTTAATTGAACTGAAGGAGACCTGAGGGTGATCGTTTTAATGCTGTTGTCAAAGGGGAGGAGGAGCGAGTTGAGCATGCCCAGAGCAAAAGACAGAGAAAGTAATAGTATCATCGGAGAGATGTAGACATTGAACCTAACTCTAATTCTAGATGCAAAATCTTTGTTCATAGTAGGTACAAATAGTAGAAAATAGATCAGCTGTGGTGAGAATCAGCTGTGGTAAGCCATCAAGACATTGGGAGAACTATGTGTGGCATTCAATTGAGAATAGTACTCATACTCTGAAGTTGTTAAACTTGATTTTGAGTCCCAGAGATTGTAAAATGCCTGAGCACAAAATGAGGCGCTGTTGTACCAGCTTCCTTTTGGCTTCGTTGGAGAATTTTAGCCGGCTCAGTTAGCATGAGAGCCAGATGGTGCATTTAAATGATAAATAATTGAAAGGGTGAGATTGTTCTTCAGGCAGATTGGAGGTGTTTTAGAATGTGATCACCCATTCTGTGTTTATACTTGCCAATGAAGAGTAGAGTGCATTATGTGCAGTAAGTACAGCAGACACGTTTCAAACAAGTTCAAGTAAACTGCTGCTTTATTGGGAGAGGTTTTTGGATTATGAGAAGGGAAGATGTAATAGAGCAAGTGTTACACCTTCTGCCATTACTTGGGAATATTTCACATAGGGTTGAGAAAGCGCAAGGAATGGACCAGGATGTAATGGAGGGAGTGGTGCCTGAGGAATGCTGACAATGGACTAGAAGGGAAGATATGATTCTAAAATAGTGGACTGAGAGTAGTGTGGATCTTGCAGCTGCTCCCGAGATTCAGGCTTATTTCAAGATTTACTTCTAGACTTATTACAGTTATTATGTTTTAGTTGTATAAGATTTTTACTTTGATTCAGTTTTAGTTCTTTAAAAAAATATTTGGATAGGTACATGAATAAGAAATGTTTGGAAGGATATGGGCCAAGCACAGGTGGGACTAGTTTAGTTTGAGATTATGTTTGGCATGGACTGGTTGGATCGAAGGATTTGTTTCTGTGCTGTATGACTTTGTAACTATGACTTTATATATTTGGAATTTGTGAAATAACAGTGGATGACCCTTTGACTGAGGAGACTGGTGGAATGGAAAGTGATGATAGGGGAAGCTTAACATTCTGAGAGGGAGGAAAAGGGGTGAGGGCAGATGTGTGGAAAGTGAGTTGGGGATGGCTTAGGGCCCTCTCAGTAAATGATGGGGGTAAATCCTCAGTTGAGGAATAAGGAAAATGTTGGAGGCACCCCAGTGGAAGGTGCTGCATTCCATCCCCCTTTATCGACAGCATAAAAGCCATAGTTTTCCAGTTCTTTTCAGTTACAAAGAAGATTCATTAGACTTGAAACATTAACTTTTTTTTTCCCTCTCCACAGATGTTGACAGATCTACTGATTTTGTTCACTTGTTATGTGCCTTGTATTTTAACATAAACTGAACGATTTGTGAATCGCTTGAATATTAAGTATTGAATCTTTCGGCCGTTTTACAATAGGATGGCTTCTATTTCCCTGTTGCATGTGTACAGATAAAATACATTCCAGAGAAGATTACCTAAGGCATTGAAATAAAACTGTAGTTTCACTGTTTTCTGATTTCTTTTCAGATTGTTAATGAAGCTGCTAAGTATCGATATCGCTCTGGCAACTTATTTGACTGTGGAAGTTTAACAATTCGTGCACCTTGGGGCTGTGTTGGTCATGGATCGCTCTATCATTCGCAGAGTCCTGAGGCTTTCTTTTCCCATATTCCTGGAGTTAAGGTGAGTGTCCATGGCCAGCTTAATTTTTAGTTTTGTAAATTAACTAGTTAAAATTCATTTGATCAGCTTCCATGTATTGATACAGACCCATAGCAAAAGTTATGGGCAGTTTTAGAAAATCATTGAGAAATCAAAGTCAATGGAGGAGGAACGGTGAATATCTACTGTCCAGTTGAAGGTTCAGTTCAAGTTACGATCCAAAAGTAAGTACAGTATGATTTTCTTCGCTCCTGTATAGGCAACCCTAGACTTTGGGTGGGTTTGATATTTGTATTTTGAGATCTCCATGTAGTTCCAGGATATTGATCTAGCCATGTTGCAGAAATGGCAATTTTTTTCCAAGTCAGGACGGTGCACAGGACTTAGAGAAAAAAGTGCAGATAATGGTGTTCCATGCACCTGCTGTACTGTCCATTAGTGGATAAGCCATAATGAGTAAAAAAAAGTTAATTTTCTTCCTACTACCTTAGGTTGTCGTATTCATAATTGTAAGGATATATAGGTGTCCTGTTTTGGTTTTAGTAATGGTCCTACACAATCTAATAACACTTGACTGAATGGTCCTTCAACAACTAGTCTAACTATGGAAGATACTGGTTTAATTAATGTTGAGATTCTCAAGCAACCTAGAAAACATGTTTAACATGTTTTCCAAATTGTACTACATCCTTAGAAAGTTTTGACCAGGCAAAATGCCTATTTATCAATACTTTCTGTTTTCCTAAATGTGCTGCCACAGGAATTTCATGCGTTACTTGCAATATCTTCTTATAACATGGGTGCCTCCATATCCTTTAAAATATAATTGCACTCTGGGAATCCTTCAGCCTTTGTTCAATGTGAGTTGACTGTGGTAACTTGTTTAATGCAGGATCTGCTTTCTGAGCTTTCATCAGTGAAGACATGCCAAATACCTCCTTTGAGTTATCCTCATCCTTGAAGAAAAGTTTTGGCTAGTTTCACATCTGCTTGTGGTATTACTTTAACCTCAGATTATGGGGCATGTTTAGCCATTGCTCTGGTCACCACACATAATGGAATAATATTGGGGCTTGTTCAGATAATTATTTATCATCGATATCTTCAAAGGCATTTTTATTCTTTTGATGGACAATTTGCCAAAGAACATCAGAGGAAGTCACCTTTCTGTTACTAAAGACATCTAATATCTACACACAGGACAGACCGAGAGAGAGAGAGAGAGATTTTTGGTGCTTTCTCTTTGTAGGTTGGATGTTGCTGAGCACTGGTAGAACAGACACTCTTGTACTCAGGATTCAGTCAAAATGTTGTTGCCAAGCATTTGTGCCTTCGTTCATAACCCGTTAGATTTGTTCTATCTACTTTTGCATTCACTGTTCCAGGAAAGGCAACACTGCATACAACTTTCAATATTCTACAACAAGCATGATTTTAAAACTGTAGCCATCTCTTTACACAGACCTATATTGGTTTAAAGCAATAGCTTCCTTTCTTTATTGCACAATCTAAAAGTGGGGGATAGAAAAAGTTGCGATCTTTACACCTACTTTTGTAACCACAGCTTTTGTGTTTCTGGTCCTGTTCCGTTATTGGTCAACAAAGATGCCTAGAAAGTTGATGGTGGAGCAAACATTCATGGTAATCCTGCTGAGTAATGATGAAAGCTTGTGAAACTTTTGTTGAGATGGCCATTACCTGGCACATTTGTGGCGTGAATATTACTTGCTGTTTATCAGTCAAAATCTGATGAGCCTGGACTGGTTAGCTACTTGAGATGTGAATGGAACAGAACATTGTGTAGTCATCAGTGAATATGCCAACTTCAGATTTTTTTTGATGGAAGGATGGTTATTGATACAGTAACATTGATGAAGCAACTGAAGATGGTTGTATCTAGTACATTGCCCTTGGGGAGCAGCTGCAATGATTTCCTGGGGCTCAGATGATCAACAACAATAAACTTTTGAGCTAGATATGACAAGAGCCTGTTGATGACTTTTCTAGTTTTAGGGCAAACCCTTAATGTCATATTAGATACTATGCTGCCTTAATTTTAGAGGCAGTGACTCTCTTCTCACCTGTCTATGTTCAAACCAAGACTCTAATGAGGTCTGGGGCCAACTGAACTTGATGATAAGGTTAATGATGAGTAAATACTGTTTGATAGCATAGATGCTATCACCCATGAATTACTTTGCTGAAGTTGCTATTATTTTTCAAACCAAGTTCCAAAGTTTCTACCTTTCTTGAGTACATGAAAAAACCATTTAATATTCTTTGATGTGCTTAATTACTGGCCTCATAAGCCTTTCACTTACTTCTATCTTCACTAAATTTGGCAGTTTGCCATACTGTATTTGTTGGAAAATGTCTGTCTCTTTTGCGTTTGGACTGGTTAGAAATTCCCGCAGAATTTCTTACTGATCATGGGTGCATACACAAGTCATGAAAATACCAAGATGCAATTAAGGGGTAGGAATTAGTCCAGAAAATTGGTGCATGCTCATTTTTCACCAACCTAGTGTGATGGAATGTTTAATACTGATGATTAACATTAGTAAAATCTCTAAATCCTTTCTAAAACAGATTTTTCTTCTGTGAATCTTAAATAGAAATGCCTAATTGATTTGTGTCTCAGATGTTTGAAATGCTGTAGATTGTGTAGTCACCCACTTCTGTGGAAGTTAAAAGTGAAGACCATATATATTTGAGTAATAGTTACTTTTTTGACTATTTTTAAAGGTTAAATTTATGGGATTGACTATTACATGTATATTACTTTTGAGTGGCTAAACTTTGTGCCCATCAAAATTCGTGCCATCATTAGCAGAAGCCCAATTGTTCTCTAAATGAGTAAAGAAAAAAACCACAATGAATTACAGTCATTCTGAAAGCCCGGAGCAAAACACAACAGCTGGCAGAGTGGAAGACCCATATCAGAGCAGGATGACCGGCAGATTGGAAACCTGGACCGGAGTACACTGACCGGCACACTGACTCATAAATGTTGATCCGTTATCTGTGAAGAACCAGGATCAAGTTTTACATGCAAAATGTGGAAAATTCCAGATTTTTGGCTAAAAATAGGGGGTTGACTTGTACATGAGATCGACTTTTACTTGAGTATATATGGTCGCTCTTAGCACAAATTGCAATGTAAAAAGTATAGGCTCAGAAAGCATGCTTGATTATGTTATGATGCCTGCTTGAAGGTAGTACTGGACACATTACGTTCCAGACTGAAATCATATTTTGTTTTGTTTTTAAGGAGGTGGTCTCTAACTGTTGCTAATACTGCAGATTTGGTTTTAACAATAAAAGAAAATTATTATGAAAAATGAAGAAAAATTATAAATTTTAAGTATAACACACAAAGATTTGGAAACACACAGCAAAAAAATACTCTCATTAATCCAAAAGCAACCTTTTGCAGTACAGGTTGTTCTGTTATAACATATGTTTTGTTAATATCAATTCGCTGTAATGCAGTTGATGAATTGAGGACACTGTTTCTAAAGAGCAAACTTTTAAGACATGTGTTGGCTGTAATGAGATTATATCGCCAGCACTTTAAACGCTTTTCTAAAGTGCGATTTTTCTGTAATGTGGGGTTGCGCAAGAACACAACCATTGCATTATAGAAGAACTACCTGTACTCACATCAGAGATAATTTCTTTCTTTCTTTCTTTCTTTCTTTATCCCTTTTGTCGGGCTTAATTTAACTGTGACTTTGACTCCCAGTTCTGAGAATCTGATATCCTCTTGCTTGATTTGTCAAATAAGTAGATATCTTTATAAATATCTTTAGATGTAAAATATCAGTATAAACTTGCTGAGGTTGAAGTAACTCCTCCTAGCCTGGAACTTTACTGCATTCCTTAATCTAAGGTATCCTATTATTAACAAATCTAAACTGTCTCTCTTCTTCAAGAGATATCCCTATCTTATTCTTTCATCAAGATCAATTGCTTCACACATACAAAAGTACCTTGCAGAATTGCCCAAACTGAAACCAAAGAAAACCTTTTTTTTCAAGTTACAGACTTCCTTTAAGCTCAAAAAATTCCATCTGAAAGCTTAATGCACAATACTGTTTACTTTATTCTCTCATAGCCTCTTCCAATGTAAGTAAATTCTCCTTAGTCTCTAAAATGTCTGAGTGTTTTTTTAAATAAATCACCATGATTACAGAAGTACTTAAAAATTAATCATTAAAATCTTTCAAACACACAGAAAATTCAACTTAAAAAATCTAAACTCAAAAATAAATAATAAAGGGGCAAAAAACCCACACCTTACAATGCAGTTCTTACAAGTAGTACAAAGAATATTGCCTTGCTTATGTATTGTTATTATCCACATTTAATAATAAAGACTAAGAGTTAAAGCTAAAACGTGAAAGTTCATGTAAGCATTTATAATCTACATAACCACGTTACTTTTTGTGCAGTGACTTTAACTACAAAATATCTGCTAGTGATCTCCAGAGTTTGAACAGAAACCTATGTAATTTTCATTAGATCACTGATTGAAGTTTAGTTTGAACTTTCTTAGATAGCAATGGAATGCATTTTCTTTGAACTTCAGACTTCTGCTGTAATCTCTGAGGGCAAAAGGAACCAAGGTGTAAAATTAATTATATGTTGGAATATATTGACATGTAGGGAGTAAAATGGAACCAAAACTTGCCTGACTGAGGAAGTGAAGCTAACTTGTAAAACTTGAGTAAAAGTTGAATGTATCTGCATTATTACCGAGAATGAACATGTAGAAATGACATCTAGCATTGTGTGGTCTGAAAAGCAAATTATGGTAAATATAGAACTGAACAAATGCTAAAATCTAAAGACAATTCCAAGTCTACTGTCTGCTGATTCAGATGTGTCATGATTGTAACTTCTTCATGAGGTAAGTGTTACAAACAAGAACTGCGTACTGGTTGTAAGATTTTTTAACATGATTCTCCACATGATGCATATAGTAATACAGACTAAAGACTTTTTGTTGCTTTTCATGTTTAGGTTTGTCTCCCTGCTGTTTTGTGTATTTTCCTTGCGTTTTGGGAAATGGTGAGATGTAGCAAGAAAAGGGACCATGTTTAGCTTTGGGCTGCATTTAGACTAGGTTTGTGGATCACATATTGCCATTCAGATTATTTTCACTCCCCTAATTACTTGTGTTTGCCTCTGTTCTATCACCTTCCCCAAATATTCTATTTCAAATTCCTGACCAAAAGGTTACCTTTGTATAAAATGCAAAACTAGTATAGTTGAGTTTTGAAAACTTGAATAGCTAGTAGCAACTGAATTGAATTAGATATAAGTTTGCATTAGGCTGAGGCAACTGGCTTTAGCTATTGGCACCCCATCATGCACGGCACTAAAGTACACCTTTTCGTCTTGCCATGCTTGGAACAGGTCAGTATCACAAATATACCTGCAATTGCTTACCAGACTGCGAAATCTTGGATGAAAACCGAATATTCGGAAATATTCAGCAGATCTTGCAGCCTCTGTGAAGTGTCAGCATCTTGTATTTTTAATTTTAAATTTCCAGCGTCTGCAATATTTTGCTGATATGTCTTGGAGCTCAGTCTTTCTACCCAATCTGCAACCACTTATAACCCTCTGACCATCAGCATGTTTTAAAAAATTGCCTACGCCAGCAGAAGCTATAAATGCAGTAGTTCTTTTATAAGAAAGACATGATGCTTGCCTGGAGTAATGGGCAATATTTATTGTTCAAGCAAAAATACTAAAACAAATAATCAAGTCATTAATCTTATTCCTGCTTATAGTGTAGGACCTCCAGCACAAGGTGGTGATAGTGAGGGAGGGCACCAAGCAAAGGAGCTCAAGCAGTCAAGTGGATTCTCTCTGGAGGGAAGGATGTCTGCCAGAAAGTGTCCATAATTTCCCTTGATGTATGTAAAGACCTGATGCCAATGGAATAAAGAATCTGTGCTTCATGACTTTTGGGCCGTCCATATGTTAAAATCTCTTGTTACATTTCTGGCATAGTTGGCAGACTCCACAGATAAGGCATCAAGTCTTGGGGAGCAAGGCTGAAAGAGGGCAATGTCCATGAGGGAGGCTGAAGCTGGTACAGTTATGATTTGAGGCTTTTAGACCAAACATAGACAGAGACACCACATATGCATTTGCTTGAAACTACAGCGGAAAAAAGAGGTGCTTCTGATCTTGCCAGTGAGTAGGAAGCTGAGCAGCTTCAGGGGAAGAACAGAAGCTCTTGATTGAAGACCATATTGAGAATACACAGTTGGTTATGTGTGTGAGCAGGTGTCATTCATGATCAGCATTCCCACTAAACTTTGTTTTCTTCTGCATGAACGTCCGAAGTCTGTACAAGACAATTTTCTAATTCAGTATGTGGATGTACCTACTAGAGAAGGTGCAAAACTTGACCTACTCTTGGGAAATAAGGCAGGGCAGGTGACTGAGGTGTCAGTGGGGGAGCACTTTGGGGCCAGCGACCATAATTCTATTCGTTTTAAAACAGTGATGGAAAAGGATAGACCTAAAAGGATAAAAGTTGAAGTTCTAAATTAGAGAAAGGCCAATTTTGATGGTATTAGGCAAGAACTTTCAAAAGCTGATTGGAGGCAGATGTTCGCAGGTAAAGGGATGGCTGGAAAATGGGAAGCCTTCAGAAATGAGATAACAAGAATCCAGAGAAAGTATATTCCTGTCAGGGTGAAAGGGAAGGCTGGTAGGTATAGGGAATGCTGGATGCTGGGTTTGGTTAAGAAAAAGAAGGAAGCATATGTAAGGTATAGACAGGATAGATCGAGTTAACCCTTAGAAGAGTACACAGGAAGTAGGAGTATACCGAAGAGGGAAATCAGGAGGGCAAAAAGGGGATATGAGATAGCTTTGGCATATTGAATTAAGGAGAATCTAAAGGGTTTTTACAAATATATTAAGGACAAAAGGATATCTAGGGAGAGATTAGGGCCCCTCAAAGATCAGCAAGGCGGCCTTTGTGTGGAGCCACAGAAAATGTGGGAGATACTAAATGAATATTTTGCATCAGTATTTACTGTGGAAAAGGATTTGGAAGATATCGACTGTAGGGAAATAGATGGTGACATCTTGCAAAATGTCCAGATTACAGAGGAGGAAGTGCTGGATGTCTTGAAACGGTTAAAGGTGGATAAATCCCAGGACCTGATCAGGTGTACCCGAGAACTATGTGAGAAGCTAGAGAAGTGATTGCTGGGCCTCTTGCTTAGATATTTGTATCATCGATAGTCACAGGTGAGTTGCCGGAAGACTGGAGGTTTGCAAACGTGGTGCCACAGTTTAAGAAGGGCGGTAAGGACAAGCCAGGGAATTGTAGACTGGTGAGCCTGACCTCAGTGGTGGGCACGTTGTTGGAGGGAATCCTGAGGGACAGGATGTACATGTATTTAGAAAGGCAAGGACTGATTAGGGATAAGCTGAAAAATGTGTTGCAGGAATTCCTGAAGAAGGGCTTATGTCCGAAACGTCAATTCTCCTGCTCCTTGGATGCTGCCTCACCTCCTGTGCTTTTCCAGCAACACATTTTTCAGCTCTGATCTCCAGCATCTGCAGTCCTCACTTTCTCCTAACCGATTGGGGATAGTCAACATGGCTTTGTGCGTGGGAAATCATGTCTCACAAATTTGATTGAACTTTTTGAACAGAGCAATAGATGTGATCTATATGGACTTCAGTAAGGCGGTTGACAAGGTTCCCCATGGGAAACTGATTAGCAAGGTTAGATCTCATGGAATACAGGGAGAACTAGCCATTTGGATACAGAACTGGCTCAAAGGTAGAAGACAGAGGGTGGTGGTGGAGAGTTGTTTTTCAGACTGGAGGCCTGTGACCAGTGGAGTGCCATAAGGATCAGTGCTGGGCCCTCTACTTTTT
>NC_057712.1:100781092-100820157 GCF_004010195.1 Chiloscyllium plagiosum | reverse complement strand
TAAGGTCCTAGGGAGTGTTGCTGAACAAAGAGACCTTGGAGTGCAGGTTCATAGCTCCTTGAAAGTGGAGTCGCAGGTAGATAGGATAGTGAAGAAGGCGTTTGGTATGCTTTCCTTTATTGGTCAGAGTATTGAGTACAGGAGTTGGGAGGTCATGTTGCGGCTGTACAGGACATTGGTTAGGCCACTGTTGGAATATTGCATGCATTTCTGGTCTCCTTCGTATCTGAAAGATGTTGTGAAACTTGAAAGGGTTCAGAAAAGATTTACAAGGATGTTGCCAGGATTGGAGGATTTGAGCAATGGGGAGGGGCTGAACAGGCTGTGACTGTTTTCCTCAGAGCATCAGAAGCTGAGGGGTGACCATATACAGATTTATAAAATTATGAGGGACATGGATAGGATAAATAGACAAAGTCTTTTCCCTGGGGTCAGGGGGTCCAGAACTAGAGGGCATAGATTTAGGGTGAGAGGGGAAAGATATAAAAGAGACCTAAGGGGCAATGTTTTCATCAGAGGGTGGTACGTGTATGGAATGAGCTGCCAGAGGATGTGGTCGAGGCTGGTACAATTGCAACATTTAAGAGGCATTTGGATGGGTATATGAATAGGAAGGGTTTGGAGCGATATGCGCCGTGTGCTGGCAGGTGGGACTAGATTGGGTTGGGATATCTGGTTGGCATGGACAGGTTGGACTGAAGGGTCTGTTTCCATGCTGTACATCTCTATGACTCTATAACTGGAAGACAATTTGTGAATGGAATTGGCGTGCTAATTGCTGTGGACAGACCCAAGCAGCTTAGAGTGAGAGTTGTTCATGATATAACATTTTTGTGGAAAAGTCAGTCGAGGAATATTGGCAAATGTTCAAAGAAGTAAGTTTTTGAGGTACTGATTAACCTTTCTGGAGAATGCTGCAGCAAAGATTTTAAGACCATATGCAAGACAAAGGAAAAGTCCTGGTCTCCATTAGCCTGGAATTAGTGAAGATGTTGAACCTCCTTCAAACCAACCACGGACATGTAGCTGAAGGGCTGCTTAACTGATGTGGTAAGGACTGAGAATCTTCAAATGGAATTTTGGAAGCTTAATAATGGAAAACTTCAATTGTCCTTTTTGAAGTGTTCGATCACAGCATCTGGATCATGGGGAAAGCTGGGACTCTGAAGACCAGGAACGAAATTGCCATCAGGCAGGTGATTATTGGTACAGAAGGGGATGTAGACCTCTGGCTGATGAGGGACATGGATCAGCAGGCTGCACAGCAAGTGCAATTCCAATCCAAGCTGTTCTTACTTTGTGATAAGCTGTGTACCTGAGTTTTCCCGAGGGTAAGTCTCACATTTGTTGGAATTGTGACAAAGCTAGGCACTGTGAAGAATTCTGCCCTGAACAACCGCAGCCACGGCTGTTGTCAGGCAAAAATCCCATCCAGTGCAATAGTCTTCCTTTCTCACCAAATGTTGAACTACTTGGACTTCCTGCTGTGAGCTAAGTTGGGGTGGATGTTGATGAGGTGGAAGGTCAGGAGGAGCTCCTTTAGGAAGGGCCTCAGTCTTATGTACAGCAGTGGGGCTTTTGCCAAAGAATCAGCTTGATATATAGCAGTGTAGAAGCATCACGCCTATTTGACACAGGAGTGGGTGTGTCAAGTGTTACTCCACGGTTTTTCCCAGAACATGTTGCTGAGCTGAGTAAGTTGATCATTGTCTCTTTCTTGATTAGCATGTTCATTAAGATCTGTCATCAGTCTTACTTTTCACAGACTGGGGTTTCTAATAGATGATGACTTGATTGATATTCCAGTGAAATAAAATTGAAGATATCACTGGTATTGGAGTCAAAAATGTTAAGAGGTATCTGGGTGACGTAGAAAGCAAATGCAGTGGCCAGTATGAGAAACACATTACAAGATTGGCAAATGGGCTCAGGATTCCTGGACCTTGTTAGAGTCATAAAGTTGTAGAGTCTATAGCACTGACAAGGCCTTTCGGCCCATCAAATCTGTATCAGCCTCACTACACTTTTTTCAACTTTGCCTATATCTTTGAGTGCTATGACTTTCCATGCACTGGAGGTGTGTCAGCGCGTATAGGACCCTTATGGTATTTGAGAGGGAGAGAATTAGGTTGTTCTTTTATCTTCCTGCACCATCGCAGTTCTTGAAGGCTCAAGCCAGTCATCTCCATCTGACTGTGGAACCTGCTTACTTCCAATGACCAGTGTACAAAGACACCCCGGTCCCTTTGTACACCAACCTTTCCCAATCCATCACCATTTGACTAATATGCTTGCTATTTTGTTTTTCTTACTGATCTGGATAACTTTACATTTATCTATGTTATGCTTCATCTGCCATGTAGTCACCCATTCACTCAACTTGTTTAAATTGTCCTGAAGTCTTTTCATATCCTGCTCACCACTCACATTCCCATCTCATTTTGTATCATCAGCAAACTTGGAAATATTATTCATCCATAATGTTACTATTTTTTTTGAATAGCTACCCATTTATTCTTAATCTCTGTTTACTATCTGCTAACAAATTCTCAATCCGTGCCAGTATATTTTAACTAATCCCACGTGCTTTCGTTTTGAACTTTCTTCGTCTTACAAATGACTTTGTCAAATTCATGTTGGCTATTTCCACCCATGACCAAAAGGCCTTTACAATAGCCAGAGTATTAGTATATGGTTGGCTTGTCTGTTACTGTATTCCATTGTGGATTCACAGTGATCAGGATCATGAGTGATCATCAATGATATGAACTTCAGGAGCAAGATCCTACAGAGATTTGCATGGTTTATGGCATTGTTCATCTGGAGGATGCTATACAGTATCATTGATTCACCCGCAATCTCCAGACCATTGGTTTAACTCCCCACCCCCCTCTCCCATCTCCAAGATTAAACAAAAGTGGCCTGAGTTACTTTCTGGTGCTGGTTTATGCTTATCATATAACCCTACACTTATGACAGTCTGGTACTCACCATACCTTCCAGTGGAAATGGCTGTGTCACTGAATCAAGCATCTCACGAGGTTAAACTAGGCATCTAGAAGAGAGAAAACCGCTGAGAAGGAAAATGTTGAATGATCACAAGGCTGACAGGATTGACCTTCCAATCAGCTTAAAGGCATTTCGTCAGATTCAGAATATCAGAGGTTAGAATATGGTACAGGGCATCTCGGATCCTGGATCCTTGAGAGTCAGCAAGCAGCTCCTCATAGGTGACCACATTTATGTTGTTAAACTGGTAACTGGCAGAGAGCTTTGGAAAATGGTTTGCAGAACGGAGTTGTTGGGCTCCCAAAGTCTGGTGATGTGTGGAGTAAGCAGCCCTCTCAGAGTATTGTGGAACCTGAAATGTCAGTGTGTAATGGCGTGAGTGAGTTGGATTCAGATAGTGGTAATGAATCATGGAATGATCTGTATATGGTGAATCCAGTATGAGACCGCCTACTCTGGCCCTGGAATGCTATGCAGGGATAACCTGCTGGGAGGTAGCAACTGAAGCAGCAAATGCTGCCAATCATAATGACTCTTGGAAACCTGACTGATCTGCACCCCACTGCAAGTGATCCAGCACAAGAAATGGATCCATGGGAAGTACCAGTACATAAATAGCTAAGATGGCTGTCTTTTGTAAATGGTGGATTTTGCCCAAATGTTATCATTTTTGGAGATCGTTGTACAGGAAGAGAATGCTATGACTAATGCAAACTAGAAAATTCTAACCATTGTGATGCATTGGTGAAGCATCTTGAGGCATTTTAATGCGCTAAAGACACTATATAAATAAAAGTTTTTTTTGCACAATCTTTGCTCTGGGTTAATTACTCCAGAAAAACGTAACCCAGGGAAAAAGTAACCTGGGACTAGGTCAGATTGGGATGTCTGGTCAGCTTGGACGAGTTAGAGTGAAGGGTCTGTTTCTGTGCTGTATTACTCTATGATTCACCTACTAATGGAATGCAGTATTTTTTCTCCCCCTTTGCACTACGCATGTTGTGCTGAAAAATCTTCCTCTGAACCGTAACTAAATTATAACTAGAACATTTCCTCTCTTTCTGTGTTTGCTCTGGGAAAAATAATCCCAACTCAATTAAAATAGCATTTTAAAACTTCTCTTCCCCAGTCTTCCTACCTTTTACCTCAGACAACTGCAAGGGGTATATGGACTTAATTGTTACTAAGTAATTCTTTTAATTGTCTCTCTTCCTTCCTGAGTACTTTTGTGTTGCAGATGTCTCTTGCCGTTTCTCAGCTCCAGAATGAATTTTGCTCAGATCTTGGTCCATGTGGAAATGGACTGCTTTATCTGAGGAGCTGCGAATGATGGTGGACACTGCTCATTCAGACATTATTTGGAGATACTGGTGTTGGACTGAGGTGTACAAAGTTAAAAATCACACAACACCAGGTTATAGTCCAAAAGGTTTAATTGGAAGCACTAGCTTTCGGAGCACTGCTCCTTCATCAGGTGGTTGTGGAGTATAAGATTGTAAGACATAGAATTTATAGCAAAAGTTTACAGTGTGATGTAACTGAAATTATATATTGAAAAATACCTGGTTTGTTTGTTAAGTCTCTCATCTGTTAGAATGACCACGTTGGTACAGTTCTTTCATACGTAAATCGCAAAACCTTTTTTAAAAAGTTATATTCTCAAGTGAACTTTAACAATTGGTGTCTGTCAGCCCAGATAATGTATTGAAGGTGTGAGTTCCCTTGTGTGATACTATCTGTACCACAATGTTCATACTGATTCTAATCTAAAATAGTGAATTTACAGAATCTTATATGGATTCATACAGTTCTTGAGCGAAGTAAAATGTAACTCTGCAAGTACAAATTCATCCCATAAACTTTTATATGTATGTGTGTGTGGGTTGAGGGGAGGGATGTGTGTGTGGGTTGAGGGGAGGGTTGTGAGTGTCTGTGAGAGAGTGGGTGCATGTATTTGAGTGTATCTGTAAAATGGGTATAAGTCTGTGAGAGGGTGTGTGTGTGTGGACGTGGATACCACCATTACGTGTGGGGCACCTCCCACCATGTAAGTGGCAGGTACACATGCGACCTAGCCAATGTTGTCCTTCTCATACACTGCAAGCAAGGATGCCCTGAGGTGTGTTACATTGGTGAGATTGAGCAGAGGCTACCGTAACAGATGAGTGGGCACCGCACAACAATCAACAGACAGGCGTGTTTCTTCCCAGTTGGAGAACACTTCAGTGGTCCAGGACATTCGACCTCAGATCTTCGGGTGACCATCCTCCAAGGCAGACTTCGGGGCAGGCAGCAGCAAAACGTGGCCAAGCAGAGGCTGATAGCTAAGTTCGGTATCCATGGGGATGGCCTCATGGATACCTTGGGTTCATGTCACACTACAGGTGACTCCATTGCACTATACACACACACAGACACTCCTTTACACGCACAGACACACACTCCTACACACACCCACACACATACCCTCTCACAAACATACCTGTTTATAGTCACACTCACACACACAGACCCACTCTCTCACAGACACTCACAAGCATACCCCCCCCCCCGCCAACATGTGCATGAATCGATGTAAGATTCTGTAAATACATTTTTTTAGATTTGAATCAGTCTAAACATTTGGCACAGACAGTGTCACATAGGGGACCCCAAACCTTCAATACATTATCTGGGCTGACAGATACCAATTGTTAAAGTTCACTTGAGAATGTAACTTTTAAAAAATGTTTTGTGATTTACATATGAAAGACCTGAAACCAACATGGTCATTCTAAAAGTTGAGAGACTTAACAAACAATCCAGATCTTCTCAACATCTAATTTCAGTTATATCATACTGTAAACTTTTGCTATAAATTCTGAGTCTTACAACCTTATACCTCACGACCACCTGATGAAGGAGCAGCGCTCCGAAAGCTAGTGCTTCCAGTTAAACCTGTTGGACTATAACCTGGTCGTGTGTGATTTCCAACTTCATACAGACATTGGTAAACATCTGCACTTCAGAGTTTATGATGAAGGGTAGGTTATTGATGAAGCAGCTACTCATACTTGGACCTTGTAAACTGCCCTCAGGATCTCCTGCATTAATGTCCAGAGACTGAATTGATTTGTCTGCAATAGCTATTGCCATCCTTTCAGAAAATATGTCTACAAATCCAGCTAGTGAAATGTACCACCCATTCCCATTGACTTCTGAGGGAAATATAATGTCACACTGAGACAGATTTAATATGTAGTTAAACTTGAGGGGATGCGGAGAAGGTTTACAATGATGTTACTGGGATTGGAGGATTTGAGCTACTGGAAGCAGCTGAATAGATTGGGACTATTTTCCCTGAAGTGTCAGAGGCTGAGGGGTAACCTTGTAGGGAGTTATAAAGTCATGAAGGGTATGGATTGAGTGAATAGCCAGGGTCTTTTACTTAGGGTGGAGGGAGTCCAAAACTAGAGGGCATGGGTTTAGGGTGAGAGGGGAAAGATTTATAAAAGATCTGAGGAAACTTTTTCATGCAAAGGGTAGTGTGTGTATAGAATGAGCTGCCAGAGGAAGTGATGGAATGGGGGGTGGTGCGGGGCTGGTACAATTACAAAACTTAAAAGGCATCTAAATGAGTATATAAGTAGAAAGGGTTTAGAGGTATATGGACCAAATGCTGACAAATGGAACTAGGTCAGATTGGGATGTCTGGTCGGTGTGGACGAGTTGGATCGAAGGGTCTATTTCTGTGCTATATGACTATCATTCATATAATATTGGAATGCAGTATTCCCCCCCCCCACACACACACACACATTTGCACTAAGGCTGAAATGAGGTCAATAGCAAATCAACCTTATTAGAACTCAGCCTGAGCATTGGTGAGCTGATTATTGGTCATTTCCATGTGACAGCATTGTCAATAACACCTTCCATAACTTTGTCAGAGTCATGTTGAAATTATGGTAATGTGATGTTAGTTTGTCCTTTGAATTTGTCTCGATTTTTGTGAAGGTATCTGTGGACCTTTCCACTTTGGGTGCCTGCCAATGTTGTGTTGTATCTGAACAACTTGGCGAGAGACATGACTAGTTCTGGAACACGAGCCTTCAGCACTGTGATATTGTCAGGGTCCGTACCCTTTGCTGTTTTCAGTATGCTCATCGACTTGTTGAAATCAAATGGAGTTACCCAATAGGATAAGGTGTATGCAGAGCTTTGCAAAATTAATTTGTTGAACATTTAAGGATGTTCCCTTTGGGAATACAAGTAAATTCCAAATAGTTATAAAGTGTTGAAATTTTTAGAAGCCATATCCACCATTCATTTTCAATGGTTCAGCCATTGATCAGAAGACCTAACACCAAGTATCTGTACAAATTTGGTGATTAATGAGAACATTGAACTTAAGTGCAGTCTAACACACTCTTTATTAACATTGAACTTATTTAGTGGAAATTAGAAATGAACTGAAGGTGAGTCTGAGTGAGTTTCTATTTATAAATTGAGGGAAATGATGATTAGTATTGTATTTGTATGCCAAACTCTGCGTACAGTTGCACATTTGTACAATTTACACCAGATCATTATTTCTCTAGGCAATTCATTTGAAAAAATAAATGGTAACAGTGCGCCAAGAAAAACAGTGTGTGTTCCAAAGCAAGTATTACCAGAGTAGTTAAATTAGATTTGGTTGTTGTTCATAGGAACAAGCTTTATTTTGAAGGAAAATATCGGTATTACTTCCTTCTCTTTACCAAATTATATCCAGCACATTTAGAGTTGTGATCCAGTGAAAAGCTGAGAAATGCTGTACTAAAACTCTCATATTTCTGTAAGCAACATTGTGCTACATGATATTAGAAACATCAAAGTTCTGTGTCCAATTACTGAACACTAGTAGGAATTAAAATCTAATGGAGAGATTCATACCCATTTGATACCTATTTGTTACTGTTTAAAAATTTGTTGAAGTTTTTGGGACAGATCATTATTAGGACAGTGACCAAGTTATTGTTAAGGAGTGTCGCAAAAGAGAAGTGCTTGACAAATGGCAGATGGAATTTGAAGTGGTATGTTTTGAGCAGAAAGAATAGGGCAATGCAGTATAGACTTACTGACGCAGTTCAAATTTTCAGGTTGGAGGCAGGTACTGGGTGACTAGATACTTCCAGGCTTGGTGTCTGCCCAAGGAGAAAGTACCAGCAAAAATTAGATTTCATTTCAGGATTGAGGTGGGGAAGGATGTAATTGTGGGCTGTAACCTTGGAGGGAGTTTAGAGGCAGATATGGGGCTACCACCTGTTAAGCTGTTATGGGACTTCATCCCTTTTATAATAATTATAAAGTCCTCCATTCCTCGCTCCATACTCTTGTGACCCATTTGTGTGACCCCATAACCCCTTATACACTCCATGCTAAGCCATGCCTCCCAACCTACCCCAAATAGGCCCAAGTTTAGATTAGAGTGGTGCTGGAAAAGCACAGCAGTTCAGACAGCATCCGAGGAACAGTAAAATCGACGTTTTGGGCAAAAGCCCTTCATCAGGAATACTGTCCTGAAACGTCGATTTTACTGCTCCTCGGATGCTGCCTGAACTGCTGTGCTTTTCCAGCACCACTCTCATCTAAATTCTGGTTTCCAGCATCTGCAGTCATTGTTTTTACCCAAATAGACCCAAGGCCATTCATGCCAAGATATTCCCCACTGCCCACCCATGGTCCGAAATATCCTTCACTCCAAGCTATGCCCCCATTCATCCCTATGACTGATCAGACTTTCCCTGCCAAGTTATGGCTCTTCTGTGCCCATTCACCTACTGGATGGAACAAATCATCCCTATAGCAACTGTAGAAATTGTTTTCTTAAGGAAACAGTATACTTCATTCATAAATTGCCACCTTATGAAACAAAAACTCCTGTTGTTACAGTCTAATAAAGAGTTCATTGTCGAGAACCCTTAAAATATCAATAGCAGAAGCTGCAAGCTTTTAAACTTATTTATTTTGTGTAAATGAAGACTACAAAATAGGCTGAATAGATCAGGCAGTTGTCAAGCAATGTTTTCCCTGGGACTCAGCTGTTTCAACACACTATTGGATTTTGGGCTGTCAGATTACGCAATAAGGCTTGGCCTCATTTCAACGTAACCTTTCAAAAGGTTCCCTAATCTACAGTATGGTTTACAACACCTCTGAGGTGCTGTGAACCATGAGTCCTTTCAAAGTCAGCCTGACTCATGAAAAAAGTAAGGTTCATAAAACGAGCCTGTCTCGCAATGGAGCTGAGCAGGTCAATAATGCAAGGTGTGAGCTCTTTTACTGAACTAGCCCACACCTTAAATAGCTCCAGTGAAAATGAGAAGCCCCCGAAATGTACTCATTAATTGGCTCCCAGCTGCCATTTTCACCCCTGCACAGAGGTATCAAAACTCCATAAACAGCCAGCATAAAGAGTATGCACATTTTGGCGGTATATATGCAAAGATCTTCAAAGGTGATGGGACACCATGAAAGAATGGGTAAAAACAATGACTGCAGATGCTGGAAACCAGATCCTGGATTAGTGGTGCTGGAAGAGCACAGCAGTTCAGGCAGCATCCGAGGAGCAGTAAAATCTCCACCCTTCAGGCTCTCTGCCTGTATTCTCTGATGAAGGGCTTTTGCCTGAAACGTTGATGTGCTCTTCCAGCACCACTAAGCCAGAACCTTGAAAGAATGGTCAAAGCATGTGGGATTTTTAGTTTCATAAATGGAGGCATTGCCTGCTAAGTGAAGTTAATGCTGAACCTTTATAAATGACCGGTTAGTCCCCAAGTAGAGTATTGTGTCCAGTCCTGGCCAGCGCACATTAGGTAAAATGTGAGACTTCAGAAGAGATTTGACTGATTAGTTCCAAGGATTGTGGATTTTAGTTACAAGGTTAAATCGGCAAAGCTGGGTTTGTTCTCCTTAGAGCAAAGGAAATTGAAGGGATGCTTAATATAAATATGTAAGATTATTACATTGCTTCCATTAGCTAATAATACAAAACCTGGACATTAATTTAAGCTTTTGGACAAAAGATTCAGGGGGAATGTGCGGAGCCCCCAACTTTTTGTTCCTCAGTGTTAATGACTTTGACTGTGCTGCCCATAAGGTAATAAAAGTGAAAAACAGTCAGTTATTTGAAAAGGAAAATAAATGGGCAATTGAAGAAGGTAAAGGTAGACAACCACAGGGGTTGAGCAGGACAACAGGGATTGGATTTGATTGATCTGTGCAGAATTGTACCATTTATGTGGAGGAGAAGTTTTAAGAGTCCATAGGTGAGTTAGCTGCAGAATGCTCAGCCTCTGGTTTGCTACCGCATGTAGCCCAGTTAAGTTCTGATAGTTACTGATGGATCCTGACACTGGTGATGCCATTGAGTGTCGAGTGTATGTTACTTTGCTGCCTTGTTCGAAATTTCATTTCCTGGTACTTGTGCCTCATGAATGCGACTTCCACTTACAAATCTTGGCCTTGAGCTTTTCTTTTAGATCTTGCAACATGTAAGCACTTTACTCTCTTGATTTGCATTTTTTTCTGTTTTGCTTGGGCTCATTGGATCCATTGTTTTGAAGGGCCATATGCATTACTTGTTCATTGGAAAAATGCCTGGCAATAGTCTCAAACTTCATTTAAGTTGTTGAATTTGTGCCCTTTTATCTATCAACTGTCAGGGAAAAGCTTGAAATTATAACGCTAATGTGATTAGCCATTTGCCTCCACGGGTTAAAAGAAATCAAATTTTTGATTCTTCATGGATCAGTCATCTGAATGTAGGGATTGAGCTGATGGTTCTTCTCTACATCAGCTTATGAGTTTGATGGTCTTCCTTGTTTCTTGATGCCTTATATAACAATAGGCTGTGAATGACTCAAATGACACTACTTAGTAACAGAAAAAGGAAGCTGATGTCCTTTGGAAGTGATAGAATGTGGTCATCACTCTCAAAGACGCCATTTCAGGAATTATGTATAGTTGTAGTAAGAGGAAGTATCACAATATCATCCTGTGCTCAGGACCATTCTGCACAATTTCTCCAGAGTACTGTGATGAGCTACTTTCTTGAACTAATGCAATATAATTAGTGTAGGTGCATCCAAAATACTATTGAGGAGAGAGTTCCAGGATTTTGACTCCGTGACACTGAAGGAGTGGTGATATATTTCCAAGTCAGGTTGATGGGTTGCTTGGTTTATGTTCCCATGTGTTGTTCTATATGGTAATATTTGTGGGTTGAATGTACTGTCTAAAGAGCTTAGGTGAACTTCTACATTACATTTTGTAGATGGTGTAAGCTGCTGCTCCTGCGCATCAGTGATGTTGGGAATGTATATTTTGTGAATGAGGTGCCAGTTAACAAGTTGCATGCATTGTCCTGGATTGTGTCAAGCAACTTGAGTAATGTTGGAACAGCACTCATGCAGGCAAGTGTAGATATTCCATCACAGTCCTGACTGATATCTTGTGCGAGATGATGGATAGACAATGGGAGTTAGGAATTGAGTTACTCATTGCAGGATTACTAGCCTCTGACATGTTCTTGTAGTCACAGCATTGATATTCCTGATCCAATTCAGTTCCAGATAAATGGTAATTCCCAAGATGTTGATTAGAGGGTGATTCAGCAATGGTAACACTATTGAATGTCAAGGGGCAATGTTTATATGTCTCTTTTGTTGGAGATGGTTATTGCCTAGCACTTGTGTGGCACAAATGCTATTCTCTGCAGATGCCTGGATATTGTCCTGATCTTGCTGCATTTGTATATGGACTGCTTCAGTGTCTCAGGAGTTATGAATGGTGCTGAGCATTATGTAATCGTCAGTGAACCTCCACACACATCTGACTTTATGACAGAGGGAGGTTCACTAATGAAACTGCTGAAAATATTTGGGCCTAGGGCACTTTTGTGGCACTCTCCAATTCATTCATATCCTTCCTGAAGTGTGGCTACAGGAACTGGATGTAGTGCTTCAGTTGATGTGTAACTAATGCATTGTACAAGTTCAGCACAATCATTCTGTTTGTGCTCTTTGTCCTTCCTATGAAATTACGTTATGCTTTATTAACTTTTTTGTCTACTTGACTTGTTACGTTTAATGACTTATACACCCAGATCTTCCTGCTCTTGCGCACCCTTTAAATTGGTATTCTGTGTTTATTATGTTTTTGTACCAAAGTGTGTCACTTCACACTTCTCTGCATTAAACTTTATTTGCTACTAATCCACCCACTCCACCAACTTCTTAATGCCCTGTTGAGTTTATACACTGTTCTCCTCACTGTTTGCAATACTCTCAAGTTTTGTTGGACTGCAAATCTTCCTCTAACCCAAACAAACCCCATTAATCATTATGCTCTATTTTGTATCCATCCATCAATTTGTTATCAAGGTTGTTACTTCCCTTTTATTCTCTGACCTGTAACTTTGCTCACAAGTATATCATGTGAGTGTCTCTTGGAAGTCAGTGTCCACCACTTCGATACCATCTCCTTCATCAGGCCTCTCTGTTACCTCAAAATAAGCCAGTAAATTAGTTAGACATGATTTCCCCTTAGAAACCCATGCTGGTTCTTATTAATAGAATTAAGGAGAATCCAAAGGGTTTTTACAAATATACTAAGGACAAAAGGGTAACCAGGGAGAGAATAGGGCTCCTCAAAGATCATCAAGGCGGCCTTTGTGTGGAGCCACAGAAAATGGGGGAGATACTAAATGAATATTTTGCATCAGTATTTACTGTGGAAAAGGATATGGAAGATATAGACTGTAGGGAAATAGATGGTGCCATCTTGCAAAATGTCCAGATTACAGAGGAGGAAGTGCTGGATGTCTTGAAATGGTTAAAAGTGGATAAATCCCCAGGACCTGATTAGGTGTACTCGAGCACTATGTGGGAAGCTAGAGAAGTGATTGCTGGGTCTCTTGCTGAGATATTTGTATCATCGATAGTCACAGGTGAGGTGTTGGAAGAATGCAGATTGCCACTGTTTAAGAAGGATGGTAAGGACAAGCCAGGGGACTATAGACCGGTGAACCTGAAGTTGGTGGTGGGCAAGTTGTTGGAGGGAATCCTGAGGGACAGGATGTACATGTGTTTGGAAAGGCAGTTTGGAAAGGCAAGGACTGATTCGGGATAGTCAACATGGCTTTGTGCGTTGGAAATCATGTCTCTCAAACTGGATTGAGTTTTTTGAATAAGTAACAAAGAAGATTGATGAGGGTAGAGCAGTAGGTGTGATCTATATGGACTTCAGTAAGGCGTCCGACAAGGTTCCCCTTGGGAGACTGATTAGTAAGGTTAAATCTCATGGAATACAGGGAGAACTAGCCATTTGGATACAGAACTGGCTCAAAGGTAGAAGACAGAGGGTGGTGGTGGAGGGTTGTTTTTCAGACTGGAGGCCTGTGACCAGTGGAGTGCCACAAGGATCGGTGCTGGGCTCTTTACTTTTTGTCATTTACATAAATGATTTGGATGCAAGCATAAGAGGTACAGTTAGTAAGTTTACAAATGACACCAAAATTGGAGGTGTAGTGGACAACGAAGAGGGTTACCTCAGATTACCACAGGATCTGGACCAGATGGGTTAATGGGCTGAGAAGTGGCAGATGGAGTTTAATTCAGATAAATTTGAGGTGCTGCATTTTGGGAAAGCAAATCTTAGCAGGACTTATATACTTAATGGTAAGGTCCTAGGGAGTGTTGCTGAACAAAGAGACCTTGGAGTGCAGGTTCATAGCTCCTTGAAAGTGGAGTTGCAGGTAGATAGGATAGTGAAGAAGGCGTTTGGTATGCTTTCCTTTATTGGTCAGAGTATTGAGTACAGGAGTTGGGAGGTTATGTTGCGGCTGAAATATTGCGTACAATTCTGGTCTCCTTCGTATCGGAAAGATGTTGTGAAACCTGAAAGGGTTCAGAAAAGATTTACAAGGATGTTGCCAGGGTTGGAGGATTTGAGCTACAGGGAGGGGCTGAACAGGCTGGGGCTGTTTTCCCTGGAGCGTCGGAGGCTGAGGGGTGACCTTCTAGAGGTTTACAAAATTATGAGGGGCATGGATAGGATAAATAGACAAAGTCTTTTCCCTGGGATCAGGGAGTCCAGAACCAGAGGCATAGGTTTAGGGTGAAATAGGAAAGACATAAAAGAGACCTAAGGGGCAACGTTTCATGCAGAGGTTGGTGCGTGTATGGAATGAGCTGCCAGAGGATGTGATGGAGGCTGGTACAATTGCAACATTTAAGAGGCATTTGGATGGGTATATGAATAGGAAGGGTTTGGAGGGATATGGGCCGGGTGCTGGCAGGTGTGACTAGATTGGTTTGGGATATCTGGTCGGCATGGACGGGTTGGACTGAAGGGTCTGTTTCCATGCTGTACATCTCTATGACTCTATGACTCTAATTCACCCACATTTTTTCACAAGACTATTAACCCTATTCCAAATAAATGTTTTTGTAAGTTTCCAAACCCAAAGTTTAACTTTAGGTTTATCTTTATAATCTTTTTTGTGACCAAAGATGTAATGTTTGCAATTCTGTAGCTTCACACCTGACTCCATGGAAGATTGTTTTTATTGCCTCTGTAATTTCCAGTTTTACTTCCTTCAGTACCCTCGGATGCAACTCATCTTAGTATCCTACCAACTTTCAGCATTGACAGCTGAGCCAGTGCCACCTCTATGTCAACTTTAAAACTGCTGTGTGATTGAGTTTCCTCCTTTTTCTGGGCCGCATCTGTTTTGTAAATGAAGACATGCCTTTGATGCCACGTATAAATCCGCATTTTTGTTCTTAAATGATACCCCTCCTCTTTTACCACCCATTTACGATTGATGTGCCTATGAATGACTGTGGGATTTTCATGTTCCCTGATTTCTTCTTTTATTTGATTTTACTCCTCCCTTCTGAACGTTTAGCTTGATACTCAGTTGCATTTTCTACCTGACACCTGGCTTATGACACTGTCACATCTTTACCTTAATTTAAATCCCCTTTATAATCCAGAGAACTTGCAATTTGTTTGCCCTATTTTCCCTTTTGAGGGAATCTGCCTTGACTGTGCCCGATCCATCTTTTCTTTGAAGGAAGCCCATTATTCAGCTACTGTCTTTCTTGCCCGTCCTTGGTTGTAGTCTGGGGTGGTATGGTGGCTCAGTGGTTAGCACTGCTGCCTCACAGTGCCAGGAACCTGCGTTCAATTCCAGCCTTGAGCGACTGTCTCTGTGGAGTTTTCACATTCTCCTTGTGTCTGTGTGAGTTTCCTCAGGAGCTCTGGTTTCCTCTTATAGTCCAGAGATGTGCATGTTAGGTGAATTGGTCATGCTAAATTGCCCATAGTGTCTGGGGATATTTAGGTTAAGTGGATTAGCCATGGGGATTATGTGGATAGGATCGTGAGCTGAAACTGGGTGGGATGCTTTTCAGAGAGTTGGTGTAGACTTGTTAGGCCGAATGGCCTGATTCCACACTCTAGCGATTTTATTCTCTGTTCTTGCCCCACTGAAATAGTTAATTACTCCTACTCTGGATTGTTCACTGTTCTTCGCAATTATACTGAACCTTACAATATGGTGATCACTGTCCATTGACAGTTCCCCCACGAACACTTGATCTAATTTGCCCACCTCATTGCTAAGCCCCAAGTCTTGTAGTGCCTCTCTTTTTTTATTGGACTGGACTCTCACTGCTGGGAAGAGTGACGTTTGATTTCCTGTGCTATCTCAATGATACATGTCTGATTTGATTTAATTTGATTTATTATTGTCACATGTACCTAGGTACAGTGAAGAGTTTTGTTTTGCGTGCAGTATGGGCAGATCATATCATACAAAGTGCATTAGGGTAATAGAACAGAGTGAAGGTTATGGCTGCTGATAAGGTGCAAGGAGAGTGAAATCAACATTAAATACAACATTTGAGAGTTCCACTCAGAAATCTGATAACATTGGGGAAGAAGCAGTTCTTGAATCATTTCACATGTGTATAGAAACTTTTATATATTCTGCCAAATGGAAGAAGGTGGAAGAGAGTACAACTGGTTGGGAAAGGTCTTTGATTGTGTTGGTTGCTTTTCCCAGGCAGCAGGAAGTATAGAGGGGGTCAATGGATGAAAAGCTGGTTTTTGTAATGGTCTGGGCTGTGTTCACAACTCTGTAGTTTCTTGTGGTCTTGGAAGAGCGGTTGCCATATCATGCTGTGATGCATCCAGACTGAAAGCTTTCTATGGTGCACCTATAAAAATTGGTGTGGATATGCCAAATTTCCTTAGCCTCCTGAGGAAGTAAAGACGATGTTGTGCTTTCTGGACCACTGTGTCGACAGGGCTGGACCAGGACAGATTGTTGGTAATCATTGCTCCCAGGAACTTGATGCTTTTGACCACCTTACCTCAGCACCATTGATATGGACAGAGGCATACCCTCCACTCCACTTTCTGGAAGTTGATGATCAGCTCCTTCATTTTGCTGACGTAATGGACAGATTGGTGTCTTTATGCCTTGTCTTTAAACTGTTGAGTTTATGACTATCAGCAGTTGTGGCTTATTTTTAAGTGTTTGGAGTTCATTTCATGTGTAACCTGTTGAGTCAACTCTTCCTCTTCACCTCTTTTGAAAATCTGGGAATCTGGTGTGAAAACTGAAAACCTGATTTTCTCCTAAGAAGCTTCTGGAAAACCTTCTCTCAGCAGTTCTTAAATGAACAGTTTCTGAAAAGGTTCCGTGACAGCTGTGTGTGGCTAAGGTTGTCAGTCAGGCTCTTAGTGCATTTGTGTGTACTGGAGGCTGTGTATAATTTATACAGACAGAACAAAATTGTCTGTTCGCTGCTCTGCTTTCAACTCAACAAGCCAGTGACAGGCTGAGGTTTATTTCTCAGGGGCAATGCCTCGATTAGTTAAAGGTCAGCCTACCTGGTTTAAAATTTAAAAATGTTCGGCAGTTAACTGCTGGTTAACATCGAGCTGGTGAATTCTCCATGGCAACACTTCTACACATTATGGACTTACCAAATCTATTTGCCATATATGAAGTGCAAAATTAGAATTTTTTTTTCAAACCTTATATCTTCAAGTTAATTGCTTTAACTTTGTTGTAGTCTCTTGTATTTCCAAATTAATATATCATGTATATTAATCTCTGCTGAAAATTTAGTATTCTCGTCATTCCTAACTCCTGCGCCTGTGGTATGATGTTTTAGCCTGTGAGGAAATGGATGAGCTGCCAGTATAATTGTAAGATAATTAACCTTTTTTTTCCTTTAAACCCCAGTTTCCCAGTGTCAGTGACACCTGGTTCGTATTTTGATTCATGATGTTAGATCACATTAAAGGAATGCTACCAGTCAAGATGTGTAAACTGTAAATCCACTTGTTTTCAAAGCAGTCTAGAAATGATGACTTTAGAAAAAAATACTTTGTGTTTTAACAGTATTCTGATATTATCTTTTCAATGTGTGAAATTTACTTAATGCCTACAATCATGAGCTGGCCATTAATTAAACTTTAATCTGAAAATTGAGCAATAGATATTCTGGAAAAAAAAAGCCTCAGTGTGAAGTTAGCACAAGTAATTACTGGAGCCATGTCTGGAACTTGACTAGTAGACAGGTTGTTCCTATTGTACTAATGTGAGAAAAATTATTAAAATAATTTTGTGTTACAGGTGGTTATTCCAAGAAGTCCCATTCAAGCCAAGGGATTATTACTATCATGCATCGAAGACAAAAATCCTTGTATCTTCTTTGAACCTAAAATTCTATATAGAGCTGCTGGTAAGTTTCCAAGAGTAGGATGTTCTGTGTTTCTAGTACAAGATTACCAGAGACTACATTTACTAATTTTGTTGGAATAATTGCAAATTTATAAGTTGAAAAATTTAATGTTCGAATTCATTGGAAAATACAGATGCATTTGGCAGATGTCAAAACCAGAAATTTACTTAAGCTGGAGCTCAAATAAGACGTTCCTTTTTGTCATCTTTTCTGATGTTTATATTAGCTTTCTGCTTGAATTCAACTATGTCCACTAATTCTATGGTGCACTTGTAAAAGCCTGGCATTATTTTAATTAAGGAAATTATTTTCTGCTTTTTTAATATGTTGAGTTAGATTTGAAATCCTTCTATGCTGTTTACACTGAAAGGAAAAGATGTGTTAAGGGAGGAAGAGTAATCAAGTAACACAAGCCATGAATTCAAAAATCACAATTTTCAGATGACAAGAACAATGAAAATAGAAGTGTACAATTGACATCCAAAATTGTTTAAGTAGTTAAATTCACAGCAGTAAAGATTTGTTTTAATCACGCATTGGAAATTGGCTCAGAGATAGAAAATAGCACTGGGATATACATTTTCTGATTACTGGGATGTGGCAGCCAGTGGTTTTCCAGGGAACCTGTACTCAGTTATTCCTGATATGTTAGTGCTTGAACGAAGGAATAGAGTTGTGCCACCTGCAAATTTGAATGTACAAATTGAGCAGTTGCAGCAAGTCCTGTATGTTGCAATAGGATGTTATAAAGGGGTATAAATAGATGACATATGTAGGCAAAGCTATGGGAGATGGCATTCAATGTGGATTTATGAGAGCATCTACTTTGCATTTGATAAAGACTGATTTTCAGAAGAACTGATGTATTTTAAGCATATGTGTGCGTAGATCATTACCATTTAGTACACAGGTGCAAAAAAAGTAGCCAAAAATTAAATAGGATGTTAATCTTTATCTTAGTCTAGATGGACTATGGAAGTGAGGAAATGATACTTGAGTTATATAGAGCCTTGGCCATGCTTAACCTGAAGTATTGCTTTCAGTTTTGAGGATTGACTGTCATCAAAGAAGATGTGTCCTTTTTTATTTAACCTATTTTCCTAATTAACCCTGTTCAGCAATGTTATTACATACATCTGGAACAGGTGAGACCTGAACCCAGGACTCTTGGTTCAGCGATAGCGACACCATCACTGCAGCGCAAGACAGCCTCCCAGAAATGTCCTTGAAAAGGTTATAGCTTAGAATCAGTTGAATAACTCTAGGCCTTTAAGTATTAAATTAGGAGGAGACCTTGTACAAATACAGTGTTTAAAAAGTTGAGTCGAAATCTAATTGAAATATTTAAGGAAGATTGTAATTCATTAGAATTGCTACAGAGAACCTATACTTTTTGATGGGGGGGCTTGTGAACAAGTAGCTTAATCTTCAAATTAAAACTGAGTATTTTGGAGTAAAGTCAGGAATCATTTTTCACCAAAAGAATATGATGGAAATTTGGAGAAATTTCATCAAAAGATGTATGCTTCGTCAATTAATATATTCAAGACTAGAAAAAACTTCCATTATGCGGTATCTTTTGTTACAATAGGATATTTCAAAATGCTTTACAATTAGTGAACCATCTCCACTGTAATGTGAGAAAAAGCAGCAGCCAATTTTCAAGCTTGCACAAACAGCAATATAATAATAATAAGATAATCTGTTCTGTGATGCTGACTGATAAATATTGGCAGAAAAAGAACAGTCAGGGCAACTCTCCTTTTTGAAACTGTATAATTAGATCTTTTATATCCATCTGAGAGGGAAGATGGTGCCTCCGTTGTAAAGTCTGCCCCCTCTGCCAGCTCTCTATAGACTTTTGAGGGCTAGCCTTGATCTTTCTGCTCTATCCTGGGTTGGGACTGATAAATATTTGGATAAAAGTATCAAAGGATAATGCACAGTTCAGCAGTGATCTAAAAAAAAGACTTGTGATGAATACTACTTCAGTTCTGAAGAAGAGTCACTGCATTTGAAACGTTAACTCAGCTTTCTGTCCACAGATGCTGCCAGACCTGAGTTTCTCCTGCAATTTCTGTTTTGTTATACAAAATATGTATTTGAGTACATGTGCATATGCACATGTGTATGTGTGTATGCTTGCATGCACATGTATGAGGATTTATGTGGCTTGATGCATGTATATGCATGTATATGTATGTGTGTGTGCGCGTGCATATATATAGATCTCTCATATATATATATATGTCTGCATAAATGCAGAAAGACAAATAACTGTTCTTCAGGATTTGAGTAATGCTGCTAAAGCTGCATGTATTGCACAGCACTACCAATGGTGACACTTCTTGAACTTCTGCAGTACTCTTATAGTTGCTCCCACAGTGGTGTAACGTGAAATTCAAGCAACACTGAATGAACAGCAATGTATGTCAATGTAAGGTTTTAGTTTTTTTAGGAGGGGACTTGGCATGGAGCTTGGATGTGGTGATTTATTTTGTGACTTGCATGTGATGTATATACGATTCAGATGTTGTTGTAGGTCCTTGAGAATAAATTGAAGAATCTAAAAAGTTGTTGGCTGCACCATGTTGTGGCACAATTTCAACTAGAAGCATTTCAGCACTATAAATTGGTTATTACAGGACGGGATAAAATGGATGACTTCCTGGAAATTGAGAAAACTGATTTATATAAGAACTGATATTTAATGCTAAGAGATGATTTTGATAGAACTGTGAATGTGTCGGCATTTCAAAATATTTAGTGTCCAGGCTACTGTGAAATATGTTCCAACTCAGTGTGAAATTAAAGCTGCTACTGGTGGGTTGGTTACTGTTGCGCCTGAGTAAGTATTTTCCTTAGCTTTAACAGTTACAGTCTTGAAGTGGTACATTCTGTTCCTCTGACTCATAAATATAAGTTTTATAGATCTGCAGGAACCATGCCAGTTCTCACCACATGGCTTTAAAATACATGAAGAGTCTCAATTTTTTGGTAGTTGAACTATTTTAGTTGATCTACACCTACAGATTGACCCAATGCTAATTGGTTTCAGATTCTAATTTGCAAGGCCTGTTCATGGAAATATAATATTCAGAGTGTGACTTATGTAAACCAATAGGTGGGAGCACTAAATGCAAAGTACATACAATGCCATATGTTTATAGTTGATAATATATTAATTGCTTTCAATATACCCAGCTAATATATTAATAGGCTGGGATATCACAGTACCTTCTGTAGAATTCTACAATAAAATATTGTAGAATAAATTCTATTCAATAAAATAAGAGCTCATTATTTTTCTACATGGAGTAGGATGCTCCTCTTAAAAGCTAAGGGATCTTTATCCTTTCGTGTGCATATAAACAAGGTGAAAGAAAGTAATACTGGGGCTGGTGGGAAGGTAGCGAGGAATGCGACAGGTAGATGAAGGAGGGGGGGGATGTAGGTGATGGGTCGGAGAGGAGGGTGGAGTTGAAGTGGACGGCCACAGGCTGGTCGGGTTGTTTAGTGCGTATGTCCCCACAGATGTTCTCTGAAATGTTCCAAGTTGGTGTCCTGTCTCCCCGATGTAGAGGAGGCCACATCGAGAGAAACTGATGTAGAAGATGAGGTGTTTGGATGTGCAAGAAAATTTCTGCTGGATGTAGAAGGATCCTTTGAGGCCTTGGGTGGAGGTGAGGGGGGAGTTGTGGGAGCAGGTTTTGCACCTCTTGCGGTGGTAAGGGAAGATGCCAGGAGTGGAAGGTGGGTTGGTGGGGCTGGCGTTGGCGTGGACCTAATGAGGGAGTCGCGCAGAGAATGTTCTCTGTGGAGTGCTCAAAGGGTTGGGGAAGGAAGTATATCTCTGGTGATAGGGTCTGACTGTAGGTGGCAGAAATGGCAGAGGGTAATGCGTTGTATCTGGAGATTGGTGGGGTGGAAAGTGAGGACCGGGGAGGTTCTATCCTTGTTGAAATTGGAGGGGTGGGGTTGAAGGGTGAAGGGTGAAGAAGATGCGCTGGAGGGCATTCTGGACCATGTGGGAGGAGAAATTGCGGTCCTTGAAGTAGGATGCCACCTTGGATGTACTGGAATGGAATTGATCCTCTTGGGAGCAGATGCGTCAGAGATAGAGGAATTGAAAGTAAGGGCCTGAGTTATGCCTGCCTCTTTGTCGGATGCATGGAACAGTCCATCATCCACAGCTATACCGGCACTATTCTCCACCTTTACCTCAGCTATGCTGATGACTGTATTGGTGCCACCTCGTGCTCCCACGGGTAGGTTGAACAGTTAATCAACTTCATGAACCCTTTCTACCCTGACCTCAAGTTCATCTGGACTAACTCAGACACCTCCCTACACTTGCTAGACCTCTCCATCTCCATTTCCAGCGACCAGCTCAACGCAAACATCTACTTCAAACCCACTGACTCCCACAGTTGCCTGGACTACAGCTCCCTCACACCCACCCTGTCCTGTAAAAACGCTATCCCTTAGTCTCAATTCCTCCGCTTCCGCCGCATCTGCTCCCAGGAGGATCATTTCCACTCCAGAACATCCCAGATGGCCTCCTATTTCAATGACTGCAATTTTCCCTTCCATGTGTTTAACAATAACCTCCAGTACATCTCAATGTGGGACAACATCTCTGGGTCAAGCTCTAAACAACCCCAACGCCCTGTGGCCGACCACTTCAACTCCCTCTCCCACTCTGCCAAGGACATGCAAGTCCGGGGCCGTCTCCATTGCCAAATCCTAGCCACCTAACAACTGGAGGAATAACACCTCATCTTTGGCCTTGGGACCCTCCAAACAAACGGAATCAATGTCAATTTCACCAGTTTCCTCATTTCCCCTCCCCCCCACCTTATCCCAGATCCAACCCTCCAACTTGGCACCACTCTCTTGAACTATCCTACCTGTCCATCTTCCTTCCAACCTATCCACTCCACCCTCCTTCTCTGATCTATCACCATCACCTCACCTTCATCTGCCTGTTGCATTCCTAGCTACACGCCCCCCAGCCGCACCTCGCTCCCATTTTTCTCTCAGCCCCCTTGCCCCCACCGTTCACCCCACATTTCTTATGAAGAGCTTATGCTTAAAATGTCGATTCTCCTCATTCTGGGATGCTGCCTGACCTGCTGTGCTTTTCCAGCGCCACAGTTTTTTGACTGAAATTTACAATAAACTCTGCTTTCCAGAGACTATTCCTACTGTTAACAGGTGGTGGCAGTATTGTATGCATTTAGAATGACAAATAGTTGAGTTGCGAGTAAATAAGGTAATGCTTTGTAAAGTTCAGTTTTTTAATTGATAACTTTTAAGATTAATATGTTCAGCTTAAGAAATAATATAAAAAAGTCATGTTTAATATAATTTCTGAAATCAATCTTGTTTCAGCATTGATGAAGGCATTAAAATAATATTTGCCTATATTAGGATTTTCCCATTGAGTTAGGATTCAGTGGAAGTCAAGCAGTAATTTGCACTACAGGGTTCACACCTATATCTAGATCCATGCCAGTCTTTTGGGGCGATTCTGCTAGACGCTGCAACTGCTGACCCAGATTTGTGTGTGATGAGCCTTGTAGCAGCCATCCTTTTTCTTTCTCATCCTTTTCCCTCTGAAAGCACTCAATCAGACCCTAGACAAATCACCACCATGAGCCTGCCAGAATTCATACTATAAGGCTGATGCTGGAAAAACCATTGGGATGAATTACAAGTTGAGACGGTACCTCTCCACATTTCCAGGTGCTTTCCTTCAATGACTGACATCCTATCCCTCCTTCCCACTAGGACGCATTAATTTTCCAGTACTTTCTAAAAATGTTTGAAAGCAATTTTTTTAAATGTTCCAGCATTTTGGACATTTTGTGCAGTGCCGAGAATTGTCTGTAAGCATCTCAGTATCAATCTTGGTTTACTATATTCTGACAGGCCTCCTTCGACATCGCTGACTGAGCCAATTATTTGCAGGTAAACGTATATTCCAATGCTACCACCACTATTCTGTTCTTCACTATAATGAAGATGCAGTGTGCTAATAAAATGGATGCAGCATTGGATAGAGTTGTTTGATTCCGTGACTAATGGTTTGGGTCACATCTCTGCAGTCTTGTTCCATTCAGCTGTGAGTAGTGATAGACAATTAAATGAGAAAAAGGAGGAGATCTGAAACAAAAGCAAACATTGCTGGCTGAACTCAGCAGGTCTGACAGCATCTGTGGGAATAAAGCAGAATTAACATTTTGAGTTTAGTGACTCTTCATCAGAACTGGACCTACAGATACCACCAGACCAGACCCACTGAATTTCTCCAGCAATTTCTGCTTGTCTATTTCCAGATCTCCAGGGTCCGCAGCTCTTTGTTTTAGTTTAATAGGAGGAGACTGCTTCCTGTACATCTCAGACGAGGCAGTAGTATAGTGGCAGTGGTAATGACCTGAGAGTGGCAATCCAGAACCTCTCACTGATATTGTGAGGAAAAACAAAACAAAGAGCTGTGGATGCAGGAGATCTGAAAATCCTGGTGAAGGGTCACTGGACTCAAAGCGTTAACTCTGTTTTTCTCTTGACTGTGGCTGCCAGTTGTGCTGAGGTTCTCCAAGACTTTGTTTTTGTTTAATATTCTGAAGACATGAGTTCGAATCCTAATATGGCAGATACCGAATCTGAATTCAATTAAATGCTGCCCTAATGGTGACCCTGTGACCACCATTGATTATCATGAAACTCCAGCTGGTTAACTAATGTCCTCCTTAACTGGTCAGACACATTTATATATGACTCCAGATCTAAAGCAATGTGATTGACTCTCAGCTGCCCTCTGAGCAATTCAAAATCAACAATAAGTGCCATCCCATTTTTTAAAAAAGAAGGATCTGATAAGAAAATGAATAAAAATGAAAAAGAAGTTCCCATTGTGAATGTCTGCGGAACACGGCATGATATAAAAAACAGAAGTGCAGAGTGGATGATTCTTAAGTTTGATGATTCTCCTGAGATTCCCTGCATCACAGCTTCCAGTCTTTGGCCATTTGATTAATACTTACTCCATGTAACATCACCTTCAGTGCTATACTGGTCCCTTCAACATCCCGGCAGTAGTGCTGAAGACTTGTGTTCTATTCAGTCAAGATATTCCAGTACAGCTACGGCACTAGCATCAATTACCTGTGAAATTTGAAAAAAGGAAGGCAAATTGCTTTCTATCCCATCAAACTATTCATCATAATAATATATTAAAAGCAAAATACTGTAGATTCTGAGACAAATACAGAAAAACACAGCAACTCTGGCAGAATCTATGGATAGAAAAGCAGAGTTAACACTTTGGGCCTAGTAGGACTCTTCATAATTCTATTCATAATCATCAACAAAATGACCACATGACCACCAACTTGGTATTTACGTATCACTAACCTGCTCAACAGTGCTCACTTTGTGTCTCAGCAGTACCATCCTCAGCATACCATAAATTTAACTAGCCTTAGTCCAAGAATGCACGAGTTGAATTCCAGAGATGTAAGTGACTGCCATTGGCACCAAGGCAGAATTCCATTAAACTTGATGGAGGAGCTAGAGGTAAAACCTGGGAAGATGTTTATGATTGTTGGAGATCAGTCATCTCGACCCCACACCATTCTGTGGAAGTTCTTCAGAGCAGTCCAACTCAAATCAGTTGCTTTATCAATGACATGCCCTATGTTGTGAGAAGAATTCATACTGGTTGCTGACTGTTGCAGTGGTATGCAATGCAACTGCATTCTCATTTCCTCAGATAATGGAGCAGTCTGTGCCAGATTGTAAAAAGGCATGGATAATATGATAGTTAACTGATAAATGATGAGTTCTATTTGCATCTCATAGCGCCACGCAATTATCATCCTCCAATAAGAGACTCTAGTCACATCCTCTTGATGTTTAATATCATTACCACCACAGATCTACTATGTAATCTCTTAGCAAATAGATTATTTGCAAAATTCTAGATGACAGATAATGTGAGAGTGCTAATGTTTGCTAACTTCCATGGTGACGATTAACATATTGTGGAGATAAATTTTTCTTCAATTGATGACAAAATCTCATGAGTAAATATGAGAAAAGAATATACTTGTGTTGCAAAATTGTATTGCTGATCTCATAAATTGCATTCTTCTTTCACCTGATTTCGCAGAGTGTTTTTCATCAGTAGGCCACGCTTATCTGTTTAGAACCTTTACCTAAAAAGTATAAAATGACTTCTGGCAAAGCTGAATTTCCCAGCAAAGTGATTTGCTGTAGTCTCCATTGTTGTGACTTAATTGTAATTTCTGTTCTTTTTTGATAGTCAGTTTTGGTCATCTTTCAATGTTTGTGAAGTGTTAAATTTGGCAGCAATGGGAAATGCTCTCAAGTCACAATAGTCAATAGCTTTATATTGTCTTAAATGCAGAAAAGGAAGCTGGAAGGAATTCTGGAACAAAAACAGAAGTTGTTGGAAAAGCTCAGCAGGTCTGGCAACATTTGTGAAGAAAAATCAGCGTTAACATTTTGGGTCCTGTGACCCTTCTTCAGAACAGTTCTGAGGGCCTGAAACATTAAATCTGATTTGTCTCCACATATGCTGCCAGACCTGCTGAGCTTTTCCAGCAAATTCTGTTTTTGTTCCTGATTTATAGCATCTGCATTTCTTTTGGCTTTATATAGAAGGAATTCTGTTTGGCTGCTCCAAATGACCCGAACATTGAAACCTTCAAATAACTGTATTTTTTCTTGCTTGCATCTTGAGAGCTGAGATAGCAATATGATGTGTTTTTGTTAGTAGAATACGTTGGTGAGGCACTGTGCTGCAGGCTGTTCTGCCAGGCACTATCAGGAACACCAAGGCACTACCTGCACTTTTAATCTTCAAAAATGCCACAGCAAAAGAGGGCGTCTGCTCATGTTCACAGGTGTGCCACCACTTTTGTCAGGGTAGCATCTTCCTACATATCCAGAGATAGTCTGATTTTTAATTAGTAATGAGTTGAAAAGTCAAGTAGGCAAGTGGAACAGAGGCTGAGATGAGATCAGCCATTATCACATTAAATGGTGGAGCAGGCTCAGTGGTCTGTGTTGCCTACTCCTGCTTCTAATTCTTCTGTTCTTATGAAGCAAACAAGCATCTACTGTGTATATCAGGAACTTATATTTGCAAATGGAACTCATTTAGCAATTATTTGAACCTCTTTACCTCCCTCGCCATTTTACTGTGTGTTAATACCAAAATCTTTGACCATGTTTGTTTCCACTCACCTTAATATTGGCTTTTGTTGGTTGACATGAAGTTTTGACTTCTTAACATTGGTATAAAGTGTCCTGCATTCTTTATTTTATTAAAGACATGATCTAAATGTAAACTGTTGTTTTTGCTGTTTGGACTACTTCGGAGGGCTGATTCTGTACACCAGGACTGAAGTGACTGTAATATGTTTTGTGCTGCATCATTGTGTGATCCAAATTCATATCAAGAAACCAATGGCATTCTTGAAGTGTAGGTGAACAATGATTTAGCAGTGAGTTTCAAAGAAATGTTAACTCTGTTTCTCTGTTCACAGATGCTGCTGGACCTGCTGAGTTTCTCCAACCGTTGCTGTTTTTAACTTAGCTCTGATGTTGATTGAAACATTCATTTCCAGTAAATGATAACTTTGCACCATGCAATTAACGATAAGCTTCTTCAAATTCTGCTTCTTGTGGAGCCAGCAGCACACATTCCATCCATTCAAATTGATTTGTCTTGGTATTGTTCTATAGCTCTAGCAAGAATCTTACCAACATCCAACATTGTGGGCGGCACGGTGGCACAGTGGTTAGCACTGCTGCCTCACAGCGCCGGAGACCCGGGTTCAATTCTCGCCTCAGGCGACTGACTGTGTGGAGTTTGCACGTTCTCCCCGTGTCTGCGTGGGTTTCCTCCGGGTGCTCCGGTTTCCTCCCACAGTCCAAAAGATGTGCAGGGTCAGGTGAATTGGCCATGCTAAAATTGCCCGTAGTGTTAGGTAAGGGGTAAATGTAGGGGTATGGGTGGGTTTCGCTTCGGCGGGTCGGTGTGGACTTTTTTTTTCATCCAAAAGATGTGCAGGGTCAGGTGAATTGGCCATGCTAAAATTGCCCGTAGTGTTAGGTAAGGGGTAAATGTAGGGGTATGGGTGGGTTTCGCTTCGGCGGGTCGGTGTGGACTTGTTGGGCCGAAGGGCCTGTTTCTACACTGTAATGTAATCTAATCTAATCACACAAAATGTAATCAGTGATTAAAATAAAATGAATGTTTCCTCATGTGTATCCCAGTTTTCCATCACCTATGCTCATAATTCTCCTTATATGATGCGTTTGTTCTAATCCTTCTGTTTGACAACAGGTCACTCTGAGGCTGATTAAAAACCTGCAAATGTAGAAAGAGCAATTATGGTAGCAACCGTGTTGAGATGCTTGTAGCCTGGCTTTTCTTAACAGAGGGTAATCCAATGTCTGAAACATCTGGAGCCAATTGTACAATGGCTGTCAGCCCATCCTCACTTTCTGCCAATTTCTCAATCCAGTGAGGAGCATTGTTGGAAAGCAACTTGTGCTGTCTCTGAGAGGAGTACAAGTCATGGAACTTTTCACCTGCCACATTTTCAGAGCTAAATCTGCCAGTTGGCGAACTCATGTATGGATGCAATGTGACAAAATTGTTCATTCTGCATAGCTGACCAATCAGTTTGCAATATGAATTATTGTTTATGCAGTATTGTATATAGCTTATCTTTTTGTTCTTCTGAATTGTTTTGATTTTTGTTAACTGAATCAACAGAAAGTAAAATTGCTGTGCAGTGCGTTCTCTAGAATAACAATACAATTTCAGTTTACTTGGAATGTATTTACAGAAAATGTAATTTAATTTGCACAAAGAAAGGTTGTGGAGAACACTTAGCAGTGAATCTAGTGCCTATGTACTGTTAACACTTCTATATTTGTGGAGGCTTTTTAAATAAAAATTGTAAATACCTCAGGGTCATCCTGAGATAGCATCAGACAGAGAGAGATTTTATCACAAATGAAATCCCGGTGACCTTGCTTGAATGTTTCTTTCAAGAAGTCGCTTTCGGATGGAATGGATATCCTTGATGGAATGTTCTCTTAATCCCTATTTCCCTGGCGACTAGAACCTGTATTTATATGTAACTGTAGATATTTTGAGAACCAGGAAAGAAATTCTCATCTTAATTATGAGGATTTACTCAAACAAAAAGGTGATGCAGTCAGTTTTGGGTTACATGCATTCTTGTTGCTTCAGTGATCAAAATTTACAGATGTACAGTCATTTCTGCTGTAATGTGTGTTTCTTCAACGTGAGTTAACTTTAACGCAGTTGAAAACTTTAGACCGTTATTTGTAGAACACAAAATTTCCTTATCTGTATTGGCTATAATGTGATTCTGGTCCCATAAGTTTAAATGGTGTGGCTATTGTGCATTTTTCTTATAATGCAAGATCGCACGAGAATGGAACTATCGTGTTATGTCAGAGTTGACTGTATTACTTTTGTGTGAGATGTCATTTCTGTACACAGACAGTTCCGGAATCCAGGAGTGACTTGGTAACATGTATTCCAGATGAGGGAGGTTCTTATTCTTATGGAACATATGATTGTTTAAAAATTTCTATTAATGCACTTATAAAATGTTTTTGTTTATTAGGAAAAAGTACTTTCTTTGAATGCTTTTGTAAAAGTGAACTTCATTATAAAGTGCTAATCATACTAGTGAACAGTACACAAACTAATAGAATCTGAAATATTGTGAATGCTAGAAGCTGTGAAGGCTGGAAATCTGAAGTAAGAACAAAATTCTGGAGATACTCAATAGATCAAGTGGGACCAGTAGAGTGAAACAAGAGTTAACATTTCAGATCTGTGACCTGTGAAGTGCGAGTATTTACAGTATTTTCTGTTTGTATGATAATATACAAATTAATATATTTATTTTATTTTATTTATCTACATTTACTCAGTGGAGCAAGTTCCTGTAGAAGCTTATCAAATCCCTCTTTCGCAAGCAGAGGTTCTCGAGGAGGGAAATGATGTTACCCTTGTTGCCTGGGGAACTCAGGTCAGTATTTGTGCATATTGTATTCTGAAGCAAGATAGATGGTGTTCTGTATTTGACATAAAATCAAGTTAAAATAAAGTGGCTTTGAAAAGCAGAGATGGAGTACAGTACATGTTATGTTAATTAATTTGTTAACTAACTATTCTGAAGAAGCAGGGAGACATGGATGTGTATGTGTATAAGTCTTTCAGGTGGCAGGACAGAAGAATAGAGCATCTTCTAAAGTATGCAGTATTCTAGACTTTATTAACCAGGGCAGACAATACAAGAGCAAAGACGTTACACTGAACTTATCTAAGAAACCTGTTAGTTTTAAGTAGAAAATATAGAAATAAAGCTGGAAGTTCTGGGTTGAGAAATTTCATTAATGACGATAGACTGGAAATTTACCAGTGATTTCCTTTAAGAGGATATTAGATAAAAGTCTTCAACATCACATGGTATTTGGACAGTGATCACCAGTCATGTGAAAAAAAAAAGTCATGTAATTCTTAGGAAGCTTTATTTAGTGAAAAGTTAATCTTCACAGTATCCTTTAAACCATTCCAGGTCTTTCCACAAAGTTTTTGAATAAATTCAACTTTCCACAATCCTTCAAAAATTAAATCCTTCAGAAAATATTGAATATGAAGGCTCTTTTGTAACACTCTTCCGAAAAGAATTGAGAATGAGACGGCACAGATTTAAAGTAATTTGCAAAATAAGTCGATGTGATGTGAGCAAGTGTTCATTTCTTAGAAAATAGATCTGGAATTCACTACCTGGCAGTGTAGTGGTGACAGTTTGATTACAAGTATTGGATCGTTATTTGAGTAGAAACATTGTACAGGGTTTGGGGAAAAGGTAGGAGAATGGTACTTATTTACATGGAAAGTCAGTGCAGACACAGTGAGTTAAATGTTTACCTCCTGTACTGTATTAATTCTGACGTTTTGTGAAATTGATCTCTCCTGTTTAATATCCGCCTGTGAAAAATAATGCATCTTGGTGCCTTTGCTCTGCCCTTGATATCACTCAGTTTGAGAAGAGTGATGTGTGAATCTGTATCCAGATGGATATTCAAATGGATCTCAATCTTCAAATTTTATAGGAGTAAAATAAGTAATTTTACTTAATCAAGTACATGGATGTATGTTCCAATTCCATGCTCCACATCAGACCACAAGACATAGGAGCAGCAATAGGTCACTCAACCCATCACATCTGCTCTGCTACTCCCTGAGTTCATGACTGATGTGATGTTCCTCAACTTTTTAAAGTGTAACCTTACTGTCTGCCAGAGGAAATGGTGGATACAGGTACAATCACATCATTTAAAAGGCAGACAGATGGGTATATGAATAGAAAGGGTTTAGTGGCTTATGGGTCAAATGGTGACAATTGGGACTTGATTTATCTAGGATATCTGAGTCAAGAGTGTGGTACTGTAAAAGCACAGCAAGTTAGGCAGCATCTGAGCAGCAGGAGAATCAACGTTTCGGGCATAAGCCTTAATCAGGAATGAGCGTTCCTGATGAAGGACTTTTGCCTGAAACGTCAATTCGTATGCTCCTCGGATGCTGCCGGATCTGCTATGCTTTTTCAGCACCACACTCTCGACTCTGATCTCCAGCATCTGCAGTCTTCACTTTCTCTAACCGAGGATATCTGAGTGGCATGGACAAGTTGGACTGAAGGGTCTGTTTCTGTGCTGTACATCTCTATGACTCTATTTTGCTGTCTTATTCCCTTGATTCCCTTACTCATTAAACATCTGTCTGTCTCAGCCTTGAATATGCTTAATGACTCAGGCTCAAAGGTCCTCTGTGGTAGACAGATTCACTACTCACTGAGGGAAGAAATTCCTCCTCATCCCTGTCTTAAAAGGACTACCTTTTTTCTGAAATTATAGTCTCTGGGTTCTAGACTGTCTCACAGTGGGAAAAAGCCTTTCCACATCTATCCTTTCAAACCTTCAAGAAATAATATATGTATCAGTAAGATTTCCTCTCATTTTTCTAAACCCAAATGATTACAAGCCTAAGCTACTCAACACCTTCTCATGATAGGTGATAGACATTTTAGTTATGGCAAATAGAGCATTGATGAATAGCTTAATGCAATTATATAATATACATTGTGATTAAGGCGATGTCTCATTGCAGACTGTAAGGAGCCAGTGTCTCCAAAGTTAAGGGCTCTAATGACTCTAAAAGACATTGGCAAACTCTCTATGGACTCTCACTTGGACATTGTAATTTTTTGGAGCTGCATTGCTTTTAGTTGACATTGTAGCTGTTGAACATAGACAGTTGTTAAGATAGAGGCATCCTTTGTCAGTATTTTTTCAATGCTATCATCTGGACAATAAGAACCTCTGTGTGTAGTCAAAAATACTTCATTGGTGCTTCCTGTGAAAGCATCATTGCAGTAGCTATGTGGGATGTTCTTGACACATGATGTTTCAGTTAACCTTTCTATTGTTACTGATTCAAAAAATATGAATCATTCCTGCTGCTCTTTTGAACTGTGCTTTGTAATGTCCCTTTGAAAATGCATTTATCATTTCACTAATATTTTATAAACTAGCAGTAACCTTTGCAATGTCTTGGATTTGTGAATAGTTCATAAACTAATATTCTACTCATCTTGGCAGACATTGTCTTACAGGGCAATAATATTTCAAATGACACAACCATCACACATAGATTTAGCATGTTTAAAAAGTTGTTTTTGCTTTCATTGTTCCATTAAATTGTTTTTGATCTTTCATTGGTACGCAGAACATTGCAGTTCTCCACATTAAATATAATCTACTTTCCATTTACCCTATGACTAAGTCTTTATAGATGTCTTTGAGCTATAAAATAAAAAATTCTAGTATGCCTACAATGATTTGTATAATTTGCAAATTTACATGATCTGTTTGCAGTGTTCTTGGGAATCTCATTACTTAACACGAACAACAGAGGTTACAAAAGTGATATTCCTAATTGCTGATGCTTAATTAAAAATAATATTGTAGAAGATTAGTTCCTAGTTATTTTTGTCTCACTGTTTCAAAAATTTATAATTTACGATTAATTTCTGAGAGCTGTGGTTTTTTCTGAAGACTCTTGTGAATTACCTTATCTGAAAGATCAAATATTTACATAATTAAACTTACCTATTAAGTTTCAGAATCAAGAACGAGAACCAGTCTAATTGAACAGAACTGGACTCCATAAATCCACACTAGCTTCAAATTGTTGTGATCTTCTTTCTGATAAAATGTAATAATAATCATCATTTATATAAAGGGTTTGGGTGAGAACATAGGAAGTATGGTTTGTAAGTTTATAGATGACACAACAAATTAGAGGTGTAGTGAACAACGAAGAAGGTTACCTTCGAGTATAATGGGACCTTGATCAGATGGGCCAATGGGCCGAGGAGTGGCAGATGGAGTTTAATTGAGATAAATATGAAGTGCAGAATTTTGGAAAGGCAAATCAGGTAAGGTCCTGGAGAGTGTTGCTGAATAAAGAGACCTTGGAGTGCAGGTTCATTGTTCCTTGAAAGTGGAGTCCCAAGTAGACAGGATAATGAAGAAGGTTTTTGGTACGCTCACCTTTATTGGTCAGTGCATTGAGTATAGGAGTTGGGAGGTCATGCTGTGGCTGTACAGGAGATTGGTTTGGCCACTATTGGAATACTACATGCAAATCTGGACTCCCTGTTATAGAAAGAATGTTGTGAAACTTGAAAGGGCTCAGGAAAGATGTACAATGATGTTGCCAGGTTTGCAGGGTTTGGACTTTAGGGCGAGGCTGATTAGGCTGGGACCTTTTTTCCTTGGAGCATCGGAGCTGAGGGATGACCTTATAGAGGTTTATAAAATTATGAGGGGCATGGATAGGGTGAATGGCTAAGGTCTTTCCTCTGGATTGGGGGAAGTCCAAAACTAGAGAGCATAGTTTTAAGGTGAGAGGGGAAAGATTTAAAAGGGTCCCTTTTCACTCAGAGGGTGGTGTGTATACGGAATGAGCTGCCACAGGAAATGGTGGAGGCTGGTACAATATTTAAAAGCAAGGATTTAGAGGCATATGGGCCAAATGCTGGCAAGTGGGGCTAGATTAATTTGGTCGGCATGGATGAGTTGGACTGAAGGGTTTGTTTACATGCTGTACCTCTCTGACTCTAATAGGATTGCCTGGGTTATGCACATGACCTTACTTTACAGGATTGGGATATATTTGTTTGTCATTTTGAATAGCAAACAAAAAAACAGCTGTCGGACTCTATTTTTTAAAAATTGTTTCTATTTAGTAATATTGTTTTTTGTGTAGTAAAGTTTTGCTTTGCTATTATATATTTTAATACTGACATCTGGCTTGTTTGTGAATTGGATTGCATTTCTCCATTCTCTTTAATATCTGCAATATTTTTGAATTGTTGATTTCAAATTTTGATGGTTGTTGAAAATTTTAATAGGTCAATTATCTTGGTGATCCTGAATTCATATTTTCCATCCTTAGTGTGCATTATTAGTATCTTGGTGATCCCAAATTCATATCTTCCATCCTTAGTGTGTAGTATTAGTTTAATATGTAGTTTCCTGCTACAAAATGAATAAATGATCATTTTCAGTTCTGATGTACACTTTTTGTCCCAGGATAAGACCATAAAAATAGAAACAGAAGTAGGCCATTCAATCCATCAGGTCAGTTCCACCATTCACTGAGCTCATGTCTGATCTGATACTTATTTTGTCAGTTTGTCATTGGCATCTTTTATGTATTTCATTCTTTGTTCTAACCTGCTTGCTTAAAAATTATTTGGAGATCCTGGTGTTAAACTGGGGTGTACAAAGTTAAAAATCACACAATCAAAGCTAGTGCTTCCAAATAAACCTATTGGATTATAATCCAGTAGGTTTATTTGGAAGCACTAGCTTTCGGAACACTGCTCCTTCAAAGGAGCAGTGCTCCAAAAGCTAGTGCTTCCAAAAACCTTTTGGACTATAATGTGGAGTTGTTGATTTTTAACCTTGCTTAAAAATGTTATGTTTAAAAATTCTTGCACTTAACAATGTATTTAACTTATCTAGATCTGAAGTTTTCAAATTAACTTGTGTTCCTTTGTATTGTGATTGCACTGATTAAGGTATTTGATGGTGTTAAGGACCTTGATCGACTAGGCCAATGGGCTGAAGAGTGTCAGATGGAATTTCAATTGGATAAATGCAAGGTGTTGCGTTTTAGTAAAACAAACAAGGGCAGGACTTTTACAGTTAACCATAGGACAGTGAGTAGTGGTGTTGAACAGAGAAACAGGGTGGTTAAGAAGACGTTTAACACACTTGTCTTCATTGCTCAGATTCTTGAGTATAGGAATTGGGACATTATGTTGAGGTTGTATAGGATGTTGATGAAGCATCTTCTGGAGTGAAGTGTCCATTCCTTGTCACCAGGATTTAGGAAGAATTAGATTAGATTAGATTACTTTACAGTATGGAAACAGGCCCTTCGGCCCAACAAGTCCACACCGACCCGCCGAAGCGCAAACCACCCATACCCCTACATTTACCCCTTACCTAACAATACGGACAATTTAGCATGGCCAATTCACCTGACCTGCACATCTTTGGACTGTGGGAGGAAACCGGAGCACCCGGAGGAAACCCACGCAGACACGAGGAGAACGTGCAAACTCCACACAGTCAGTCGCCTGAGGCGGGAATTGAACCCGGGTCTCTGGCACTGTGAGGCAGCAATGCTAACCACTGTGCCATCGTGCCGCCCAAATATTATTAGGCTGGAGAGGGTTCAGAAGAGATTTACCAGAATGTTGTTGGGAAAGGAGGGTTTGAGTTAAAAAGAGAGGCTGGATAGGCTGGGACGTCTTTCACTGGAGCATAGGAGGTTGAGGGGTGACCTTATCAAGGTTTATACAGTCATGAGGGGTTTAGATAAAGTGAATGGCAGGTGTCTTTCCCTAAGATGGGACATTTCAAGATTAGAGTGTATATTTTTAAGGTGAGAGGAGAAAGATATAAAAAAGACATGATGGGAATTTATTTAGGCAGAGTTTCTGTGAGGAATGAATTTCCAGGGGAACTGGTGATTGCCGGTACATTTACAATGTTTAAAAGATATTTGGATAAGTACTTGAATAGGAAAGGTTTGGAGGGATATGAGCTAAGCCCAGGCTGGTGGGACTAGTTTAGTTTGGGATTATGGTCAGCATGGACTGGTTGGACTGAAGGGTCTGTTTCTGTGCTGTAGGATTCAGTGACTCTATACCCAGACCAAATCATTTCAAAATATGTCAAGGAGTTAGCCAAGACCTTAAGGTTTTCTTATTTTATAAAGCATTGCATTCTGGATGCAATTCGATTGGTCACAATCTCAGGCTTGAAACAAATAACCATTTATTCATACACTATAGTTAACAAATAGACAAAAAAAAATGGCTTATCTGTAACTCGATCAAGATACTCGAAATAATAAACTCATTACAGGTGATGGCTCAACAGGTGGCATGGTGGCTCAGTGGTTAGCACTGTTGCCTTCCAGTGCCAGAGACCCGGGTTCGATTCCAGCCTCTGTCTCAACCTTTCTTCTGAAAAAAGGGACAAAATACACCTGTTAAAGCCGTATGAATGTTTTTTCAATGTGGTGATGTTTCCAGTTTACATTCTCAAAAAAAACTTTGCAATTACCTCAAAATGTTTATGACACTTTTGTGATAGAAATTGAAAGATTCATTGCTAGTATTATGTACTAATTGCTAGTGTAAACACCACTATTTTAACAGTCTAAGAATGGATATATTGTAAAAATCAAATTCCTTAGGATTTTTTGGGGGGGGGCAGGGAGAAAGTGGGAGGTATTGTGGCTCTTAATATCCATATCTTACTCGCCCTTGTTTTATGACATATGTTTCTAAAAGTTTACTTTCTATTGAGCCAATCTGCAGTTCATCAAGCTCTTGATTATGACTCAAACTATATTATATCAGGGGATACTTAACCACAGCTTCAAATGTTTAATTACATTTCCAGAAGTGTTTGTTTCTGTGCCCACAGAATAATACTGAGCCATTCTTGGAATTAAAATGTAACAGGCTATATTTACATAGGGTTAGATTAGATTCCCTACAGTGAGGAAACAGGCCGTTCGGCCCAACAAGCCCACACCGACCCTCTGAAGAGTAACCCACCCAGACCCATTTTCCTCTGACTAACGCACCTAACCTATGCAGTTAAGCATGGTCAATTCACCTGCCCTGCACATCTTTGGACTGTGGGAGAAAACCGGAGCACCTGGAGGAAACCCACGCAGACACAGGGAGAATGTACAAACTCCACACGGACAGTTGCCCGAGGATGGAATTGAACCTGAGACCCTGGTCTGTGAGGCAGCAGTGCTAGCCACTGAGCCACCGTGCTGTCCTTGTTATGAACAGTTTAACAAAAAGCCAAGTGGCAATTTCCTATAAGTGATTGTGTGTAGGAATAAGTGTGTTGGGAAAGTTGAACAATTGAAATGCACAATTGAAAAAGGTGGACTTTGAAATGCTTTTTAAGCCTGGTCAGAGAGAAACACTCCCAGTGGCCATCACCATCCTAAGGCAAACCTGGACCTTCTGCAGAGGCCGTGGTGCTACCACTACTGCATAGCATAGGTTTGGAAGTAGGTTGAAATAGTCCCTAGAGGACCAACATAGTGAAGACGCTACATGCGAATATCCATCTTGAGTGCTGCATTTAGAGGTCAAAGATAATTAATGTGTATGATTTTAGGTGCTAAAATTGTTGTTAATGACCACTATGTCTTGATTTGTTGGCCCTTTTACACAGTTGCTTTGAGTAGTGTAGTTTTAAAAGCTATACACATTCATATCAGTGAGAAAACTTCTCCGAGATCTTTATCAATAAGATATTTGGTTGGGTAAGGTATCTTTCTTCATTATATTAGAAAATTATTTAATCTCTGTTGGACGATGAAGAGGGTTTTTTTTTGACGCATTGAGCAGTGTTTAAAAATGGCAGCTTATAGTGACACCATAAATTCAGGGCAGAATGAAGGTGATGACTAGTGGCACCATCAGTCTTACCTGGAGAATGTACTTCTGAGAATCAATATGATTCATATCAGACGTGCAATTTTGTGTCATGTATCTATCCTCCAATCACTACATTTTGCTGGAGAAATAACTCGGAGACATTATTACAGTTTTGGTCATATGTATTGTTTATTTCAGTCAGTAGAGATTCTGATTAAACAGATTCTGTTTGGTGGAGATATTGTATGCTGCAGAAAAATCTATTAAATTCCATCATTCCTCTACCACATTGACTTCACATGCTCACTTTGTTTAAAAATAGCAGAGGTTTTCAAGCAACAAAATCAGGTGTACCTGAGAACTCTGTGGGAAGCTGGAGAAGTGAATACTGGGCCTCTTTCTGAGATATTTGTATCACTGATTGTCACAGGTGAGGCGCCGGAAGACTGGAGATTGGCAAACGTGGTGCCACTGTTTAAGAAGACAAGCGGTAAAGACAAGCCAGGGAACTATAGACCAGTGAGCCTGACCTCAGTAGTGGGCAAGTTGTTGGAGGGAATCCTGAGGGGCAGGATGAACATGTATTTGGAAAGGCAAGGACTGGTTTGGGATAGTCAACATGGCTTTGTGCGTGTGAAATCATGTCTAACAAACTTGTTTGAGTTTTTTGAAGAAGTAACAATGAAGATTGATGAGGGCAGAGCAGTAGATGTGATCGATATGGAGTTCAGTAAGGTGTTCGACAAGGTTCCCCATGGGATACTGATTAGCAAGGTTAGATCTCATGGAATACAGGGAGAACTAGCCATTTGGATACAGAACTGGCTCAAAAGTAGCAGGTGGTGGTGGAGGGTTGTTTTTCAGACTGGAGGCCTGTGACCAGTGGAGTGCCACAAAGATCGTTGCTGGGCCATCTACTTTTTGTCATTTACATAAATGATTTGGATGCGAGCATAAGAGGTACAGTTAGCACGTTTGCAGATGACACCAACATTGGAGGTGTAATGGACAGCGAAGAGGGTCACCTCAGATTACAATAGGATCTTGACCAGATGGGCCAATGGGCTGAGAAGTGGCAGATGGAGTTTAATTCAGATAAATGCGAGGTGCTGCATTTTGGGAAAGCAAA